>NC_072854.1:43960675-44278800 GCF_028858705.1 Grus americana
CAACCAGACTACACTTAGTCTGATGTGAAATCCCCTGGTACATAAACAGTTTGCAGATTGGGTTCTGGGCACCAGCTCTACAAATCTGATCCTAATAGGTTGCACAGTCTTCTAACATAGATTCAGGGGAGATGTATCCCCTGCCCACAGGCCCAGGAGCCCCATTCCTCCTGAGTCTGGAGTCATCAGCCCCTGCCCCAGCAATGCCACAGGAGCACCAGTCTCCACCCCTGTGTCTGTCCTAGGCCTCTGGATGAACCTAGGCCCTGTGTTGTAGGTAATTTGCTTCTAGGTTGGACCCCTCAGCTGTACGTTGTAGCTGTGTAGCTGTCCTGACTCTGGCCTGGTCTCCTGTTCCTGGTTGGATATTCTGGCTGGACCCTGGACCTGGTTCTCTGTTTGCCAAGTTGGGGGCTCTTGATGGACCCTGTTACCAGCACCCAGCTCTGCCCCACCATACTCAGACCCTGTGAGATGGTGCCCCATCAGTGAGGACACTGCCTGGGCTGGTGTCATCCTCAGCTTCCTGAGCTGTCCCTCATTGCACCCTGACACTGACAAGACAAAACTGAAGTTTATGTATGCATTCCTTCTTTTTATATAAACATTTGCTTTGGGTTTATTCATTGTATGTCAGAAACAGGGACTTCTAAGTTTAAAGACATAAGCTGACATCAGTCTGAGAAGGACTCAGTACAGTTAACAGACGGCAAAAGCACAAAAGAGCATTTAGATATATTTCAAATGATGCTGTTTTCCCCTCTTGGAAAAGAAAATTCACAATTTGTTGCCAGCTTCAGGTTTACAGTAGTCCGTTATTTTGGAGGAATTGTGCTCCAAAGCTGAGGAGCCTGAGAGCTGGAGTCCATCAGGTAAGTAAACTGGCAAAACCTGGCAAATTTCCAGCTGAAGGCTATCTGTCAAGAAGGGGTCATTAGATCTATCTCACAGTTTCATTAGAACTTCTGTGAAAAGAACTATTTTTGAGAAACATTTAGATTTCACCAAACCAGCATGTAATGTCAAAAAATTTCCATCTGATCCTTATCTTGAATTGGCTCTTTTTTCAACTGTTTACCACAAATACAAGAGGCCAACATCACACTAAGCCCATAATCTGGCAATAAGGCATAGTTTCTGGGTCAGAATCGGAAAGAAGAGAGACTGAGTTAGATGCCAACGAGGAATGATCTTATTGTCCAAGGGAAAAAGAAAGTAAACAGACATAGGTGCAGTGAGACAGTCTCCCAGTAGTGCTAATGATTCCATGTGAAGAACAATGTGTGCTAACCTTGTATGGAAAATGTTAGGTGCATCTTTCTAGTTTATATTAAACTATCACATTATGAAGCTTTAAAAATTTGACTTTTCTGTCCCTGGAGTTACAGATACTCATCTGTTTAAACATCTGGAAAGCTGTTTTCAAGAAAACTTAAACAGAATCCAGATGAAGGCATATAACTTGAGATTAATATATTAGGAATAAGGATTCATCTCACCATTCTGCTTTCTCTGATCATGAATGGCAAATCAAATTTGGTTCTTCAGTGCTAATTTCACGTAGTTGAATGTACCTTAAAAAATAAGGTTCTTTAGTTCATACGATGCTTGACACCATAGTGAGAATATCACTGGGATATCTTATTAGATATATACCTGAAAACTGTATTGAATTTAGTGTTATTAGCAATGAAAAATTCAATAAAAAGACAAACTGAAAATCTGCAAAGCATCAAACACTTCGGCTTAAAAGAGAACGAGCCAACATATTCTTTGTTGCTGTTAATCATCATTTTGCCTCGTCAATCTTTAATCGCAATCTGTCACTGGCAATATTTGGCATAGAAGAACATACCACATGCTTATATGTAAGTCTGACTGTGCACATGCATATATCAGCATGTGTGGGCAGGTATTTCTTACCCACACACACACACAGAGACATAGGTTATCTGAAGTGGTTTGAGAAGACTGTAAACAGAGAAAGTGACATTTTCACTTTTTTCCCAGGAAAGAAAGAGAGAGATCCAGCCTCAGAAGTGTCTCTCTCACTATGCTTTGTCTTTCTGTGAAATTCTACCAAAGAATGAAGGAAATGATACTTTTATCCACCTCTCATTTGCCTTTTTCTCACAGCATGCTTTGCAACCTGGACTAGCCCATTGTCAGATTTTTCCTCTTTAGGCAGGTACTATCAGCTCCTTCCTGTCAAAGCTCTTAGGATAATCATCATGTTGCTGTTAGGATTATTCTAGTCCTAAAGATCAGTCTCTAAGAGTGGGTTTTTCCTTTGCACCAAGATTCATCCATTTTTCATCTTCATTTTCAGAGGAAAAAAGGCTTATGTGATCTTGTCTCTGTGTTGATCTACGTATCTATCATTGAAAGTATTTGAACTCAGAGGCCAGTTTCTACCAAACTTGACAAAGAGGTAAAAGCTCAAAGATACTCACTTCTGACATGCTTGGGGGTGGGGTTGAGGACAAGCCAAGTAGAGGAGACATCTCCCATTTGTGTTTCCACCGCATTGAAGTTCACCCCTTATTAGATGTCAAAACAAAGAAACAAATCCGTAGGAAATCATGACTGCTCTCATGAGGGAAGTTTCTGTCACCAGCAAAAGAGAACTAATTTTCTTCACTGGAGCAGGGAACTGTGGTAATTTAGCACAAAGTACATAACAAAAGAGATACGAGGGATTATAGTCTTTCTCTTCGTGGTAATAAAACCTTTGTTTATATTTGCCAGCCTCTGCAACAGGAATCTCAGGGTATGAATTCTGCAAAAAACCAAGGACCCTACAGTAAAATTCAAGTCCAGCCTGCTTTAGAGTAGGCAGGATTTTGTTTTATGAAGATACAAAAGATACAAAACAAAGAAGTGGCTAGAAGATATGTGTGTGAGTTCACTGCTTATTCCTTTGAGAGCTAACATTTCCTGGCTAGTACTAATCAAACAATGCAAAAAAACCACATTCGTGAGTAATGTATTTTAGAAAATAATAATAAAAATGTATATTACATTGCACTAGAGTTCATTTTTTTATATATGCAAGCAATGGCTTAGCTATGGAGTGTGCAGGTCCTGTGTGAGAATTATGGGCTGGAAAAGCCTCAGCAGAAAGGCAAGGAGAGGTCAGAGGCAGCTGAAGAAAAATGAGATTTGGTTCATTCCCCATACCAGCATGCAATGACAGTTTGTAAGAAGGACTATGACTGGCTTTACATCATGTGTCAACTTCCCTGCCTGCTTAGTCTTTATTGGTATCAAAATCTCATTGTTCAGACTGACAGACAACTTAACATGACTTTAAAGGGTTGGGGCAATGGATTCAAGTGCGGTTCCAGCTGATTTAAATCAGTGAGTTGCAGTATCCCTGATTCCCCAACCTGTTGTCTCCCCACCCCTTACACCGGCATTCATGAAAACAAGGAGCCAGATCAGTGATCTGATTTAACTCAGCCTGCGCTTATATAGGTATATATTGTGGGGGCAAACCAGCTATATAGTCAGTTTTCCACACAGCTTCCTCAGCACCAGTGGCCCCAGAGGGGAATGTGGGAACTATGTGACTGTAGGCAGAAGATGGGACCATGGGACCCTGGCACCCTACTCTGGCCAGTTTAAATTCTGGTAGAAGCACTTCCTGAGAGTATGTCCCAACACAGCTAAATGCAACAGAGGAAAAGAATATACAACATGCAAGGGCAATATTAGGTACACAAGCAGTTATGCTAAGCAGTGTTCATGCTTGCAGAATAATTGCTTTCCATCACAGATTTTTTTTCAAAGTTGTCTTATTCTTTTCCTGTCATTAACATAGACACGGTCCTGGTTGTTCAAGTGAGGTCTTTCCCTCAGAAAGCCCTGCAATAGCTAGTAGTTCCTTTGTGCTCTGTCTGCATAGGCACAAGCTCTGGATAAAAGAGTGGTATTTTGATTGCCAGTCACACTCAGAGGTACAGTAAAAAAGATTTTTCTTACATTTAAATGGAACCTCCTGTGTTTCAGTTTGTGCCCATTACCTCTGTTCCTGTCTGTGAGCACCACTGAGAAGAGTCTGGCTTTGCCTTCTTACACTGTCCCATCAGGTATTTACACACGTTGATCAGATCCCCCTGAGCCTTCCCTTCCTCAGGTTGAACAACCTCAGCTCCCTCAGCCTCTGCCCATTGGAAAGACACTTCAATCTCTTTATCATCTTCATGGCCCTTTGCCGGAATCTCTCCTGTCTGTCCCTCGTACTGGGGAGTCCACATCTGGACCCAGCACTCCAGATGTGTTTCACCAGTGCTGAGTAGAGGCGAAGGATCACCTCCCTCTACCTGTGGGCAATGCAGGGGCTGTTGGCACTCTTTGCTGCAAGGGCACCTTGCTGTCTCATGCTCAAACTGTTGTGCACCAGGACCCCCAGGTCCTTTTCTGCAGAGCTGCTTTCCAGCTGGTCAGCCTCCAGCATATACTGGGGCATGGGGTTGTTCCTCCCCAGGTGCAGGACTTCGCATTTCCCATCAAACTATTAGCATGTAAAAGAATATTAGACATGAAAATCACTCATAAGGCTGCATTATGTATCTCAGAATATTAAGTACTTGAGAGGGCAGATGTTGTCTGACCATGTGCAGATAATTTTCATTCTGTTAAACAAGTATAGAGTTGTCTCTTTATGTGTCAGAACTTCTCACCTTTTAAAAAAATGCCAAGAAGAAGAAGAAATCAGAAGAAACTGGTAAAATATCACCTGTCCAGTCTGAGTTCTACTGCTTCCTTAATGTAAACCTGAAGTGGAAAAAGGAAAAAAAAAAGAGAGAGAATTAGTACTGTGTGACAAAACAACAAAATACCAGTTTAGTTACACAAGTGAAAAGTGTGAGAATAAGTGCAAATTTTTTTTTAAAAAAAGGTTCTATTTCTTCATAATTTCAGTTTCCAAGACTTCCCTTTCAACAGAGTTAAATAAAAAGATTATTAAATAATTTTCCTGTTGGACTTTCCCAGAGTAAAAGGTAGAAGCAGAACCAAAGACCTGATTCACTGAGATGGTGAGTGCCCTCAACCCCCACTAAAATGAGCTTCTTGATAGATGGAGTGGCAATTGTTTTACATAAAATACTGGAGAAGGAAGCCTAACGCACCATGCTTTCCATATGGGAAGGCACAGACAGGAGACTGCAAGAATGTGATATGCAAGAATTCACATGGTGGTGTGTTGTTTGTTTGTTTTTTTCCAAAATGAGGGTATGCACTCCAACTCTTTATGGATATCTGCAGGCAGTTGTGGTGTTAGTTTGGGGGGTTTTTTGGAGGGGAGCTTTAATTTCAGCTCTACTTCCATCTGTGGTGCTTGATTTAGCATTGATATATGAAGAGCTTGGTGCCATAGAGATGTGTAGTGTGCAAAGACAATAGGTAAGATAATATAGATGGGATAAAACACCTTGAAGGCTTTTCACTTTTATGTTGATGCTTTTACGATGAGCCTTGGAAACTCAAATCTTGGCACCTGAGACCTCAGCTGCTGAGCAACTGTCATCTCTGGCAGCTGGTATGAAAGGCCTCAGGTTTAATCAGCCTTTTAAAACGGCAGGCATGAGAAAGTTGTTTGTAACTGTGGGGATCCCTTACAGTGTGGTGCTCTTGTCATGAAGACCCACTCCTCCTTCCCCCAGT
This sequence comes from Grus americana, assembly GCF_028858705.1. Lineage (NCBI taxonomy): Eukaryota > Metazoa > Chordata > Aves > Gruiformes > Gruidae > Grus > Grus americana. The sequence continues at coordinate 43,966,346 of NC_072854.1, forward strand.
AATACCCAGCTGCTGACCAGGATACACTGTAAAACACCTCCTGCCTCACTCCTCCATCTTGGAGAACTGCAAAACTAACTGGAATAACTTTATACAGCAAATTTCTAAGTGCTGTCCCAGAAGCCCAAGTAAAACTTTTTCAGCTTTTTCTATGTCATGACCAACGTGAAACCAGAACAGGTAGCTGTGAGCATGGTGGTTTCCTGTGGCTCTATGCCCTGTCCTTGGATGAGCCAACATGTACTGAAAATGTGAATTTTGCTAAAAGCTTTTCCTGCAGTTAATTCCTACCTCCTTCTCCCATACAGATCCTTTGGCGTCTTTAGTAAAGTTTATCTTTGGTTTCACCTTTTCCTTTAGTGGAGAACTACTCTGGTTCACTTTCTTCTTATCTTTCTATTTCATTGCAATTATAGGAAACAAATATCTTTCAGACCTTTATCTGTCTGTCAAATTTAGTTAAAATTGGCCACAGAGATTACAATCTTTTTGTGGGGGAGGCCAAGAGCAGCTGACAGCTAAGCATTTCCTGTATGGAATCTGGATAGAAACATCTAAAAATATATAATATTCTCAGGAACTCTAAAGCTTTACATATGCTAGATGATGGAATTAATTTCTATTTTTTTTAAATAACATTAGGAAAAAATCCAAATGCTCCAATTTCCATATAACATATAATTTCTTTTATTCGATGCCTGAAACAAATGGCAGATTCATTTTAAAGGGTGGGTTTTTTTCCCTTTGTTAACCCAAACCATAGAAAGCTACTGTTGTTAGAAACCTTTATCCTTTCAACTTAAGGCCTGATCCAGCAGTCAAAATTGCAAATTGCAGTCCAGTTACAAAAACAGAACTGTAGACTGCGCAACTGTTCAGCTTTTTAATCTCTGCAGTGTCACACTCTAGTTCATGTTACTATTCATTAAATAGGAGCTGTTAATGTTATTTGTTGACAGCAAGAGTTATCGCTATTTGACAGTCATTATCCTGCAGCAAGGCTCTTCAGACCTTTTTGGACCCTTTCTCTGTGATTATGCTGTACTAAATTTTTTCTGTTTGCAGTAGCTCATTCATCATTTCAATTGGGAATTACCACAGAAGCCCAATTTCCCACTAAGAGTTACCGGTTAGGAAGCAAAAGAGAGTAGTAGTTTTGAATTAAGTTCGGTCTGTCATATTTCAAATAGGAAAAAAATAAATATATTCTCCACCTAGGCTGGTAGGTTCCCTTAACAGTGTTTCAAATGTGGCTGTGTTACTTTCACTGACCAAAGCTTTTTCTGGTAAAGGGAAGAAGGAAAGGAAGAAAGGCATGACTCCTGATGCCTGCAAAATTCATCACTTAAGTAGTAGGAGGAAGATAATATGAAGAAAGAAAAAAAAAAGATTTAGTGGGATGATGGAGAAGGAGGGAATAAGATGATCTAAGGGAGCCTGTGAGTCAGGTTGCCCTTTCAGTAGGATTTTGTAGCCCTTGGAGTATCACGTTATACAGCAAAAGTAATATAAGCAAAAGTTTGAATTTCTAATCCTTTGGAAAAGCATCTTCTCATTGCAAATCAATGTCAAAATATTGAGTTTTTTCCTCATCAAAAAGTTCAGAAAAACTCTGATTCAGAAATAGCTAAATATTGTGTTATGAGTCACTTTGACATTAAATTGGATTATCTGCTATCCCACATGGTCTCACAGGAGCTGTATCATCACCAGCTCATAATCTACTTCATAAGCAGTGCTCAGTGTCAGGACTCCATCTTTCACAATGTACTGACACTTATGAATCTTCACATGTTTCAATCAAAAGGCTACTATATGGCATCATGAGAGTTATAATCCATCTGGGGAACACAGATTACAGACTGTCTAGAGGCAGGACTCTAAGCACCTAATCTACAGATGTTATGAAATTTCAGTGACAGTGGGAGATCCAGGCTAATGCTGAACTGAAGCTAACATTTCAAATTTGGCAAAAAGAAGTGTTAAAGTATTCCTAATGGATTTTTTTTTTTAATCACAAACATAAAAACATGGGTTTATAGAAAATTTATGCTTTGTATAAGTTGTGTTCCTCTACCTAAAAGAAACAAAACAAAAATTTCCTGGCCGTCTCTTGGTGTGATGCAAGTTGATGATTTTAGACTATGCAGGAGAATAGGAGATAGTTATATAGAATGAAAGAACTTATTCCTTTTGATTCTGGCAGGAAATAATAGTGTAGAACCTCTACGTGAGGCACTGTCTCAGAAAGGCAGGACAGGTGTTAATAGCTGGACTATTAAAAAAAACTCAGATGGCATGATGTAAGGCAACATGGCTGGAGTATTCCGATGCTTGAAAACTGTAACCGAAATGATCTATTTCAGGCTGGATTACTAACTGATTTAAAGCAGCTAATTCACTTGAGCAATCAATTTATCTGAGCTTTATAGAATCACATCAGCAAAGAACTATTACATATCAAAGCATAATAAAATTGAGGCTATGTTGAGAACAAAGGGTCACGCAGTTGTTGCTTTATGCTTTATCCCCACTTAACAAAAAAGACAGAGAAAAATAATCTTCTAATCAGTCCAGTAGGAAAATTGGAGATGAGAGGTCTTTTTATGTTCTTTGATACTTTTCCTATGCATTTGCTTTTCTAACACCAGAGTTCTTTCTCAAAAATGAGACAATTCCTGGAAAACTTTCAGCAGTGTTCTAATTATAAAAAAACACACTTTACAGGATATTTTTCTTGCTTTTTTTTCCTTTTGTTTTGGAAAATTTGAAGGAGAATGTGAGAGTCATGTCTCTCGTTACACTGCATTCTATTCTTAGCAATTTCATCCTCTACTGCATCATGTTTCCTATCTGATGTAATAAAGTAGCTCATCATTTCTTAATCATGCCCCTTGCCTTTGCTATTATGAAAAGGTTGGAACAAGATGCAGTTAAGAAAGAATTAAAGGATAAGAATACATTTAATGTCACTTTGTGTGGCTAGAGGGAAAACAGGTCTTGTCAAATGAATAAGATTTCATTTTGGCTGAGATTACAGGTTTGATGAAGATAACTGCAGATGTATAATTGAATAGTTAAGTATTGTCATCTAAAATTCTGCTTTAAAAATTATGATTTATTATGATCAATGAATTAAGAATCATCCAACTGACAAATGCCCAAAAGTCAGTGGAGAACGTCACTTAGTGCTTCTACTGGAACAGAATAGGAAAGGCTTTCCCATCTCTGACAATTGCGAAGTAAAAAGCATTAGCATTTTGTGGTAGAAACTGTTACAAAATTAGACAGACTTCTCACCAGAGAGGATTTTGTCCCTCTCACCCAGTGAATATTCAGCTATATATATATAAAGCAGAAAAGAGGTATTGCGATGCTTCTAAGAATGACTACCGTGTGGTAAGAGATTTCATTTGGGATGTGGGTAATCTGGGTTGAAATCCAGTGCTTAGACTGAGTCAAGAAAAAGAGAAATCTGCACCTAGACTTTCCAAATTCTGAAGAGGTGTATTTTTCATTATTCTGGAAGGCAATTCTATTATCTTTCATTTTCATTACACGCTCCTGAGCCTGAGAAATCTCGCTGCAAAATTCTCATTGAAACCAGCACAATCTATGAAGGATTACTAATTCTAACATATTGATATAATCTAATGAAAAAGACCTTTAAAAATACTTGTCTAGGCCTATTTTCTATGGAAATTCTGCAGGGTTTGACAATACAGCTGGCACTAATCAGTATCTTCTTCGGTGTTACGGAAATAACATATAACCACTGCTGATAAAATCATTTCAAATGATGCAGAGGTAAGTGGAATGCTAAATAATGATGAAGAAACACCATCGCACTCGATAAATTGCTCAGTAAACTGAAGTCCATTCAGGCAGGATATGTTACACTAAAATGTGTAGGAGGTGCAATACAGAAGGTACAGAAGTACAGAAGGAGGGACTATTTTGCGGACACAGCAGTTGTGAACAGGGCTTAGGATTCCCACTGCCTGAGTCAACTACTGCAGTAGAGGGTGGATGCAGACCCTGTTCAGATGGCAGGTGACTGTTTCAGGCTGTATCTGCATTTCTGAATGATGCTGATTTACTAAAGATCTCTCAAATCTAACAGAAAAATCCAGTCACATTCAAACTGGAAAAAGTCTTACATTTGCAACATGCTAAACAGCAGGGAAATGGTGAATTCACCCTCCCTCGCTCTCTTCAGAAGACTTGACATTTTCAAGAGAAATAATGTTTCAGTCCAACAGTTTCCAAAGTTTCCTTAGGTAACATTGCTTCTGTGTTCATGATCTCATCTTGGATTGCCTGGGAACCACTGACATAGCTAAAAACAAGTTATTAGCCTTCAACATTTCCAGAAAAATGAAATGTATTAGTTTGTGAAATACAGAAGGTTTGATGAGGTTCAGTTCTTTGAGGTATATCAGACAATTCAAGTATATCATGTGCTTCAGCAGTCAGTTCAAGTGACAAATGTAGCACCTCAAGCTGCTCCACTGGATAGGTACTTTCCCATTACCGATATGTGTAATTCTGCCATACTCCATCATCGGTGTCAACTACATTATGGATCAGCCTTATGACAAAGTAAAAATTCACTCCAAACAAGCATGTAGTTCCACAGGCTCCAGCACTGAGGAAGCCTGGCTTCCCATGAATTTTTAACCTATATCATAGATTTTGGTATGTAAAAAACTACTGAATTCAGATGGAAATTCAATCTCCTTCCCACATGGATTGTCCAGTGGCTCCACTGGGTGAGCTCCTAGAGGTGCTTTTGCCTCAGGTATTGCATATGCAAAGTGCTTTTCCGTCACTTATCCACCTATTTTCATGAAACTGGAGAACTAGCCTGCACTCTAGTCAAGCAAATTCAAGCCTGTCATTTACACCTCAGTTTTAGGTACCTAGTGATGCTGTTTAAGTGCTTTAGCACAATAATGACTGAATGGAATGAAGTAGGTGTTTCTGAAGGCTTTTAGAAGCACTTATTGTCCAACTAACTTTCATGCCCAAACTATGGTCATCAAGATCTCTCCTCACAGTGATCTCTAAAGGCACCTGCTCCTCTGTCTTAACTCTACAGGGAATTTAGCCAGCTGCTTTAAGAGCACTTCTTTGCTAGGAATGAAAAGATAAACTCTTCAGTTGAGAATTGCCTCTGAATGCTAGTCATCATCAAGTGTATAAAAAATTATCAGAGAACAGCAGAACCCCAAAGGCCATATTAGTACACAAACAAAGAAAGCATATTGAACATAAAATGTCTGATTTTTAATTTCTCTTTTATTTTTATGTCTAAAAGAAAAGCTTCTGCATATTTTAAGGTAGCTGACATCCGAATTTTTTGAACAAATTTCTATTGTAAGGAAATTTGAATAAAAAACTTTTCCCAAAGCATAGCAATTTTTTTATTATTATATGAAATTCTTATTGATATCTTTATTTGTCCAGAGAACAGTGCTTTCTAAATATCAACACCACTTCATCACATTTTTCTAAGCTAACATTACCACTTACCATTATCGCTGAGATGATGTTAGAGCTGGCTGAACTATCCAGCAAGAATCTAACTGATCACTGGACTGATCTTAAATACGTCAGTAGAATTGCCAGCAGCAAAGTCTGTGCACTGAGAACATATAGATCTGCTAGACATGCACTTCTGTGCATTATAAAGCTCCGCATTTTCAGTTGGTGTACATAGAGAATTTTTTATCCCTGGGCTACCTGCAGTTTAGGATCTGACTTGGATTTGTTTCCCTCCCTCCTCTATGCGATAGCCCAGAGGATAGTCCTTTCTCTTCCTGAACTTTTTGTTGTTCTTTCTGAGGGTTGTTTTCTCCATTATTCTATCTTTGTGCTATTTCTTGTCTTCCTTTAGCTTGATACACTTGTTCCAAACTGACGGCTATTTTATTTCAGTGCTCTCCCTGAAATTCAATAGGAGACATCTTTATAGAGATAAAGCTGCTCCTCTCATAAATCTCCCTGGTAGGCTGGATTCACACACTCCACAAAAGATTCAGCCTTTGATTAGAGATTCTTTTCTCTAAAATCATACAGGAATGGAAAAATTCTTAACTGTGCAAGTTTTTGGAACATCTTTTGATCTGCAGTTTTTGTCTCAGAACTCATCAAATTGCACTCTCCTGTGTTCAGACACCATTTCTAACAATGGTATCCCATTTATTTGCTTTCTTTTTTCTCTCATCAAAATATTTAAAAGGTATTATCTCAATTTTTTAAAATCTTTATCACAGGGAGCTTTGTGTACAGACTCAACTCTTGTATCCATTGCTTTTATGCACAGATATTTGGTGGTTCAGCCTGAAGCTGTTTGACTTTTTTTCTCAGGATTGTAGCATTCAGCTGTTAATCACAGTCTCTTCCTTAGCATGAATATCGCAAAACTGAATATTGCTACTATTTTTCTTGCACTGAATGTTAAGTAATTTATAAGAAGTTTCATTTTTCTGATGGCCCATTGTCTGTTTATTAAAACTTAGAGATACTCTGCAACTGTAGCCAGCAATCTAGCCACACATTGGCTTCTCAGTCTCTCTTTCAACAGCTTGCTGCTGCAAGCTGGATGCTTTCTTTCCTTAAGAATTTTCCAGAATTTTTAATTAATGTAAAGTTTACTAGAGGGTAAACGAGCAAGCAGCAGTGTTGCCAATATTCAGTAGCTTTGATTCTCCTTCTGGACCAGTAATTTAGTAATCCCCTGCACATTACCAGTACATGACTTCCCCTCTGTAATAGCAGCTAAATAGCAGCTGATTGATAGGAAAAATGTCATTGAACCTTCCTGGAAATGCCACAAACTCATTGGGAACTGTGAATCTCCAAAACAAGACATCCATGAAATTTATGATGAGAGGGTCTACCACAAATCAGTCTCTCAATATCGTTTAGTGGACCTACAATTTCTCTTGCTATCTCCGCACTTGGGACACTGATAATTTGGAATAATTCGTAAAACAACTTTAAACTGCAAAACCAGCAGAAGACATAAGAATGTAATGATATATGATTACAGTAAACACTTGTGAGGTTGTTATGTGTAAGGTAATTAATTACTGAACAAGTGTTTGAAACTCATATGACTGCTTGAGACTTCCAACATTTCGAATCTTTACTATTTGTAGTGTTAACTAATAATTGCAAAGTACCTCAAGGCACTATAAATAAGTGCAAAGCATCTTCAGTATTTTCTCAGTCCCTGTCTCAAACTGACAAAACAAAACATATCTCAGATACCTGAAGAAAATAAACAGTAAGCACAAATGATTAGTAGTAAAAACCCACAATAGTACCAGAGGGGAGTTGAAGCTAAAATATTAAGAATTGTCCAGGAACAGTGTTGGTTTTTTCAAAGGTAGGATCTAATTTGAGTTCATAAAATTGTACTAACAGTTAGGAGGAATGTGGAGCTCCCATTGGCAAAGGATGTTTCACTGAATGTAACAAGTAGTCATATATGCAAATCGCTGCTTCAGCACGTCAGCACCCTTTCTCAAGCTGATGCTGCCCATTTGGGTGTACAGCTGTGAGACAGCAATACACACCTTTAAATTGTTCACCAAACTTTGAAAACAGTAATGCAGCAAGCCAGCTCCTCAGCTGGGAAAAGCCACTGATGGTCCTTCTCTGAGATCCTGTTTTCTAACTAGTGGCTGGAAGCCCTGAAACTCTTTCACATCCAGAAATTAAAACATACTGGGCTTCTTTTCCATACCTCAGCTTTACACACTTCCCTGTTTGAAGATGGGTAGAGCAGCGGGAGTGGTAAGACCTTGCCCTATCTCTTTTCTTTCTGTCTGTCTTCTCTTCAGTTTTGCTCAGCAATGATTTTTTTTCTTCTGTAAGTGAAACCACATCAATGACCCTTGCTCAACAAGGACCACCAAACTTATTAGAAGTGGTGACAGAAACAGAGCCTGAGATATAGGTTTTAGAAAAAACCAAGATGTATTGTTTGTTCTGTTTCTCTTCACTCCATTTTTTATCATAAAATTGTCACATCATATGTCTTTCCTTAAAAATATTGTTTTTTGCCTCCAGCAACCCACAAATCACAAACATAGATTGCTAATGATGTTTCTGTCTTCCTTTCTTCCCCTCAGAAGTAAGTTTTTGTTTGATATTCTCTCTTCAAGAGAAATGATCTTTTAACAAGTGTGGTACATATTTATTCTGAGATAGTCTTATTCTATCATGCATCTCTCCCAAGACTGATTTTCCACTTTGTCGACTTTGTTTTTTATGTCTTTTAAGACTTCTGAAAGCTTACAATAGGCATTGCGACTTTTGCATGAGCACAGATTCTGGTGGCATAAATTGCATTCAAATCCTCCTGCCCAGCATTTTGTGTTCCCAGCTGGAAGGTCCTCAGAGATGAGTGGCTAATAGGAAGCACTGTACAATGAGACTGAAGTGGAATTCAGGTTGTCAGAACCTGCGTCTTTATGCTCACAAACTTGTAGTCTCAAGGAGACTCTTTCTTCTGTCTGAACTGAGAGGGCTTTGTACTAAAATATAATAGCTAGGACCCTTCAAACCTAGAGTTAGTTTTAAATGAGTCAGTAACCTTTTAATAAATTATATGCCTTTCCAGGTTTCTCAGGGCAAATTAGCAATGAGTACGAGACAGTTGGCTGTCTTCTGTAACGTCAGTAACTCATCAAAGGCCAGTTCTATTACCACCACATATGCCTGTGTGGAGCATGCTGAACCCTTATGGTCAAGCAGACATTTTGCATGCATTCATTTAGCAATGTAAAATATAAATGAGGTGCAAGTGAGGCAGCAGTACTAATTTTTATTTGCTGTTCTTGTGTTCTTGATAAGAATTGCTCCAATTTATGCAAAGAAGATCAAGAATCCAGCCATAGTATTGGTTATCAAATCATCCGTAGTAGTTGGACAAGTAATTTTATGCAAGGGCTCTCAGCAAACCAGTTTGGTTTACAACATACTGGGTTTAAAGGATATTTGACTCACTGCAGCTGTTAAAGTCATTGAATTGGATGGAATTTGCAGCTCAGGAAGCTTGCAGCGCTACTGACTAAGAGAAGGCATGAAGAAGGAACAGTCTCTAATAATTTTTTGCTTTAGTCATACACTACTGGAAAGCAAAAACAGGACTCCAGCCAGCCGGTCTTTTGTTTTGGCCACTATGTGCATTCTTATTGTGAGCTACCTCTATACTTGGGCATCCTTTCAGCTGCTTAAATCTTTCAACATATGAACAGTGATAAAGCTATTCTGGTATGACCTGCTTTAGTCTGCTATTAACTGGTTTAGTCTGGTTACTGACTACTATATGAATATTCTGGGCAGGATTTATAAAGGAAGAGAAACAAGGGGCAAATCTTAATAGAAAGTGCTACATCTATCAGCTGAACACAGTGGGTAGTTGAATTTATTTTTCATAGAAAGCAGGTGAACTGTTGTTGGGATTTTTACTTTTCATTCCTTGGTTGGTGAAAAAGAAGAAAGCAAACAGAAGAGTTTCAATTGATGAGAGGACATAGCATAAATGAATATTTGTGGTAAAATTCACAAAATTAGTGGGATCTGCAAGGCTTTTCACACATACTGGAAATTCCTCATGTTTTGGCAAATATTTACATACAAAGCCACACCTAACATTTTATTCTTTGAAGTATTTGTGACTTTCTTTTTAGACGAGCAGAAGCCATATACCACGTCCCATTGGAAGAATTTCAGCGTGTATGCTTATCATTTTTGGGTAGGAGTCTGTTGTAATTCTTCCGAAACCCCATCCTCACCAATACCGCTGTAGCTTAACCATGGAATCATGGAACAGCTGAGGTTGGAAAGGACCTCCAGAGGTCATCTCTTTCAATCTCCCTGCTCAAGCAGGGCCACGTAGAACAGGTTGCCCGGTATCATGTTCAGACAGCTTCTGAATATCTCTAAGGATGGAGACTCCACAACCTCTCTGGCCAACCTGTGCCCATGCTTGGTCATCCTCACAGTGCAAAAAAGTGTTTCCTGATGTTCAGGGGGAACCTTCTGTGTTTCAGTTTGTGCCCATTGCCTCTGGTCCTGTCACTGGGCACCACTGAAAAGAGTCTGGCTCTGTCCTCTTTGCACCCTCCTTTCAGGTATTTATATACATTTATAAGATCTCTCTGATCCTTCTCTGCTTCAGGCTGAACGGTTCCTGCTCTCTCAGTATTTCCTCATAGGAGAGTTGCTCCAGTCTCATAATCATATTTGTAGCCTGTGACTGGACTCTCTTCAGTATCTCCATGTCTCTCCTCTAATGGGAAACCCAGAACCAGATGCAGTACTCCAGATGTGGCCTCATCAGTGCTGAGTAGAGGGGAAGGATCACCTCCCTTGACCTGCTGGCAGTGCTCTGCCTGCTGCAGCACAGGATGCCATTAGCCTTCTTTCATGCCCATACTGAATAATACAAGAAGAGAATAAAGTTCTTGTGTTTTCTCCACAGAATACAAAGTCTTAGCTACTTAAATCTTCTTATTAAAAAGGAAGCATTAAGGAAAAACAGCTCATCAGTGGTCGTTACAAGTGAATTAATCTTCTTTATTACCATCCATAAATATTGCTAATGCATTAGTGTTTCACACATTGAACTCAGAGACGAGAAAATATAAATCATTAATACATCCAATATTTTCCAGCCACCTCATAACACAAAAGCCTGATGTATCTGTTCAGTACCTTACAAAAATTGTGAGACTCTCTGTATCCTACAGAGCTGAGAGACCTATGCAAGGTTATTTGCAGCAGGCTGCTGGTTGTAGGAGGACTTCTTAGTAAATTCAGTTCCCAAAGGACAGATCCATCAGCATTCACAAGCCTCCTGGTATCAAAAGCAGACCAGTTTGTTCCTCTATACATTGTATGTACCTGAGAAGTATTCTCCAGATATGGTATCACACAGGTGTGAAGAGTACACTTGTGCCGTGTTTAAGGGGGACACATGTCTCAGTCCTCCAGCAATGTCATACAGCTATCCATTTTTTACTTTCATCTGAGGTCTCACTCTGCTTCTGCCTATTACAAACCTTTAAGTTGCTTCCTCTTCCCTTCTGTACCTTTCCAAACCATATCCTAATGGAGAATTCCCCTCTCCCTGTGAATTGTCACCTACTCCTTTTTGGTGCCCTTTTGTTGGATTTGTGGAGCTGATGAATGAGACAGATGCAGCAATCAAAGATCTGGCTCTCCATTTTGGCTATAAGTAACTTGCCAGCAGTCTGAAATTTATAAGAAATGAAACTTAACTAGGAACTCCTGCATGTATTTCATATATATCCATAGTAACAGAGCTCACAGCAGACTTTTTCACTTGGTCAGCAACCCTGACAGTGGTTGCTATGGATGTTTTGATGGTTTCTTTCTGACTACTTGGCAATTAAAAGGTTTTGCAGAAACTGATTTCTTTGACAGTATATAATTTCTCTGAGGTGAATTTCACATTTGACTACATGCTATTGTGGCATTCCTCTAAGTACCACAGTAATCGTTATACATACACACATACATAGGCACAAATCAAATAGCAGAAGATGCGTATTTCAAGCAGGATGTTTCCAGCACGTAGTTAATGAAAACACTCCACATGCAGATAATAACCAAAAGTGAATATGGGCAGTCTAGTTCAATGCAATTGCAACCCATCTTCACTATAATTAATGTCTGCATGGCAACAAGGCATCACACAGCCTTGCAGCAGGTCAGAACCCAAACCATGCCTCCAAAGATGAAAAAAAAAAGAAGAAAAAAAAAAAGAAAAAAGAAATTGCAAATAACATCTGATATCATTTCCGCATTATTGTATAGCACAATGCAATATTTTGTGGCTTTTCATTCCAGCGCAGGAATTAAACCGGAGAATGCTAGTACCAAGTGATGTGTTGCAGATTTGGAGCACTTACAGATGAAAACCAGCCTATATAGCTTTTGGGTAAAGTGAATAACTCCAAAGCTGCAGAATACTATCATGAAAAGGTTGGTACACTAACAGATTAATTAAAATTTTACTTTACAAGACAGATACCTTTTATTAGTTCAAATCTCACATGATTTTATTCACCTCTTTCTATGTATCCAATTAAAATAAGATGAGCAATTAATATTAATCAGATAAAAGATTTAAGTTATTCAATCAAATAAATTTTCCACATTTTTCCTCCTTCTAATAAGTTCTTTATATTGTAGGTGTTCCAGCTGAAGAGCACAAGCATCATTTCGCATTCAACCTTTGTCTCACTTAAATGTCAGGAAAAAATGAATTTTTAATAATAAATAAAAAACCATTACCGTTCACAGATATACAAAAACCAACAATCAGTCATTCATGTTATTATGCAAATCAGATTATTTCCTCCCCATTTATATTTTAATCATCCAGGAATAACTACAAACATATAACATAATGGATATTCTGGACACAGAAGACATTTTAGTACTGCAAAACCTGGCAATTTCATCATGACTTGCAGTCATAAACTAATAATGAAGATAATAAATTCATGATTGCTAACTTCCATTGTTTGTTTCCATCATTGTACTCATCTTACTGTCTTTCAGATGCATATTTACAAACCAGGTATGGAAGCCAGAGCACATGTAAAACTCTCAGTAATGGAACTGAAATGTGCTCTATACTGTTCTCAGCCCATGTTGGAAGACTGACTTAGAGGCATGCTGCTCATTTCGGCAGACAGATAGAGAATGGCTTCATTCATACTTGGAAATGAGAAAGAATACAGAGCGGGGGAAGCTAAACTGAATTTGCTTTGAGGAATCATTAAAATTGGGTAGTATAAAAATGGTTGTCATGTGGGTTAACAGATTCTAAACAGGAGTGAAAGGTAATGGCCTACTGATTGGCTTTGGAGATCAGTTAGTGCTGGTTTCAGTTAGCTCTTCACGGGTGATGAGGTAGATAGCGTGAACAGGACAGTAATTTGAAAACAGTCCTGTTGAACGGAGCTGTGAAAAGCAATGAGTTAAATGACATGACACAAGGAGACCTAGAGAGATTGGAAAACTGTGCCTTTTCCAAAAAAAATGCAACCTCATACACCTGGGGAAATCCAATTAAAAGCGGATACAAGAATACTTAGTCTGGTGGAGAGGTCTGGGTAAGATTAATGATACAGAAGTCCCAAGGGTGAAAGCTGAAAGTGAATGAGACTGGGGTTGGCAGTGTTATATGGCTGCAAAACAGATTTATACAATTCAGAGTTGTATTCGCAAATGCAGCACATTATGGAACAACAAGGCACGGGATTTTGATAGCACGTGGTGTACTCCATGCTCATCTCCCAGGATTTTAAAAAAAGAGGTGCTGACAAACTTGAAGGAGTTCATAGAAAAGCAAGAGCATTTGAAATTAAATTAAAGATTTAAAGAGCATAAGGTATGTTGCTGTGGAAACAGAAAACTGTAAAGACCTTTGACAGGCTTGGGTTTAAAGGGCTGCAGTGGCCACTCTTTCATATTCAAGAAGAGGTAACTTAACCTAGGAGAATTACATGCAGAACTTAACACCATTAGGAGATAGTGCTCCCAGTGCTCATGCAAGGCACTTTTTTTGGACAGTTCTCCAGTCGGTTTTAGTAACAGAAGTCATTAATGAACTTTTCCTGTGAAATTACTCGATAAATAACAAAACCAAACCCCATTATCTTTGCTCAAATGTATGTATGTTCATATGTATACATCATATAGACATACAATACATAATTCCTGTGTAACAGGATGTATGAATTTACACCAAAGGCTTGTGACAAAAAATTCTCAACAGATACTCTTTGCAAATACAGCTCTTAAGGGGAAGTATATTTTTAATAGATACAGAGATGTTGTTGGACATCTATTATCTGAAACCATTTAAGAATTTGAGTCATCTTATGTGTGAACTGTAATTCTACAAATAAGATCTAATTAATATTTCAGACCACGAGAAATGAATAGCACAGTATGTATTACTATATGAACATAATTAGTGTAATAATTATTCTCCATATTATGTTAGAAATTAAGAATCTACCTCAATTTTGATTACTAACCCTTTTGTATTAACAGAAGTTGCAGAATATAGGTAATTCAAATATATAAAGTTGTACTGATCTTTGGGAAAGGTTGAGGAACAAAATGGAATGTCGAGAAGGCTGAAATCCCCTTTTGCCATGTTACCTAAAATTATAATAGTAATCTCTGTAAAAAAGCAAGTTTTTCTGAGTGCAACCCTTGCTAATCAAAAGCAGTTTAAGTTTTCATCTCTGGACACTACATGAAATTCATAGTGTAGATCTTTGATATCAAGTGAATGAATGTGCCACAGCGATATGGAGCTTTCATTAAAATCTTGAAACATTTTGCAAGGGGAAACAATATACAGTTTTAGTTTGCTTTCTTGAACAATGATTCAAAACATAGCAAATTTTCATTGAGTTATATCTATTTCATGATGAAATCACAACTAATATTAAAAGTGTCACAGCAAAAGTTCACTTGGTGAAAGATTCAGATCGTCCTACTTGTTTCTCAAGTGCTTGATCCAGTTTATAAATAAAGGAAATCTTTAAGACAATAAAGGACACAGATATATGTGTTTTAAGTTAGATTTGATTTTCATTTGAGAATCCTTAAATGCAATTATTTGGAAATGTAACATGGAAGAAAGATGCACAGCATGCCCAGTTTCCAATGGCAAGAGTCCAGGCTTCTTTTGTATTCCTTGAACTAGCTTTCTTCAGATAAATGTTGAAATATTTTTCTGTATTTTCATGTACCTGCTAACAAGGAAAAATCAACTCTGTCTCATCATAGCTGAGAAATTGCACACAGTGTATAACACTTGCAAGGACCTACGTAATTCAGAGAAAACACCTGCTTGCTCAAAATAATCACTTCTGTCAGGAAGCTAACACCACCTGGGAGGAATGACATGCATGAAAATATGCAGGTATCTGAACAAGTTACGCAAGCTGAGGCATTGGGTGAAAAGGTAACTAATTTATCATTTAGAAGTCACCTCACTGTTGCTGAAATCCCAGCTTCCTTACAGCTATGGCGGTTGACCACTTCCAGATAGAAAGATTATATTTTGAGGGAATCTGAAGGGACAGGGAAGAGATGGGAAAGGGGGGGCAGGAAAAAGGAAAATATTCTTTGTTTTATTAGCTATATTCTCTTAAGAGTTTTGACCAAACCTCCCACGGGCACTACTGAAGACTCAAACACAGATAAAACTATACCCTTCCTTCAGTAAACTTTTAACAGAATTTTATTCCTGCCACTGACTATACCTAATGGTTAAAAGGAAAGCTTCTTCAAATATGCCAGCTAGCACTGCCAACGGCCACAGTCCAACCCATAATTCTCTCCTAAGCTTCAAAATAGTCAAGCCATTTAAACAAAATATGACATTCTAGTTAGTTATGTAGGAAAAGAATAAAAATATTATGCAAATACTATCAATAAGGTGCCTAACCAGAGAAAAGTGCTTTGCATAACATTATTTCTATGCAATTCAGAAAGAAAAAAAATATTTGTGCAGTTCTTTACTCCATCAAAAATTCATCCCCTCAAGTCAAATTGAAAATATCACAGATTCAAATTTATGGATACTTAATTTTGTTCTGTACTGACAGCCCTACAGGTCTGGACTTTCCCACAGATGTGAACGTAACTTGCTGGGAGTTAAATGAAAAGTGCTATTAACCAATAATTTAGCAGTGGAAAACCACTCATAAGCAGATAACAAAAGAAGCAAAAAGAAAAGAACAGATTTTATTGAAAGAAAAAACATTTTGCATACTTCTCTACCCATATATCAAGGCAGCAAAGAGTGTTAATTTTACCCAAAAACCAGCATCACTTTCCACATCTCAATGATGGTTCTTATAACTGAGTACTACAGCGTGCTAGCCTTACAACTAAGTGATTTAAGGACCTGGCTGGAGCTGTTGAGGGCTCCCAAATATCCTACATGCATGATCGTCTTTCTTACAGAGCGCAGCCTACAGTGGAATTCAAAGACAGTTTTTCCCTAGGAGCAAAGATGCCAAACCCGAACAGAAATCCATGCTTCTCCCTCAAATGTTTCTTTATCATTTGGTTTTATTAATGACATACAATGCTGTCACAGTGCAACATGTAATTATTAAAATGTCACAGAGGTAGCATTTAAAATGGAAGTAAAATGTTAAAAGAAAAAAATAACACCTAGAGATACAACTGTAGGATGATAGAGCTGGAGAAAGAAATTATGAACACATAGAATTCATACCTACAAACACTGCACACTAGGACACGGCACACACACTGGCTAGCTGGGGGTAGGTTAACAAATTAGTACACATAAAAGAAAAATATAAAATACAGAGTTCCAGTGGAAGGGGTCTGGAAAGGGGCTGACAAATAAAAGTGTGATCTGCAAAATGATTTCTGTACTGAGAAAATTTTGTCTGGGCAAGGGTTGAATTTCCTTGCCATAATCTCCCTCTATTCTTAGGGTTAAGGTTGGACTTGAGACAAAGAGAAAACTCAAAGCTACATTGGCAAGAAGAAGATCCTACAATGGAAAATAAGAGCTGAGGCTGAATAGACAGAACGGCCCTCAGATGAATACAGCACCTGTGATGGAACTGGTCTCTCGGTCCGTAAAAGTAAGGAAAGAAAGGGAAACCCCACAGGTACAGCTTTAAGGGCTCTGGAAAAGTTCCAGCAAACTAAAAAGGACAGTTTGATGCAAGAATTCTGGTATGGAAATTGTTGAGTCTGGGATGAGAGCAGAAACGGTAGCAACAAGGTCAGGACACGGTCAGGTTATGACTTGTGACAAAGCTGATACCATCACCAAGTGCAATGGTTAGGAGTTAGGTCTAAGAAAGAGAGAAAATCTAGAGCTCTTGTTGTAACAGGGCTACAAAGTAAAGCCAAAATAAAGGGGGAGGGGGGAAAGGGTGGGTAAAAGAATTAGTAAATTCCCTGAAAATTCAGCTTTGTCTGGGAACATGGATATAAAGTACAGCATGTGGCTAGGTTAGGATTTGGATTAGGATTCCCTTAGGGGTAGGGGACAGAGAAAGCCTAGAGCTCCAGTTGGACTTGGGCTGCAAACAGGCTGAAAAAGCAGGGGGAAAGCTGTAAAAGGAATTGTCCACTAAGAACTCATTCATCTGGGCCACAGCACTGGGTCTTGGTCAAAGGTTCAGCTGAGGCCAGGACCAGCATCAGGGTTTAGGGTATTGGTTAGGAAAGGGACAAACCTACAGGTGTGCTTAGAGAGAAGTTGACCAAACGAGGCTGCCAAAAGAGTTGTCCTCTTGGGACTTGCTCATCCCTGCTGTGGCACTGGGTGTTGAGCTAGGGTTCAGCCAAGGATATGGCCTGGGCCAAGGCAGAGGGTTATGGTGAGGAAAGAGACAAGTCCTACAGCTGGAGCTGGAGTGGGCCTGCAAAGGGGCCACCCAGGAATGCATAGGCTGCAGAAGGAATTCTCCCCTCACACCTTGTTGATGTGGGTCATGGGGCCAAGGCCTAGGTTTAGGGTTCAGGTTCAGGCTAGAAAAGAGACAAAGCCTTGAGGTGCACTTGCAGTGGGCCTGCAGGTGTATGCTGCATAAAAAATTCTCCCCAGAGAATTTATTCATCTGGGTCACAGCACTGAGTCTTGGCATAGGGATCATCTTAAACTGGATGGTTTAATTTGATGGTTTGTCTCTTTCCTAGTCCTAATCCTAGTATCAGCTGAACCTTTGCCAAAGATCCCCCAGATGAAAAAGTTCTCTGGGACAACTCTTTGCCAGCACACACTTTCCTTTGGCAGCCCCTCTGCACCACTCCAACCGCAGCACTAGGTTTTCTCTCTTTCCTAACCATAATCCTAAAGTTTAATCTTGACCTTGGCCTTGTCTGGATCCTATCCCAACACACTGAGCCAGAGTTCAGGTGAATAGATTCCCAGAGGACAATTTTGTTTCCAGCCTACACCTTCCTTGGGCAGCCCTTTGCAGCTGCACTCCAGTTGTGGCTTTCTCCCTTTTCAAACCCTTGGCCTTGGCTTTTGTTTTGGCTGAGAACCAGTGCCATGGCCCAGATGAAAAAGTTTTCCAGGGAACGAGTCTTTCTGCAGCCTACATCTTTCTTGTGGCAGTCCCTTTGCAGCTCCACTCCCACTCAATCTCTGTAGTTATTTTTTTCTTGAATCCTAAGAATTCCAAGTGATAGGCTGACCGCCCTGGCCCTGGTTCCTGCTCCTATCAGAGGCTTCACATTCCTGAAAGAAAGATTCAAGTATCAGCTGTTCGTTGTCTTAGAGGATTTTCCAGACTCCTAAACACAATTATGCCACAGTTTCTCTTTTTTTCTTAACTGTAATTTTATTCCTAAATATAATCTCAACCATAAAACAAGCCTAGACACTATCCTCCTTCATGTTACCCAGAAAAGGATTTACTCAAGGGGGAAATCTAGCCTACAGGATTTTTTTGCAGACAGTCCTTCTCCTGCACCACTCAAGCTGTAGCTCTAGGCTCTTTCTCTCAATCATTAGAGAGCTGTTAAAGGAACTGAGTGGTGCAAAAATAATTGTTTCCTTAGGAATTTTTCATCTTCAGTGGCATGTTTTTGCTAAGGTTCATTTTAGGGTTTGGGTTAAGGTTATTTTTGACTGAAAGTCCACAGCTAAGTTTGATTGCATCTGGACAGCAGCTGACAAAGAAACCCATGGGCATACTCTAATATCCTCCACAGAAAAACACTGAATCTTTGCATGGAGCACTGTCTTTGGCATGTGCATCAGCCAAGCATTTGTGTTCGAGCTAGAGGAGGTTTAGAGAAGAAGGGAACCCAGAGATGAAATTATAGTGGGACTGCAACATAGCCTCCACTGTTAAGTAAAAGCTTGTGCCACAACTGTGGAATTGCATCATATTTATCTAAGCATATTTCTGAATGGAAAGAGTTTCCTCTCCTGTGTTCCAGGCTAGGCTTAGGGTATACAGTTAAGGTTAGGTTTGTTGAGGAAAAGAAGCAGCCTGGAGCTTCAGAGGGACAAGGACTGGAAAGGAGTTGCCAAAGGGAACTGGGAGTTCTAAAAAAGAATTCTGTTGGCCAATTGTGAGTATGGATAAGGTCCATCTGGCCTTTTGTGACACTCAGCTGAGGTGTAGGATTTGGTGTTAGGGCTTTGGTTACTGTTGTGAGAAAGAGAAACCCTAGAATGACACTTCAGAGGCATCTTTTACAGTTAAGTAAAGACTAATGGGAAAATCCTTTTCCTGGGAATATTGATTCTTGTTGGTTGGAGTGTTAGCCCTGTCCTATGGATCAAACTAGAGTTATTGTCTAAGGCTAGGGTTGAGAAAGAAATTTCATAACTGCGCTTGCAGGGGGACTGGGAATGGACTGCCGAAATAAAATGAAATTCTCCCCTGAGAAACTTTTCATGACTGGGCTGGCATGCTTTTTTCTGAGGCTCACCTTGCATTAGGGTTGGTGTTGAAAGAAACACGGTAATTTGTTTGAACATGTAAGATGTTTCCATGCATACATCTTTACTAGCCTTAAATAGCTTGCAGAGTAATAATGCATTCATGTGTTTGCATGGTACCATCAGTAAGGCTTCCTTGTGCTAACCACACAGGCATATATTTACCTAGACTAAGTGCAAAAAGTGTGGAGGAGAAAGTTGCAAGGTCCTTTGTAAAGGAATGGATTTTTTTTCCCATTTTCCAACATACAGCAGCAAATACTTTCATATTGTTAGTATTATTTTGACAATGAAAAACCAACTCGTTCTCGTTTTGTATCATACTGTTTTCTTGACCCTCTGTTGCATTACATGCGTGCTCACACACACACACGTCTGGTCCAGAATTTTCTGTTGAGCTCTGCAACAGCTAAAAAGCCTTAGAACTATCAACAGTAGTTAGAAGCAACTGAGGGTGTTTTCAGTGACTTTCAAGGAAATAAATAAATTCTATATAATTACTCTACACAATTATTTAATTGTATAGTTTCACTCATGCTCATCATCACAGAATCTATGTGTTTATGTGTGCTATATGCTACAGCAAAGCACCAAACCAACAGCTTTAGGACTGTAAATCTAGCACACATGACATAGCTTATATTTGAGAGAACATTAACTATAACTTTTTTGTTGCTTCTGGCTGCATGGATAATCTTCCATAAACAAATTGAGGATGACTGAGCAACGTTAGCCTGAGCGTGTCTATTTAGGAGGTCTTTTGTAATAAAAACCTCCTTTCTCAGGGAGAGGCTTATGCCTTAGGCTCTCCTCAGTAAGAACCAGAATCTGATTTTCATAACTTGAGGGAGCTCAGATTCTGGTTTTTAGTTTATTTCATTAAGAGCAACAGAGACCCACATCCAAATATGACCAAATAGGTTAGTGCATTCATACTAGGACTTGATTGAGACCTATATCTCACCTTCTTGTCTAGGTATGAGCAAATCAGTGTAAGTGAAATAAGGAGCCTCTGTGAAAGGCTCTGACATAAATAAGGATGGTTATGGCAGTAATGGTTATGGGAATAATCCTAACAGTATTGCACTGACAGCTCATATTTGGTTTGCTTCTTTGGACTAACTTCTTCCTATGAAGCTGACCCAGTTTATGCCTATGTTGCTTACTGCTTCCTTGAGCATAGTATCCATTTATCAAGTCAGAATTCAGACCAATGTTTTGTATTCTGCATCAGGCATCACTTGAAATATTCTTCCACCTTCTGCATGACAATCTTTAGAGTTTGAAAGAAATATTTTGAATAAAGTATATGAGCTTGTTACTTCCCAAGAAATGCTTGCTGTTAACCTCCCCATTTAACCTCTTTTAATTATTATTTAAATATATGTATACATGTATACAAACTATTTAACATCCTTTTATTCAATACTGTATATATTCAAATGAAAATATAATGTATATGCGCTGTGCTCCATGTACAAAATAAATCCTATAAAATTGCACAGTATCACTGAGCATACTCCTAATGATTGCAATGAAGATATTACAGAACAAAAAAACGTGATACAGCAGCATTCAGCTAGATGATATTGAAAAGTTCATCAGATTGTTTGCTTATTGCCTACAGCATAAGACTGAGGCAAACACAGGTATGTGGTATATTTTGTTGTTCCTCCTGCATAGGAATCCTGAGGATTCTAGTGTGTAAATCTATGCACACCCAGCCATATGCTAATCACAGAAGCAAGAGTATCATGATGGAAAGACTGAACAGATGTTAACAGCTGGAAAAAAGTATCCGTGCCATTTTTAAGTCCTTGCCTGTTTGGTATTAATGAAAAGCAGAGATATTTCCTGAGACAAATGAAATTTTTATGGACAAATATGAATTTTAGCAGATGATATATTTCATGTTTTATAGGTTGCAGAGAGTAGCTTTCTGTTTACATAAATGTGGAGGTAGGTGAGCAGGAGTGTTGGCTGAGGGTAATCAAAGTTCAACAGATTTTGCTCACATATCAGGCTCACTCCCTTCTCAGTGCCCATTCTGGAACATCAAGCAAGTAAATTTAATCATCTGTTTTATTTTATGTGGCTGTATGTGTGTGTGTACACATGTGGATAAGGGTTTGGACTGCTGTCCTATCTACACATTTTTTTCCTTTTTTTTTTTTTTCCTGGGTGCCAGTAGTGCTGTGTGGCATTGTAACTCCATATTCCTACAGAAAAACTATTCTGAGGCTGTGTTCATGGCACCCAGGGATCCAATCGTCCAGGCCTAAGGCAATATCTGTACAAATGTTCTAAATAAGGGATTTAATCACTACACAGTATCACTGGAAACAGCCCAAAAGAGATTTACCCATGTAGTGAGAGTGGTCATGTTTATACTATATCAGGGCACAGGCTTATCCATGTATTTGCCCTGTCGCAACAGGGCTATAATTAGAGGTGTAGCTGCTGGATTAAAAGAGATGCTGTCACACTCAAACTCTTGTTGTGGGCAAAAGGTAACACCATATAAATGAAGCTAAAAATTTTTATTTCAATTAAAGTTTTAGTAGTTTAACAGTCTGAATTAGATAACTAATTGTCACAGCCCTCAGTGCATCAACAGGTTTTAATTGCTTTGACTTCCACCCATACCCATTGGTCCAGGAACTGTGGTTAAGCTCCTTGCCTGAATTATGCTGTAGATATGTTTGTGTTCAGTTCTGCTCCTGGCTTGTTTTGGCTTGTTGCTTTGTGTATCTCAGATCATCACTAGACTGCAAATGGGTCTTCTGATTGTCACCATCCCGACATTTCTCAGGTCTATGCCTCTGTTGGATTGGATGCTGCCCCTCTTCGCACTGTTGTTCCTGGCTTGTTTTCTTTTGTGGAACAGCCCCACTCTTGTTATTCCCTTACTGTACTACATCAGTCTTTTTCATAGTAGACCCAGAATTATTTTAGACAAAATGAATTTCTAGTATTTAACACTTTTCTCTGCTGTTATGAGCATGAGCGCTCAGCTTCTGGCTGGGGTCAACCCACTGTAGGCGGAAAGGAAAGGTCACGTACCCCAAGTACAATACACTGCTACTGTTCTAGTTTCAACGCGTGTCTTTAAAAATGGTTCTGTCCTTGTTTGTTAGCTGCTGATACCCGAGTACACCTTTCACTAGTCAGACCTGGTTCTGTATCAGATTAGCCAGATACTTGGTGGGAGCTAAGAAGAAATGGAGACTTTCTTCCCATCCCAGAAAAAGCTTTGCATACTGGGAGGAAAGAATGAGCATGGAATGAGATCCCTGTTTCTGCAGTGCCAATCAGCTTAATCCTTTATATATTCCCTAAGGCTTTTTCTTAGAGGAGATCAATATCCACCTGTCCAATCTGACATCAGGACATTGTGCAAAAAATAGTTCACAGACATTCTCTAACATTCCTTCACTTCCAGTACACTTAAACAGGGACAGCTAGAAAAGCCCCTAAGCATTAGTTTTTGTGGTGGAAAAGACTTGCATAGATATGCCCCCAGCCTTTTATAACCCTGACAAGGCATCATCTGTTACAGCATAAGCAGCTACTGAAGAGCCAAGGCACAGAGATGCACCTTACCTTCTATGACAGCAGTAAAAATGCACATTTTTGACCCAAGCATTGTCCATTCAGTTCCAGACTAGGATGGCTGAATGTCCTGTGCTGCTGTCCCTCATCTGTGCCTCAAGCTGCAGTAAAGAACAGGAGTCTGCTCTGAGCCATCAGGAACACTCTGTTAACGTGGCAATCTGAACTATTTCAACACTTGTATGCTACGTACATTACTAGGTTTTATAGGATGAAAATAAAGACTAAAAGGAGCAAAGAATCAAGTGCTTTTAAGGAAGACTAGTCTGCAATGGTTATTGATTGAGATACGTTTGAAACTAGTAGTTAGCACAAACATCTAATATTCACTCACATATGCTGCCACCTAGAGTTCTACATTGTGACATTATGAAAACATGGATAATAGACTAACTTTCAAGCAAAATTATTTTATTCGTGTGGTTATTTTAAGAAGTAGAATAAGGTGGAGGTGTTTGTATTCAGGGGAGTATGTGGCAGGAAAAGGTGAGAGAGCAGACAAGCAAGTAGCAGGTAATCTTCAACTTGAATTTTGTAAGTATCTTCCTTACAAAATCTGTAATGGACTAATTCGGATTTTATGCTGAAAGGTGGAACGGTGGAACTTAGCATGGGAAAGCAAGTCGGAGCTGATATTATGTACTTTTATAAGAATACTTTAAAAACATATTTATTTCCAGTTCAATTTCCAGGTCTGCAAAATAATGGTCAGCAGAGTAAGAGATGTTCTAGCTGAGCAGCCTTGCCTTCAATTTTGATGATAAAGCCTGACAGTTTTCAAGAAAGTCTTAAAGATAGTATATTTAAGCTTCTCTCTCTCCATCAGTAGAATATTGCAGAAGACAAAATATCCCCATGAGGTAGCCTAACTGGAAATCCAAGGTAGCCTGGAAAATGAGTTATCCTGCTATGCTTTAGAAATTGCAAACAGCAGCAACCCAGTTTCTCAGATAACCTGAAGGAGCTGGCACCATTTGCTACAAGATGCCTAATTCAGTGCCTGGACTCTCATACTGTGTGTAATTTGTTTAGAAATGAGCTATGAACTTGGATCTCAATTTGCGCAACAGGATATGGTTTGATTAAATGTGTCTGGATGCGTTTGTAATGGGATTATAGATTTCAATTAGGTGTAAGCAACAATCATTACAAGGTAATACTTTTTCATGCATGTTTTAACAAGCTGAATTGGGACAAGAAATAGGAATATGATGGAAAAATCTCCCGTTTCTTTCTCCCCTCCACAATAGTGTTACTGCTTCTTCACACTCAAGTACTATTTTTTTCCAACATCACCTTATCTTTCTTTCCTTTCCCTTTGATGTCCTGTTGTCAAATCTGTGGCTTCTAGCTCCCCTGAGCTCTCAGCATGGCCATGCTCCCAGTAACAGGCTGATCTGCAGCTCTTCTGCCTGCTAGTGAGTGACAGGACTAAATCCTTACTATATTTGATTGCTGAGGCAGAAGGGTTAAGCCAGTTGTTTTCAGGCTGTTTCTATGCCAGGGTACTGCTTGACTGAACTAGCCACCATTCCCTTACCTGGGCTTCTGTCTACACTGCGAGGTGGAGAACAGGCTTGAGAAGAAAGTGTCTGTTCACTGAGCAACATGATCCTCACAGCTGGTGGTAGCTGAAGAAGAGGCAGCTCCCCATACTTCCCGCTCAATAGGTGATTGAGCCTCACATACCTACTCTGTCAGACTGCACCTAAAAGAGTCATTCTGCAGAACCACACACACTCGGATTCTCTCTTCTCCAGGAAGCTCTAGAACTTGGACTGATTTGGCCCCTTAGTGTAAAATTGAGCATTTACAGCATGGATTGTGGTCAGCTCTCTCCTAATGAGTGGACTCAAGCCTCTGTTGCCTGCACTAGAGAGAGACTACTGTCACAGAGGCATATGCCAAAGTACAACTTGCAATCATGCAGCTGAATTTTCTTTCCACCAAACAGGATGGCCTCATTCAAAAACGGAAACACTCCCTGGCCTGTACCGCTCTCCAGACCATGCCCAGAAAGTCTGAGAAGCTGTTACCTGAGATGGACAAAAATCATGCTAGAAAGAGTGTTAATAGTGCTGGACTTTGGATCTATGCTGTGGTCTTAAGTAGCTTTGTGTCCTCAGAGAGCAGGAACTGAAGGCAGTGGTTAAAGTAGATATTAAACTGTTCCTGAATAGGATGCTGTTCCTTTTTTAAGAAATATTGTTTGTTAACTGCCTGTTAAGTGCCCTGACTCCTCCTGTGAAAAAAAATAGGAATGCTGAATGGAGAAGGTGAGAACAAGGCAAAGCAGATTATTCTGCCTGTTTCCTTCTAGAGGCTTTATAAATAACCACTACTGATAGAAAAAATAATCACTTGTGACAGGCAAGAGAGTAAGTTTGTAACATATGTTTTACAGGCATGCTGTCAGGAAATCCAATCAGTCCCATACAATATCCTCTGGGGATTGCTAGGAATGGGACAAGGAGGGTAGGTGTTTATGTTAATAAACTGTCAACAATTTACCTGATATATTCCTTATGGGACCTGGGTGAAGATGGGATATCAGAGACAGCAGCCATTCCTTTATCTTCCTCCATTCCTCCTAATCTCTTGAAAAATTAAGCTCCTTAAGACTACTAAATGTAAGAAATCATACAGGCTGATATATAAAAATGCATAAATATATATGATTATGGTCCTGACAAAACCAATATTGCCACTGCCATTTCAGACAGTCACATCCCACTTTGAATTGTACATAAACCCTGAAGCACGCAGATGTGTCTACTTAGTTACATCACTTACCTGAACCACTCTTCTCCTCACTACTTGATGGTGACCAGCTATAATATAACATTATATTGTGTATAATTTCCTTCCTTACAAAGTGTATAAATACACACAAGAAACTTTAAAGGACATGGCAAAAAGTCTTACTTTAGCAGACTCTTCATTCCAAATAATAGGCACCCCAGAGAATGGACAGGAGACAAAACGAAATAAGAACAGGTTTGACGGGCAATGATTAATGCACATATCTGGGTACAGTTATCTCTTTTCTTCCTATATCACTGCAATGGTTGGGGATGTCTATTATTATATAGACACCTGGCCTGGTCTGACATAATCAGTCAATGGGCTGCACATGCTCAGACTCTATTTCAACCTACAGAACCAATCTGCAGCAGTTTGCATGGTACTGGAAAATGCCGTTTGCGTACGCTGGCGCAAACAGTATGGAAATGATTCACAGGCAATGCACTAGTTATATTTTTTGCCAAATGGGGCAATGTATTGGCAATTTTGTTGCATCTGCCATAATATTCAGGCCAGCTTTCTCTTTTGCAAAGGAAAGCAAACAGTCTTCCAGACCAGATGAATTTAAAAGGAAATATGACAAATTCTGCCCATTCATTCCATTCACATATTTCTGTTCACTAGTTACAGTATGTTCATCACTATTTTATTTATATCCTGTAGAGTAAGGCAAGATCTGGTGCCTCTACAACAGTGTTCGGGACAGCTATTACCAACCCATGGAACTGAGCAGACTACTAAGATCAAACCCCTCTTCTATAAGAACAGCATAAAACTATGCAGTCACTTAGATGCTGATCATCTAGTCCCTTGCTAATCCTTTATTTGATGGATTCCTAGTCTGAGTGTATATTTCATTCTTTGAAATATACAGAAGAACATTGGGAAAAAAGTTGAAGTTTAGATAGAGAAATGGAAAGCTCACTGGGGGAAAAAGGACAAGAGAAAGTGAGACACACAGGAAATATTTCCAAAGCCTCACAGCAGATTCACATGAGGAATTATCACTAACTGTGGCAGGAAGGAACTAACTATATCCCAGAGACATCTCTGATTACTTCAGCAAATGAGAGAATGGGAGGACAAAGAGCTGATGAGTTGCAGTGACAAGAGTGAGTGATGAGATTAACTTATCCTGAAACTCAGTCCACAGGGGAAATAAATTTTAAAAGATATAGGTATGTTTCTGAAAAGATCCCACCTGTATGCCATTTTCCAGGATCACAAAGCACATGATGTTAGAGTTACTTTAGACACGATTGTCAGAGGCCATAAGCAAAACAAGTTTTAATTAAATATAAACTGACTGGCCCGAAGGGAAAGATTTCGGAATGTTGCCAGAGGAGGAGGTGACATATGCTGAAGAAGCCCCATTGTATAATAAACTAACAGAAGATGAGAAACCATATGCCCTCTTCACTGATGGGTCCTGTCGCATCATGGGAAAGCATCGAAGGTGGAAGGCCGCTGTATGGAGTCCTACACAGCGAGTTGCAGAAGCTGCTGAAGGACAAGGTGAATCGAGCCAGTTTGCAGAGGTGAAAGCCATCCAGATGGCTTTAGATATTGCTGAAAGAGAAAAGTGGCCAACACTGTACCTCTATACCGACTCATGGATGGTGGCCAATGCCCTGTGGGGGTGGTTACAGCAGTGGAAGCGGAGCAACTGGCAACACAGAGGCAAACCCATCTGGGCTGCCCCATTGTGGCAAGATATTGCTGCCCGGCTAGAGAAGCTAGTTGTAAAGGTACGTCATGTAGATGCCCACGTACCCAAGAGTCGGGCCACTGAGGAACATCAGAACAACCAACAGGTGGATCAGGCTGCCAAGATTGAAGTAGCTCAGGTAGATTTGGACTGGCAGCGTAAGGGTGAATTGTTCATAGCTCAGTGGGCCCATGACACCTCAGGCCATCAAGGAAGAGATGCGACATATAGATGGGCCTGTGATCGAGGGGTAGACTTGAGCATGGACGCCATCTCACAGGTCATCCATCAACGTGAAACATGCGCCGCCATCAAGCAAGCCAAGCGGGTAAAGCCTCTGTGGTATGGAGGACGATGGTTGAAATATAAATATGGGGAAGCACGGCAAATCGACTACATCGCACTCCCACAAACCCGCCAAGGCAAGCGTTATGTTCTTACAATGGTGGAAGCAACCACTGGATGGCTGGAAACATATCCTGTGCCCCATGCCACTGCCCGGAACACTATTCTGGGTCTTGAAAAGCAAGTCCTGTGGCGACATGGCACCCCAGAGAGAACTGAGTCAGACAACGGGACTCATTTTCGGAACAACCTCATAGACACCTGGGCCAAAGAGCATAGTATTGAGTGGGTGTATCACATCCCCTATCATGCACCAGCCTCTAGGAAAATTGAAAGGTACAATGGACTGCTAAAAACTACCCTGAGAGCAATGGGTGGTGGAACCCTCAAACACCGGGACACACATTTAGCAAAAATTGTTTTAAGAAGATCAACCCATACCAGTATCAGTCGCCCCTATACACAAAAAGAAATACACAAAGAAATCGGTTCACTTAGTGAAAGATGATGATGAACCAGGACCATCACGAGAACAAGAAGAGCCAGAACCAGAAGTGATCACCCCATCCCTGTCCCTGAGTGAGCTGCGAGATATGCGGAAAGATTTCAGCCGCCTTCCAGGGGAACACATTATTACCTGGCTGCTCCACTGCTGGGATAACGGGGCCAGTAGCCTGGAACTGGAGGGCAGGGAGGCCAAGCAGCTAGGTTCCTTGTCTAGGGAAGGGGGTATTGACAAGGTAACTGGGAAGAAGGCACAGGCCCTCAGCCTCTGGAGGCGACTTCTGTCAAGTGTGAGGGAAAGGTATCCTTTCAGCAAAGATGTCGTATGTCGGCCAGGCAAGTGGACCATCATGGAGAGAGGTATCCAATTTCTGAGGGAATTAGCTGTGCAGGAGATGGTTTATTATGATCCGGACAATGCGCAGTTGCCCACGCCCCTGAAGAGACTGGATAAATATTTAATTAAATATAAATAGATCAGATGATATCACTGAAGGCGTTTCCTTCAGAGGGTATTTCACTTATGTCTGAAACTGAAACCTGACCTGCAGATCCTTCATTCTGCCCAATTTCCCTACCTCCTTTTAGCCCTCCCTGCATCCTGCTCACCACTCACAGATACCCTTCAGAAGAAAGATGTCAAAGACTCACAGATCAGTAGCAAAGGTGAGTGCTGCTATGTAGTGTGGCCAGTAAGTTCAGAGCGCCTCAGGAAACCAGCAGACTGACAGAGAATGCCTTAACTGGCCTGTGTGATTCTTCCATCCAATTTAAACTAAGCTGTCTTAACACTGACACATCATCAGGGAAAGATGAGAAGCTGTGGAGTCAATGGGGGAGTTTTGAGAGGGACCACTCTTCCACTCCCCTTCCTCTTCATCATCCCTCCAAACTCATATTTCTTATTTAGCATTTTCCTAAGACTTTAATTTACATTGCAATACCGTTTATAATAGATGCTCTTGCACACTGTTTATAACAGATGTTTCATATTCAATCCTTTTCTCCAGAGTTAAAACTAAGAGGGAAGTATAAATATGATGGGATTCACCCAGTGATAGAATTAACATGTAAAATCCAAAAGGTAGCTGCCTGGGAGAATGAAATACCAGCAGTTAAGAGCAGTAGTATATTCTCAAAACATTTTTTTTTCCTCAAAAAAAGCTTTAATGCTTTAAATCTGAGTATATTAAAGTTTTAGGTGGCTTTTGGGGGTGTGTGGATTTGGGGGGTTTGGGGTTTTGTTTATTTGTTTAAAGAAAATAGAATGTATTTCTAATATTGCATAGTGGAAGGAATATTAATTTCCCTTCATCTTACAGGATCAGGGAAGAGAGTATTGGGTCTGTGTTCCCAGCAACTCTTTTCTGCTTCCACTGAGCAATGGCAGTGCTGCTGTATTCCATGTGGCAGTATAATGAAGTTCTTCAGGCCCATATTTATTTCAGTGCATCATTTTTTAGAGCTGTTTTAGATAACAGTTTTGATCTATAATTCCCTGTGTGGTTAGAAGCCATTGTTGCTGTTCTCGTATTTTTCACCAGCAGTTGAAATCAGCTAACCCAACAGCCACTTTGGTGTTTGGATGCACAGCTGGGGATTTTCAGCAGTTACGGTTTGGAACTTACCCTTGATTCAATGAAGCTGAAAGATATCTGACTTTCAGTTAATAGGGTGAGGCAGACAGCATTTTCATGGGACTGGAAGGTGATTTCAGTGGGATTGCAGGCATACAAGAGAAAACATCATTGTTTTCTTCAGAAAGATAATTAACACATTATGTGAATGAGGACATTTCATGGACATACACTCCCTCTGCACCCTACCCTCAAGGAAAGGGCTTCACTGTCCACATGGCTAGAAAAGCAGAGGCAAATCCTTCTCTGGGTTTACAGAGCCATTATTTCAACTGCAAAAAGGGCTGTTTTCTAAACATGTCCTTATTAAAGCATTTGAATTGCTCTTTACCTCACATGCCAGATACTTTCAAAAGTTACAAGATTTTAGCACGCTTATCCTTTCTTCATGTTCACCTTTGCTTTGATTCTTTATTCAACAGAGAACTGGAGAACAGTAGAACAATGTTAGTGTCTTTTGGGCTCAGTTAGGGGAACTGAGATGATCAGCATAATATTCCTGATAAGCACTCTGTCAAGAACTAAAATACATAAAAAAGGATGACCAACTTTCTGCTCCAGGTCAGCTGTGCCTGTTCAACACTCACAGCTTTACTACTTCTGACAATGCAGTACTAAAGGAAACAAACAGCTCTTGCATCTCTTATACATCTTGGGTAACTGTAGACTGCGTGATCCAGATCAATTCACTCCCACTGGGAAGCATGGACAAAATACACCGTTGCAGGAATTACAAATTCTGACTTCTGATCCAAACAAATTTCTATGACAGATCTCGCATTTTAAAAGATTTAAGAAAATTTTCATCTGTTCTCTGGGGATGTAAATCTTTCCATCACATTAATGTACGGTTTTGCCCAATGTCTGTGGTCTCAGATTTCCCTTTCTATTCTTCTTATACAGTGTCAGTCCCTTTGATTTGTCAGTCATACTACTCACCTCAAAATCATTCTACTAAGGCAGCTGGTTGGCCATGGAAAAAATAAAAACAGCAAACAAAAACCCAGAAGGAAATATGTTCACTACCTCAGGGATCTTTCATTTTATACAAATAAGCAATGCTATTTAGATTCATAGAATATGAGAATCCAAGCTTTGATTCCAATTTGTAGATGTTACTTCATGCAGAAAAGCAAACGTGTTTAAGTGGATAACTCTTTTTATTTCAGAATTAACTTATAAATTTATAAATTATTTCAATTTTCCTCTACTTTTAATCAGTCTTCTCTATTGTGAATTTATTTTCTATAATACAGATGTTTGAGATTCTGAAAGGTTTGGGGATTAAAAGCTGTACTATCAGTGCTGAGCTGCAGCTACTCAAATTCCTTGGCATTTAAGTTACAGCTTTCTCCTGTGCAAAATCCAGGAGCAAAGTAGTGGAACTTATTTATAAACCATCAAACCTGCTGTCGGTTGGATGGTTATAAACCATGCCTTTCATTTCTGTGCACTATGCTTTCCAGTCTTTTAAAAGATTATTGCCTCAGCTACCTGAAAGCTGCATTCTTGTCATGTAACCTACACATCTGTCGTGGTTTAACCCCAGCTGGCAACTAAGCCTCATGCAGCCACTTGCTCGCTCCCTCTCCAGGGGAGGGAATCAGAAGAGTAAAAGCGAGAAAACTCGTGGGTTGAGATACAGACAGTTTAATAGGTAAAGCAAAAGCTGCGCACACAAGCAAAGCGAAACAAGGAATTCATTCCCCACTTCCCATGGGCAGGCAGGTGCTCAGCCATCTCCAGGAAAGCAGGGCTCCATCACACCTAACGGTTACTTGGGGAGACAAATGCCATCACTTCGAACGTCCTCCCCTTCCTTCTTCTTCCTCCAGCTTTATATGCTGAGCATGAGTCATAGGGTATGGAATATCCCTTTGGTCAGTTGGGGTCAGCTGTCCTGGCTCTGTCCCCTACCAATTCCTTGTGTACCCCCAGCCTACTCATTGGTGGGGTGATGTGAGAAGCAGAAAAGGCCTTGGCTCAGCAGTAACTAAAACATCCCTGTGTTATCAACACTGTTTTCAGTGCAAATCCAAACCATAGCCCCATACTAGCTACTGTGAAGAAAATTAACTCTATCCCAGCCAAAACCATCACAACACCTCATAGCCCATTGCAGAATAATCTGAGTTTTAGAAAAGCATATTTAATCCATTGGCACATATATTTTGCTTTATTAGGTATTTCATACTTCATGTCATAAGGTGTTTTTTACTATATGGAACTACAGTGTCTGGGTCCCTGAATTCATGAAATAAACTTTGCTTCAAGAAGAGGAAAAAAGGTTTAAAGAAGTCATAGCTGATTTCTGAAATTTCAAAGCAGCAGCAAACAGATCTGGGTTTGTTATAGGGCACTTGAAGTGAAATATCAGATTTTGCCTCTACCATTAGGCTTCTGTGAAATCCACTTCACATTTTTTTCCAATTTCTTTTTAAATTCCATTCTCTAAGAGGTCTGCCACAAGATGGTTTTCACCTCTACATGTATTTCCTTTTCCTACAGGAAAAGTTGCTACCAACACTACAGGGAATCTTGTGCTGTCTTGACAAGCTTTTCCTGTTACTACATGGTGAGGCAGCTGAGGATAAAGAATAGATTAGGAAAAAGAATCAGTGAGGACCTTGTTCAGTCTCTTCACCCAAGATGGCCTATTCCAGATTTGACTTGTGTAAGGCCACTGTAAAATGACACAGATGCGCCTTCTATCTTCACGAAGGAAAATCAGAGGAATTACAGGCCAGTCAGCCTTACCTCAATCCCTGGGTAGATGGAGGAGCAACTAGTCCTGGAAAACAGTTCCAAACATATGAAGGGCATGAAGGTGATCAGGAGTCATCAGCAAAGATTTACAAAGGTGAAATCATGCTTCACCAACTTAGTAATCTTCTACAATGAAGTGACTGCCTTGGTAGACAAGGCAAGAGCAGTGGATATTGTTTATCATTACTTTTTTCTCCCATAACGTCCTTATAGACAAACTGATGAAGTACAAATTGGGTGGACATTGAAGTGGATTGAAAACTGGCTGAACAGCTGGACCCAGAGAATTGTGATCTGCGCACAAACTGCAGTTGGAGCAAATCACTAGTGGTGTACCCCAGGGGTTGATACTGGGGCCAATACTGTTCAACTTCTTCATTAATGACCTGGAGGATGGGACAAAGTGCCTTGCATCAGGTTTGCAAATGACACAAAACTGGGAGGAGTGGCTGCTACACCATGGGTGTGCTGCCATCCAGAGGGACCTTGACAGACTGGAAAATGGGGCTGAGAGGAGGCTCATGAAGCTCAACAAGGGGAAACACAAAGTCTTGCTTCTGGGTAGGAATAATCCCAAGCACCAGTACATGCTGGAGGCTGAGAGGCTGGAAAACACCTCTGTAGAGAAGGATTTTGAGGTTCTGGTGGACAACAAATTGTCCATGAGCCAGCAATGTACCCTCATGGCAAAAAAAGCCAAGAGCATTCTGGGCTGCATTAGGAAGAGTGCTGCCAGCAGCCTGATGGAGGTCACCTCTACTCAACCTTGGTGAGGTCACACCTGAAGTATTGTGTCCAATTCTGGGCTCCCCAGTAGAAAAGATAGGGAGCTACTGGAGTGAGTCAAGTGAAGGGCCATGAAGATGAAGTGACTGGAGCACCTGACATATGAGGAGAGGCTGAGAGAGCTGGGGTTGTTCAGCCTGGAGAAGGCTCAGAGAGGATCTAATCAGTGTATATAAATACCTGAAGGTAGGGAATGAAGAAGAGGGAGCCAGGTTCTTCTTAGTGGTGCCCGCTGACAGGATAAACTGGAATACAAGTGATTCCATTTAAACAAAAGAAAAAAATCTTTTACTCCGAGAGTGGTCAAACTAGATGATCTCAGGAGGTCTCTTCCAACCTCAACCATTCTGTGATTCTGTGAAGACACCTGCCACTGAGATGGAGGAAGCTGTCTTTAAAAAGCAGTCTGGAGTTCCTCTGCTGCTTCTGGTTTTAGAGTTCAGAACCATGAATTCCATGAAATCTGGCATCTTACTTAGACCTTAATTGCACACGTTTAAATTTTTATTCTTGGAATAAAGAATAGCTTCTGAGAAAATGTAAGGAGTGAACCAAAATGACTGTAAACCAAGAAGGCAAATAAAGAACACAAAAAATATTCCTTTAATAAAAAAGAGAAAAATATAGATAGAAAGGTAAAACTCGTAATTTTGGGGCTAAGCTCCAGTTTTGCTGAACATTAGGGACCACTATTGCTCACCCAATCGCCAAGAAAATTATCTGCCAAGTCTCTGTTTGTGCTCCTGTTTGCAGGACTCCAGGTCATTGCACTCCTGAAATGCCAGTTAAAGAGCAAACAGATGCCAGGCACAGGCATCTCCCACTCCCGTGCAAGACCTCCCCTCAGCAGGTTCCTTCTTGTAAAACTAGACACGACCCCAACGTGCCTCCTGGCCACAGCTCAGTTAGCTCATGAACACCATTACCACCACATGCTCCTTCCACCCATGCTGATCTAACAGCAAACTCAAGTATAATAATAAGGAATTTCAAAGGAACAGAGATATCGGTTACAAATTAAACGGACACTTCTCAATTTTACCTGGTGTGATAGTCTCAGTAAGTGCCAAATAATCAAACACAATATATATTTTCTTTTTCCAGAATGCATTTAAGCTGTTCTAAACAGCTTTTTTATGGATTCTCATGGCTGAGTAACAGACAAACTTGAATAATTTCCTGTGATACTGCTTTGGAGGCAATACCAAAAGACCAGTAGAGAC
Source organism: Grus americana (assembly GCF_028858705.1). Classification (NCBI taxonomy): domain Eukaryota; kingdom Metazoa; phylum Chordata; class Aves; order Gruiformes; family Gruidae; genus Grus; species Grus americana. The sequence continues at coordinate 44,001,260 of NC_072854.1, forward strand.
ATCTACCATCTGTAAGCCAAATCTGAGCATTCAGTATCGGTGCAGCTTTGGTGAAAAGCCCAAGAGCTTGTTAGCCCATTCTCAGCTGTGCACATTCCAATTACAAAAAGGAAGATTAATATCAACTTCAGTCACCTGAAAGTTAGTCGACTACTTCAAAACGAATAACCTTAAGCCCTATGTGTATCAAGGGAATGAATGAGACACCTCCAGAGGGTAATTCATCTCATCCTAAATCTGGTGGTTTAGACAAGATGAATCTCTCCCTGCAGACACTTGATTCATTTCACTGACTACAAAACCCAGAGCTTAAACTTAGACAACTTCCAAGATTGCAAGTCAGGTAGAACAAAGGTTGCATAAAATGTCTGTTATCTGAACTCTGTTATATCAGACGTCTACATGGGCATTTTGATTGGGAATATATGTCCAGAAACACCTAGAAAAGCAGGCTCCATAACAACAGGGGGGTTCTGGGTGCAAATCTTTCAGAATCCAGCACAGTTGTTACATAGCCAGTAATTACTAGTATCTGAAGACATTACATAATGCTATATAATACATATGAGCCTTCAGTAAAAAAGCACAATTTTGCAGAATTCTGCTAATGAACTTTTCAAATATCCTGTTTCAGACATTGAAAATGAGGAAACATAAATTTCCAAGGAGAGGAGCTGTTAACAAAGCTGCAGTAGTTAGAGAAACTAAACAAAGCACAAACTCTAAATTTAAAGTGCCCAATTTATTTGTGGTTTTACTATTTAAAATATATTATTCATTTTAGTATCATCATGCTTGGAATTCTGCATATGCAAGGCACAACAAGGTAATTTTCCAGTTTTCTTACACAGCAAATGCCAAAAGTACTGATACCATAAGCATGTGTCATGAGAGAAGGAACAAGCATGTAACATGACAGAAGAGCACAGAGGTATTAAGGAAATAGTTAAGGACTTGGCTCATGAACCCTTCAGACTGAAGTTGTTAACTTGTTATGTTAACTGGCGTTACCCTTTCAGATAAAAGGTGAACCATCCTCTCTCAGTCTTTTTGTCACTGTACACTGACAGGAATTGGAAATTTACTTCTCATTGCAACATTTTGAGGCCATCTTAGGAAATGTTTTTCTTCTTGTCCCTGCATATAAAATGGAAATAAAGGCTGGGATTCAGCTTGAAGTTAAGAAAGCTGCAGAGCAATTCGGTTGCCCAAGTGCAGACATATAGTGTATATATAATGCTTTGAGCTATTCGACACATTTGCATAGGGCTGGTGAATATGACATAATGCTTGAGGAAGACATATGCTTCTACAGTGGCAGCAAGAGAGCAAAGGAAATATCCCACAGAGCCTAAATGGCACTAGCGATCTACATATATGCAACTGAAGCCTTCCAAAAGGTAGGTGCCTACAAGTATGCTGTTTCCTTAAGCTCTCATTGCAATCAATAAAAATGTAATCAGCATAATCAAAGGATCCTAGCAAGTATCATCTCACTGAGTATATACTGACAGCTTTAGTTGCCCATCTGTAGACACCTAGTATTATTTCAGATGTCATAAGTATATAAGACTCATGGCTGCCAAACACGACCCACGACATTAGGAAGACCAGTTTCCTTCTGGGGTGGTGGCTGGAGGCCAACAGGGTAGCTCTTTAGTATCTCAAATAGCTTTAATTATCTGTACAACTACCCCTCATGGCTGGTCTCCTGAAGCTTGCTCTGGGCTCTACTGACTATATTAACTAGATGCTCATTTTAGTTACCTAAGCATAAGAACCTAATACCATCTGAGATGAGTAAAGGTCCATGTGACTTCCAGAAATGCTAAGGCCTTTTATCATACTTACCAGATCCATGCAGATATTCTGGATTCTTTATAGTGTCACAAATGGCTTTTCTTCCCCTTATTTAGGTAGCTGAATCGAGGCCTAGGTCTCCATTGATTATAGAAGTAGCCTAGCCATCTAGTATACCTATAGGTACCTACACACAGATGGCAAATTTAGGTGTTAATCTCAAAGAGAATCCCATGCAGGGTCCCTTATCTAATACTTTAAATTAACTACCTCAAAGGCTGTTAGAAGAGGAAAAAAAAGCATGAAGTGCTCAGGACCTTTCAGTTGAGGGCATTATTTAAGGTTATGCTGTTGCTAATAAGAAGAGGGAAATTTGTACTTGTGTTATGGGACCCAATGTTATGCACAGAGCTTCAGTTGCACATCAATGTAATTGTTGGCTCTTCCTTAGACAAGAGTGCATTCCTCCATTTCTAAAAACTGAGTAACATTGTTTTGCTACTTTGCACCGTCACAGCTATAAGGCACTCTTTTCCCAAACTGAGCCTCCATTTTATTGTGATATATATAGCCAACAAAAGGACAAACCTCTGCCCTAGGAACCTGTAATCTATTAATAAGACAGGAGATAGCAGATGGAGACTTGCTGGCACGTAGAGAAAACACAGTGAAACCACGACACAGCTTTACAACGTCAAGTGCTCTCTGTATACTGACAATCTAACTGATACGTTCTGTAAGAAAACATAATTTCTATAAGAAGTTCTTAGTTCCTAAACTGATTGAAATGCCTTTTCCATATTTTAAAGTAAATTTTTAAAACAACCTACCTCAGAAACAGACACAGAGTTAAACAGATTTTTTTTTTTTTATAAATTGTAGATTTTATCATCATTTGTACCAGAAAATCCACTACTCCTGACATGATTTCCCACTCCAGAATACAGGCATAGGTAAGATGAACTTATGAATTCTAAGATTTCCCCACACACACCTTTTTTTGGGGGGAGGGCTTTTAATCCTCCTATCACCCTCCAGCAGCAGTTTTCTCTGTGCTCTTTCATTAGACTGACACTATATTAAAGACAGTGAGTTCTGAGAGGAAAGAGTTAATCACGTAATATCCAAAATAAGGAGCGAATGTGACGTGGAGAAAACAGAATAGGAAAATATCTACAAATTAATTTTCTGAGATCTAAAGTTTACATCAGTCCTGAAAAAAAAGCAGTGCAATAATAAATATATTGTGCAAAAGACCAAAATCTAAGGGATATTTTTCCTACCTAAATATCTGACTCTTTAGCTTCAGTGGTTATTATTTGAGCACTTAGGAAGATTTATTTTCTCAAATGTAATATTTGCAGATGCAAATTTAGCAAAAGAAGGTTTGGATTTTTTTGTTTGGTTGGTTTTTTGCTGTGTTTGTTTCTAATAGAAGGATGAATTTTCTTCTCAGCATGCATTGGCATGTCATAAAGATCCATCTGAAAGATACTAGAGTTTTTTTATCCTAGCACATCTGTGCTATTTGCAGTGTGTGCAACATGAAGGCACCCTCTAACAAAATGATACAGAATGGAATGGATTAATATGTTAAGCTAAAATAGAACACAGTTGCTCTGCTTGAGCATGCCTATAATTTCAGAGGCATGGCGCAGGACTGAGTTGAAACAAAGAAACCCCATACAAAATTCACATTAACCCTTTGAATGTTTTCTCCACAAACATTTTTACTCCTTTGAGTCCATTTAACTAGTTTTCAAGAAAAATGTTAAAATTAACTTTTTTCAAAAAATGATGTTGTTCAGTTCATAAAAGCAAAGCCAAAGTGTAGGATTGTTTATTTAACTTTCAAATGTAAATGAAATTTTGCTAGAAGTAGTCAGGAAATGGATTGGCAAATAGTACACAAGAACACAATCAGAAGCATTTGGGCTACTGCAACTTGGCAAGTTACCACACATTCGCTGAGACGTGATGATTGATCGCTGCAAGCTCCTAGCCTGTCCCAATTCTAACATAAGATACAGTTGTTCCAACTCTAAGTTTACTTTCTTTCAGTTGGAGAGGGTCGGAGCACATCCATCCATGGATATTATGCTTTTTGACTGTGTTTCCACTCACAGAACCTGACTTAAATATAGCATGAAGCTATGTAACTTATTAATATTATGAGATTGATTTACTAGGGAATTCAGAATCACAATACATTTCAAATGATCATATTAGATTAGATCTTGAAATGCATTGATCTTCTTCAATTTCCTTTACTCACATTTACAAAATGATCAGATCTCTGAATCATATGAGCTCTGAATCACTTGTGATTCATTTTTCCTACAAAACCAATTTAGTACATAAGACTACATATGAGAAAGAGAGCTCCTACAGTGATCCAGACCCTGGATATTTTAGACAACTGAGTCTCATAATTCTCCCTTAGAAAATTCCTGTTGAAAACCAGTTCAGTTGTTTGCCTCATAACTCACATCTTGAGGTAGTTCCAGAACCTCATTGTTCTGGGGTTTTGTGCTAATTTTGTCTCTAACTTTATTATAGCTTTTCCCTATAGACCAGTTGTTTACATTCTGACTAAAGGCTCACCTATATTTCAGTGTTTTTAAATTAGACAGGACAGATCCTTCTTGTTAAACAGACCCTCCATTCCCCTGTCCTCATAAACTGTACCTACAGATCTTAGGAGTTTTGGGGGTTTTTTTTGACTTAGACACTTAGAATGGTACACAAACATTATACATTTTTAGGCCACACTGAATCTGTGATTGACTGATTCAACTAAAGCCCTACGGTGACACAAACACTAATGCTCGTTAATTAATTCAGTCTGGAAATTAGATGATTTCTAATGATCTAGATTGACTGACTCCAAAACAGCTTTCCAGAGGGAAGAGAGTGTGAGGGAACAACCCAATTACTATTCATACTTTGAAATGAGAAACATAATGTAGTCACCTATGAGGTGACACAAGAGAAGACAAACTGGTGATTCAAAGTCCCTATTCTCATTCAGGGCTGAAAGCAGCCAAAGGAGGATGGGAGAGAAATAGAAACTGAAGTCAAAAGCCTGCCCCCTTGTAAAATTATGGAAACCACATGGTTCAAAGGGGCAATTTCAGAGGGCAGGAGGTGGCAGAGAGGCAGGTGGGCTTGAAAACTGGTTCTTCCCATTAAAATTCCCCCTCCCCATATGAAATACAGAATGCTATACTTGCATGAAGTACTCTTCCATTTTGTGGCAACAGACTTCCAGCACCTTTAATACTTGTACCCACACTATGCCCTGAGCTGGCACCTCTGCTGATGCTTCAGTGCCTGCCAAGAATATGCAAAAACCTCAGTTCACTGCTGCTTTAGGATGGGATCAATGACCCCTCAACTGCAACATAAGCTTAATACAGAAGAAGTATCATGAAAAGCTATTTGAAAACATATCACTGTGAAATAAGTATTCTGGGCATAAAACCACCTGGTTTTCTTTTTATTTGCATGTTTGTTAATATTGCATTTTGAAATTATATTAAAAATAAATCTGTACTTCCCTTCTATCTTTAAGTATTTTTATTTTATTTCTCTGGTCTTAATTGCTACTCAAGTCTTTGCTTGGCATTGCATTTTGAGAATTGCTGTTGACAGACCCCTTAAAAGTTTCTCTGTTGCCTTTGATAGTATAAATGCTTGTTTATTTATGCAACAGCATATATTTTATATTGTTTGCAATATTTTACAAGTGCTTCTGGTTTACTATGAATAAAAATTTTTATATACTACTTCAATGCTCTGTTCCATGACAGCTCAGTATATCAGAATAAGATATACTTGATGTTTGCAGTATCTCGCTATGACATGCTACGCTATTACTGACAAATTGGTCTTCTATTTAGCATTAATCAAAATACTCAGTTGAATGGCAAAATATGGGTATTTACAGTGGCTTTTGTTCTTTTGAATTTGTTCTACAAATACAGCAGTACTATTGATTTTTAACTGGGCATATGGCTGAAAACCTGCAGAAATATGTCTTTCCTCCCCTAAATATTCTGTATTATGTTGAAAGACCAGGTGAAACAAGCAGTCACTCTAAATTCTATGTATTATGCTTAAACATTCCTCAAAAAAGATCGAAGGGGGTTTTGTCAAACACAATGTGGGAATTTGCTCATTTAAACACCTAAATACATTTAGTCTTCTAATCCAAACAACCTTGCCAAACAAGGATATAAACTGGACTTAATATTTTGAAGCTGAGAAAATGTCATTAGCTCTATACATATACTAACAAAAAGAAAACAGTTACTTAAAACAGTAAAAAGCCCTGGTATCTGTATGCATATAATTTTCTGAATACATGTCTGAACCACATGCATAAAGTGCATGAACAAGGTTCATGCTGCTGGTGCATTTAGTATTCAGTTTAACTTGTGAGACTTTCCACATGCATGTGCTGTTTCATGCCCTGTACATCTATAAATATTTTACTAAGGGAAAGCTTTATTATTGATATGAACATTCGCTGCAAAGGAAGAACCAAGTGAATACCAAATTTCTCCTATCTACAGTTAGGTAGGTGATCACACTAATTAATTGAAAGTATGGTATATCATAACTAAACCAATTATGTAGAAAAGGCTGCCTGAGGTTGAACTAAGCACCCTCCCATTAGCATACAGCACAGCCACTGTGCGACGGGAAAAGAGCAAAGAGTACGGTGAAAAGCAAAACATTATTATGTTATTTATAACTGTGCATTAAAGAAGGACTGTGAAAATGAAAAAAGCCAAAGCTCCCTGTGGCGCACACAGCCAGGGTGAAAACCCTGTCCTTCTAATATATGCCCAATATCCAGTTGTTATTTTAAAAAAGCTTGTGCTTTATCTTGCCAGCTTGCTTTGATAAAGGAACAGCTTGTTAGACACCTGTTTCTTCATCAGAGTAATCCCTCTGAATCACCGCATAAAACTTACTCAAATTTTGTATACCAGCACAATGAAAACCAAATGAGACCTGACCTTTTCAATTGCTAAAATCAAAGTAAGCACACAAATGAGCAAAACCTGATAGCAAATCCTTTAAAATTCACAAACTCAGCTGTTTGGTAGGAAAAGATGACCAGCAAGTGATGAAGATAATATCATGACATATGTGGAATGAAAGAACCATTTCATAAAATTCTAATTTATACTCCATTTCATCCAGGTTACAAACTATTTTTAGACATCCTGTTGAACAAGTATTTACCCATTTCCACTTGCATCTTTCCTACTTTCTCATCATTACAGTGGTTACCCTGTTATTTCCTGTCTTTGCAGGTATCTTAAGAAAATGCCCCATATCACAAACATACAGTTTGCACATGGTCCAGTCTACCAAATAATCACATCTTTATGCTTTATTCCTCTGTTAATATCAGATCGATTCCATTCCTAGATGAACAAGGTGTGGCACTGCTCTTTCTGAGTGAAAGGAAAATATACTATGCATATCATAATTCCTCTAATTCAGTTTTTTATGCCAAGTAAAATGTTTTCTGATAAACCACACCTCTCAGGAACTTTGTTCTTCTCCATTTTGCATTACTTATTTTTTCTATGCATTTTCTATATACTGCTAAAAATACTTTATGGGGTCAAAAAAACCCCACTTACTATATTATCAGTTTAATTTGTTTATACATTATGTTTATCATATCCTTTGCATGATAATTTAACGTTGTAGCATTGTCCTCGCATCCTGTAATTTTCCTTTATCAATAGATTCATTTCCTAATCTACCTTGAGATGAACAGGAGCTACACTGAGTGACAGAGAAGTCATTTAATATATTATCCCTAGCTATTCAGATTTCAATAGCATAATAACAATACCTTTTCATGACAGGTTTAATATGGGAGGCCTGACTACACCTTTACTTTCTCTTCTTTCCTAAATAAATACTAACAATTTCAGACAGTATCATCAAAGTTTGAAGAGTCTGCTGTGCAGTAAAGGAGGCATTTTTGCTGGATCACTAATTACTTCAAACAGACATTGTATCAATGCCTTCTTTCAATTTTCAATTTTTTTTTTTAATAAATTTCTTTTCCAGGATAATTGCTATAAAGCAACAGACAGATACTATAAAATATGCAACCAAAGTATGTGTGTACACAGAGATCACAATGGAAAATAGAAAACCAGAGATTTTTCAGAACTCTTGCCTTCTTCCAGGAAGGCTTCTAGAGTTGACAGGTGAGTTCTCAAAAAATTAAAGGAGACTCCTATTTGACCTTAGGAGCCAATGTATGGAAATACACGCTCCTGGAGTCTTTTGACACAATTCTGAAGCAGGACTAGGTGTTTCCACACAAATAATAACAGAAGTTTGTGTACTTGAGTTTTATGCTTGTCTCTTGCTCTAAATGTTGTAATGACTGTATGAAAATATATTGTTCTTTTAGCTGGAAGACAGTATCTTCAGCTGACTAGAATGAGGAACCATTAGATATAAATTTCTGTAATACCTGGCAGCCAGCAGTGACTCAGTCCATTTCTTTATGTTTTGTTCTTTTGGTCATTAATGCAAGTCGCATCAGCAAATAGGAGCAACCACAGATCTGAAAATCTGTTCCTTTAACTCATGCTCCTTCAGCGGACCGGTAGAAATTCCAAGTTCCCCAAGGACAGTTCAGAATAGTGCGTAGGAACAAACATGACTATTACAATATGAACTTTTATAACATACTTTATGTCATACAGACATCATTGATTCATTTTGACAGGATTAATAAACTCACCATTTTCTTTTATTGTCCCCAATTAATACAGGGTAATTGATACACCCAGAGTGAATCAATGCAATATTGTACATGGCCTTCATAAGAAATTATTTGCTTTGTTTTGTGTCAATGAAATGTGCTCATCAATCCATACTATAATTGTTATGTAAAGGTTTATTTAAACCTTTGCTATCATTAAAGCTATAAAAACCTTCACAGTTAGTTTATATATCTGCAACAACAAAATAAAAACATTTCTGTTACCATGGTGGCTCTGGAAGCAGTAACCTTTGGAGTACTGTAATAAAAGAAATTGTATCAACTCTATTTTTAATCAGTATACTTATTGCATAAAATAGATGCTAATAATGCTAGAGTTCAGTTAACTGCAAGAAGTTTCCACATGTATAGTAAAATGTATCAGTTACTATATTTTTAACAGAAGGTTTAACTTATAAACTGTCTAAAGAAAACATTGATTTCCACAGCAAAAACCCCTGAATTGTTACTTGAATAACAATTAGGTAGAGAAAATATTACCACACGTTGCACACGTGTACATGCATCTTGAAAGAAAAGGGTCCTTATAAAATCTCTTTGATTGCAGACTCAAACCAGAACCTGCAATTTAGAAACATTAACATGCTTATAACTGTTGTGTGTTTATATGATTTATCTGCCCCTTATTTGCACACTGGTAAAACACAACTCTAACAAAAAAACCCCAACCACCCAGCTCTATTTACAGATGACTACTTCCACAGATCTTGGAACTGTGGCTTGAATTCAAGTCATACACACACAAGTGAAGGTCAAATCCATTATACTTCACCTTTGGATCCTAACTACAGTGCCCAATTTAGCCAGCCCAAAGACAGATTCGGATTTTAGGTAGGATTCTCCATAGCCTGTAGACTATACTCATAATTAAAGCACTTCAGATACATTTAAGGTTAGGTGGGAGGAATCCAGTTCTAAGTTCTCAGTTCTTTTTCCTGATGTTCCCTATGATAATCTGTTTCTAGGTAATCTTCATAAAAGTCACTCCCACAATTACTATCAGATTTTTTCTCTACCTATCCAATGCACTATTCATTCCACCTAAATACTGATGTCTAAATCAAGGATCTGGCTAGGGAATCTTCCTTGCTGTCTTTGTCATCTTTAGCAATGGAAAAAACCAGGCACCTCCAGTGAGTATTTAGTTAACTTGTCTTAGATGTAGGTCTTAGGAAGAGCTGAACATCAATTTGAGCAGCCTGTCTCGCTGTCTATGAAGAGCTCCAAGACCTCAACAACTAACTTCAGATGCCTAAGCTAAATGAATCCTGCCCCTAGTTTCTCATCACAAAGAAAATGACCAGTAAAACTGAAGCCACATACTTACCCCACTACAAACATGCTGTTATAATTTACTATGCCAGTATCTTGCAAACTATTTGTTCACACTATTTAAACTGCACCCAGCATAGCACAAACTATGCCGGAGACATTTTCCCATAAGTTTTGGTAGGCAGAGAAAACAGCATCAGTGAAAACAGTAGCTATGCAGGATCCATGTCCACACAGAGTATTTTGCCAGCAAGAAATACTGAAGGACAGTGACGCAGCCCCAGCAGCACGGACCGCTGTCGGGCAGCTCACGGTCTCCTGATGCCATTTCTCGCAGGGTTTGATGACTGACGCTTCCTCCGCTCGCCCTGTGGCAGGAGCGCTCCCGTGTGCAGTACTCCCAGTCATTGCCACAGAGACAAGTCAATCTCATCTAACAGCCAAAAAAGCCTTTAAAACTGTGTGGCCGACCTCTGATCCAACAGCTAAATAAATTCAGCTCACACTTTGCTGCACGGTAGCAGTCCATTAAATGGCGACACTATGTAATTCATACCCCACTTCTAGTCTGACAGAGTTTCATTTCAATATTTAGTAACGTCAGCTCCTAATGTTGCTCATATATCCACAAATACGCTGAAAGCTCGGCTTACATTTTAGACCAAGTTTTAGCCCTGGCGGAGACGTCACCCTCATGCTGACAGCGCAGCGGCTGTGAGTGAAGCACGCTGCCCGGGCCTGAGCTCAGGACAGCCTCGCTGCTGATAGCACGGTTTCATCTGCTTTCGTGGCTACGTCCACTGGGCTCCAGCTGCTGGAGTCAAGTCTGCGTGGGGAAACGGCTTTTTTCTTTTTACCTTTTTTTTTTTTTTTAATAATGACCATGGCTGCGGCGAGGCCCAGCAGCGCGGGGGCGGCTCCCGCCCGACAGGTGGCGCTGCGGACGGCGGGCGCAACGAGGAGGTTTGTCCCCGCTCGCTGCCCGTAGCCCTCCCGGCGGGGCTGACGTGTAGCGGCGAGGCGGCGATGGCGGCCGCCTGGGAGGAGATTCGGCGCTTGGCGGCCGATTTCCAGCGGGCGCAGTTTGCCGAGGTGGCCCACAGGTGAGCAGGGCGGCGCCGGTACCTGCCGCGGCCTCCGGACCCCGTCGCCTGTCGCTGCGGACCGCCTCTCGGTGCCCCCTTCCCGCGCCGGCCTCCCTCCCCTCCCCCACTCCGTCCCCACGGCCCCCGGGCGGGCTCTGCCACGGCCCCCGCGGGGGCCTGACACACGGCGGGGTCCCGGGGGCTTCACCCCGGCACTGCCCTTCCGTACTGCCCGTGTGATTGGCGCTGACCTGCGCGTCAGTGCTTGTGGGCCCGAAGGGGCGTCTAGGGCCTCCCCATATGCAGGTGCACGAAAATGCATGGGTGTGTAATCGCCGTTAAGCTCAGGCTGCTAAACATCGTCACGGCTAAACATCGTCTGTTTCTCCCTTACGTGTTGTTGAGCGGTTTAGGTTCTTGCTCAGAACTTGTTTTTATTTACGTATAAAAAAGCAAACCACAGAACCAAAATAAACCCCAATCCAAAACCAAACTAAAATCCAAAAGCATAGAAGGATCAAAGACCCAAGTTCTGTAAGCATGCCCATTCATGGGCAGGTGCAGCCTTACAGCAAAAGGGGCTGACAGCTGTTCAGGAAAAGAGTAAAAGTCGTTTTAGAGAGATGACGCACATAAGTGAAGCCATATGGATGATATGGGGGGCCATAAGTAGGATCCTGAAATTAGGTTTTTGTTGTAAAAACTATTCACACAGAACAGAAAGTAATCTTCATTGTATTTCCTGTGTTTAGTATTTCTGAAACATCAACTTAAAGATAATTATAGCAAGTACTTTCTTAGAGTAACTGGTTATTCTTTGTGCTATTGATAGATTGTCAGAACGGAACTGTATAGAAATTGTCACTAAACTGATTGCAGAAAAGCAGTTGGAAGTAGTGCACACACTTGATGGAAAAGAGTATGTCACTCCAGCACAGATTAGTAGAGAGATCCGGGATGAGCTTCACGTTTGTGGTGGTAAGTGTGGCATTGGCTTTCTTCCTCTGGATTTGGAAGTTAATTTTGAAGACTACAGAAAGAATTTGAAAGTTTTCTTCAGTACTCTGAATCTTGCAAAAGAAGTGAGCTTGCTTCCTATTGCTTCATGTACATACAAATTCACTTACAATTATTTTATTTTCACTTCAAATCTGTATTAAGCTTATAGGTAAGCATATCAAGATATGTTACATGGTTCATTTTCACCCATGCAGAATTTCTGAGGTAGAAGTTGTCTAAGAACCCTTTTGAAGAAACTTTGACATTTTAGTATGGTTAAGTTTCTAGCCCAGATGTTTGGCCTTGACTCAGAATTTCAAAATCATTCTCCTTTCACATAATTAGTAATAATAATATTTATAAATTGTCATTGACGGGTCTTTTATTTTACCAATATGAAGCGTCATCTGTTTTGTAAGATCTGACTTAGATATATAAGGAAGCAAATACCCTCAAAACTGCTTTTTGTTAATGGTTTTAATGAGAAGGCATTATACTGTACTTTTAGTTCTCTTTAAGGGTGAATTTCACAGCATCGTATGTTTGGAAAATTAACTTCCTTATTATGTTCATACAGATTAGTCATTTTCTTATGGTTACCACAAGTATGCCTCAGTTTTTGCTACACCATTGTGTATCATATCAATATGATAGCTTGAATTGAATTTAAAGCTTCTGGGTTTTGTTAGTAGCATCATGCAAAGGTAGAAAGTTTTGGCAATCTCCATTTTAATACTTGTAGACTAGTGGCCAAATCCAGATCAGCATCAAGGCAAAAACTAATTGGGAGGGAGTTTGAACAGTGATTTCTACTTCTGGAGTTTCTGTATTGGATTGTCAGCAAGTCTATAGGGTAGAACAACATAGCATATATATGCACTGACCACCTGTGATTTCTGTGATTTGACAATATATAAAGCTAAAGTTGGTTTAATTGGTCTACAAAAAAAGTAATGAAGAAATGTTTTGTACATGATGAACTATGCTATATTTTACGTCTGTTCAAACATGTTTTATATACTAAAAGTATATTTGTACTTTTTTTTGAAGGTCGAGTAAACATTGTTCACTTACAACAGGTAACTTTTTAGTAATAAAAAACTATATACTTCTTTATTTTCTTCACCATCTATATTGTAGGTATGGAGTCCATCAACTGTTTTCCAGCTAAGTTATTTTTTTAAAAGAGAAAGACTTTATGAAGAGCTGGTAGTTCATGTCAGAGTACTCCAGATTACTTAATCCGTCCATTTACTGCTTTACTGAAAGCTCCTCTCTGCTTGATGATAATCTAAACCTCTAAAATCACCATTAAAATAATACAGATTTTCTTTCTGAACTCTTCCTTTGTAAACTAAGGGGGTCAAACAGAAAAGAAATATTTCCCATTTAAATTTGAAGCTGCAGGAGCATGCATAATTAACTTTGCATGCCTCTTTGGATCTTCCTTCTACCTTCATTAATCTCGTCTCTACTAGTCTTTATCCTCCAGTAGTCTTCCTCTGTGACTAATTTTCCCTTCTGGCTTGAGTCAAATTACTTGGAATATGAAAACTTTCTGAAAGACAATTTAGTATTTTCTGTTCATAGCTTCCTGGAATTTTTTGTTACATAGGTTTCTTTTAACCTTGTCACAATTGTAAAGAGAGGTTTTTTTCCCCCTAAACTGCTTTATTCCAAGTCACAGATTAACTGCGTATATATGCAATAGTAGAAAAAATTAAAAGGAACTTTCCTCAAAACATAGGAATGTGTAAGTATAATATCTCAATGTTTGAGAATTAATTTCAATTTAAAGTTCTGATAAGAGATTTTGTTGTTTTTTTTTTTTTAAGGTAATAAATGTGGACCTTCTGCACATTGAAAACAGAGCTAACGACATCGTTAAATCAGAAAAAACTATTCAGCTTGTACTGGGACAGCTTATAAATGAGTGAGTACTTTCAGGAGCATTCATTCATTCATATTTCTTTTATTTTTTAAAATGCAGACTAAAAGTGATACCCAGCCTTTGTTGCTTGTGAAGTGAAATACATTTTCTTTGACTGCTAGTAGGGGTGCTTAGTGATCAGTGCTTCTTTTCCAAATGGTGAGTGAGGCCTCTCAGCAGAGCATCCAGTGGATGCATGGAGCAAAGGCCTTACTGAACATCTCTGCCCAGTATCCTGCTCTTAAGAGGCTTAATTTCTTACCCAGTGTCTTTGTGTACAGCAGCCAGATCTCATTTGCTCTGTGGCTTTGCTATCTGCCTCAGCTATTGACAAACCCTCTTATTTTTTCCTACCTCTTGCTTTACCTCACAAGCCTAAGATGTATGAGTAAGTTATTTCATGGCATTCAGCACACTACCAACCACTGAAGTAACACTCTTATGGGGTTGTGTCTATTGATTGTGCTGCAGGATTTATTCTTGGCAAAAGTATGTGAAGTTCCTGGCTCTCTTGAAATAATTAAGACCTATCACGCTCACTAAAGCCCTTTTCTAAATCTCATTGACATACAATGTTTTCCTCTTCCTGCTTTTTGACAGTTTCAAGCAGGTAAATGACCCATTTTAATACTAGCTACATGGTTAGCAGTCGTTTAAAAAACGGCATGTTTTCACTGACATCATTCTCTATTCATTTGAAACAACTTCCAGTTTATTTTTGCAAAGATGCAACAGAAAGAGGTATAGCGCCAGGTCAGTTAGTAATTCATCATGTGGATAACAGGTTGGTCCTGAATTTCACACTTAATGTGTTGGGATTTTTTTTTTGTTTATAAATAAGGAGTTACCTGGATCAACTAGCAGAAGAAATAAATGATAAACTACAGGAAACTGGCCAGGTGACAATATCGGAACTCTGCAAGACATACGACCTTCCGGGAGACTTCCTCATACAGGTAATGCAAGCCACCAACCTAGCAAATGTAGAATTGTGTTCACCTTCTTTTGTCATCTTTGCAATATCCATGGCTTTAATTCTGGTGAGCTGCATGTCATTCTAAGCAGAAAAGTATTGGATACATAAAGGTTGCAGTGTAACAATTATTCACAGATTGAGGTTGATGTTTGCCTTTTCACTACTGGGCAAAATTTCTTCAGAATCTTTATGACTGTTAGGAACAGATTAGGATTAGTAATGTTAGGAACAGGTTAGATTAGTATAAGATCTGGAAATTTATTTGTTTGAAATATTAAAGATACAGGGGTAATTTCATCAGTCTCATCAGCTACCCAGGAAGCAGAAATACAATGGTAGAGACCTTTCAGTTTATTCAGAAAAGGTAACATAGACGTTTGTTTCTAGAAGCTGAAGCCAGACATTCAGAGCAGAAACAAAAAAACCTATTTACCTTTGTTAGTGATTATCGATGTGTTTAAAAGGATTAGGGAGAATTCTCTTACCATTGTTGACTTTCAGTCAAGGTTAGATTTTGTTTGGAAGATTTTTTTTCAAAGGGTAATCCTGTGGCAAGTGTTAGGTGAACAGTCATTTTGGGTACCACAGACAACCTTATTGACTCTCAATTTATGAAGAGATTTCCTCTAACATTTGTTGCATGATCAGCTTCTACAAAAGCATTTCTAATATATGAAAATTATTACATGGTTTCCCTTTGTTTCCTGGGCAATATTTCCTGGGTTTAGTTCACTTTGCAAGCATGCACATTTATAAACTGTTTGCATCTCTTTCTTTTGTGTTTATTGTTGCTAATTTTTGTCTTTTTGAAAAAATGGATAGTGAATTCCTCTGCCACTGTTTCATACAAAATTAATACTAATGTTAAATTTTAGTTTTCATTGTGCATTTCCAAACCATACTTATTTCTTTTGCAGAGTTTTCTTTTATCATTAGATACGCATATATCTGATAGAAGAGGGCATTGTTAGGAAAGCTGAATTCCCTGAAGTTTGGAGTGTGGGCCATAATGGCATCAATTTACATATAGTAACACATGTTCTCAATATACCTAAATAATAATTTCCACTTGTGGTCTTCATTTCTGAATATTTTGACTGTCTTAGCAAAACTAATTTGCTGATCTGTTAATACAGATTTTTTTATTAATTTTTGTTTAATATTGTTAATATACAATTTTAGCAGTCATCCCAGCTTCTATTTACAGGCATTATCCAGGCGTTTGGGTAGAATTATTCATGGACAACTAGACCAGGAAAATCGCGGGGTGATTTTTACAGAAGCCTTTGTGTCCCGGCATCGAGCACGCATTCGTGGTCTCTTCACTGCGATTACTCGGTAAATTGCAACACCTGCAACCACATATTAAAATATTTTTACCATACATCTTTATGGACCAAATTCACTTGTGATTCAAAAAGTAAAAAAAAAAATAAAGACCTATGGATAGATTTCTTTAAGTGTAGTTCAGTTCTTGGCATGAAATAGTTATATTAGACTCACTTTTTTGAAATAGGGGCCTCCTTTTAAAAGGAGAACAAGGAAAGTATAACAATGTACAATATACAACATACTTAAGTTTTTTGACTGAAGAAAACGTTAATCATCAGTTCTTTTATTTGTTTGGAGAGTGTCGATCATCATTGTTATTCTACTGCTCCCCAGCCAATTACATATTGATGTCTACACACTACATGTGATTATAGATAATTTTTTCTTATTAAATCAATAATCTTCTGTGTCAGTTTGTATGAAGAGAAAAATTTGGGAGAGCAAATTATCGTAGCTTGGTTATAAGATACAACTTCATAGTAATTTAATATGAAAACCTTGTAAGCTGTGTTAAACACCAGTGTAGCATACTGGGGCTAAGATATTATGCAGTTTTGTCCGTGTGGAGTAACCTCTTATTTCTAGATTCTCCACATCAATTTCAGGTCATTAACTTTGTTGTTTTGTTTTTCTTTTTTCCAAGGCCTACACCTGTAAGTAACTTGATCACTCGGTGTGGATTTCAGGAACATTTACTTTACTGTGAGTTTCATTCAGACTGTTTTGTATTTTTGTTAGTTCATAGTTAATTCATAGATTCTTCACTACTAGAAGTATGCTTTCAAAGCAGCATTTTACTATATAGCCTCAATTCTGGAATAAAGAACAATATGTTTCTTTCTAGTGTAAAAAGTGTTAAACCTTTAGTGCCATCCATAACTGAAGAGATGTTCTCTGTATCTAAAGCAATGAAAGCATACGTTGATGACATGCCTCTGTGGGCAGAATGATGCAGGAGGAACAGTACTCATATTGTCATCTGTTTCATTATTTGCCTTTAGTTACTGGCAGTTTTATCAGTGAAGCCCACATAAGGGGACAGATTTTATGTAGCCAAATGGCAAAACTGGGAGGAATGGCTGATACACCAGAAGACTGTGCTGCCATTCAGTGAGACCTGGACAAGCTAGACAGTTGGGCGGAGAGGAACCAAATGAAGCTCAGCAAGGGCAAGTGTGGGGTCCTGCAAGTAGGGAGGAATAACTCCAAGCACCAGTACAGGTTAGGGGTTGACCTACTGGGAAGCAGCTCTGTGGAGAAGGACCTGGGAGTCCTGGTGGACAAGTTCTCCATGAGCCAGCAATGTGCCCTCGTGGCCAAGAAGGCCAGTGATATCCTGGGGTGCATTAAGAAGAGCATGGCCAGCAGGTTGAGGGAGGTTATCCTGCCCCTCTACTCTGCCCTGGTGAGGACACATCTGGAGTTCAGTGTCCAGTTCTGGGCTCCCTTCCAGTTCAAGAAAGACAGGGAACTACTGGAGAGAGTCCAGCGGAGGGCTACAAAGATGATTAGGGGACTTGAGCATCTGTCGTATGAGGAAAGCCTGAGAGAGCTGGGTCTGTTTAATGTGGAGAAGAGAAGACTGAGAGGGGATCTTATCAATGCTTATAAATATCTAAAGGGCGGATGTCTAGAGGAATGGTCCAGACTCTTCTCAATAGTGCCCAGTGACAGGACAAGGGGCAATGGGCACAAACTGGAACACAGGAAGTTCCATCTGAATATGAGGAAAACCTTCTTTACTCCAAGGGTGCCAGAGCACTGGAACAGGCTGCCCAGAGAGGTTGTGGAGTCTCCTTCTCTGGAGATATTCAGAACCCACCTGGACGCGATCCTGTGCAACCTGCAGTAGGTGATCCTGCTTTAGCAGGGGGGTTGGACGAGATGATCTCCAGAGGTCCCAGCCAACCCTTGCCATTCTGTGATTCTGTGATTAACTGCTCTGGATTTTATTTATTGACTTTTCTCTGTGGTAGCAGAGGCAAAGTTTTTGTGATGCTCTTAGTTAAATGTCTTTATATGCTGAGAGATAAAGCATATCCTTAAACAGTTTGCTTTTATTTTCTGCAGTTCCTTTTTAAAATAGAAATTCATAAGCTATCCAACTGCTGAAACTTAGGCAGTACTTAATTGTGTCTCACTTCTAATGTTGCAGCTTTTCTTTGACTACCAGGAATCCCCTCCTGTCTGTCCAAAATGCTACTTCAAGCATCATTAGCCTTGTATGCTGGCTGACCAAGTGCTGCTGGTCTTTGGAATCCTTTAATGGTTTTCTGTCTCTTCTCATGAGAGTTTATATTTCTTTTTTGTTTGATTGGGTCTTTTTGCCTTCAGGGCATTGCACACTGTAGCTCTACTATAATATCTCTCTGCTTACGTTCTTGTTCTTTGTGACAAGCTGATTCATTAAAAATGAAAATCTTAGCATTTAAATGAAATCATATAAACACTCTACTTTCACATAATCAGTTTCAGGTTTTCTCTTTTTTTGGAATGTGCCATCTGGGTATTCATAGATTAAAAGGAAAATCTGCTAAACTGCATTAGTGTTGTAGTACCAAACAAATTTCAGTATGCGGTTACAACTCAAACAGGCCCTGCAAATACCTGATCGTGTATTGCTCATGTACAGTGTTAATGTGAATTGAAGTTCTAGTGTTTTCCTGTCAGCAGTAATTGTCACAATGGCTAAGTGTATTTCTAGTACTTTCTTTTTCTTGTTTGTTTTTTTTAGTGAGTTTGTTCATCTTTTTCTTTAATTTTCCTTACTGTATTTCATTTCCTCTGCAGTTTCATGAGTTCCAAAGAACTTCTTACTCGCTGTCAGAGCACATTTGATTTTATTCTATCCATTTTCTGAGATACCATTTCAATTCCACAAATGCTGGAAACTTGAAAAATATCTTTTTTGTTATGTTACTTATACTCTTCTCTTTTTATGTTTGTCATTATTAGCAATGTGGTTTAAAGTGGTCTATGTCAGTTTTGTGTCTCTTCAGGAAAAAAAAATAAGTTCAGTGTACTGTTTGTATAATTTACAAACAGCTAATTATTTAATCAACACTTAGTATCAGACAAGATAAACAATAGTCTTTGTCACATAGCTGTGCTGCTACTCATGTTAAGCTGACATGACTTAATGATAGAAAATAAATAATTTTAGAAACGAGAGACTGTTTAAGTTAAAACTAATTACAAAGCATAATGAAATTACAGATGTTCTTCGTTTCTGAATATTGGGTTGCTGACATAGGACAGGCATGGAGGGATGCTTATCATCTTTGCCAGACTTAGACAGAGACCTAATAGGACACTACAAACTAATCAATCAGCTTTAAAAATACGTGTGAGATTAGAGTAGTTCTTCAAAGGTCCTGTTGTTTTGTTTTAAAACAAAAGACTGTCTAGGCATAATTGTAGTAGGGGCTGTGAAATCCCCCATGAAAGTACCTCGTCTGCCCTGGAGTTTTAGAACTGGCAGTTAAAATAATACAGAAATTAATTGGCATCTCCATTTCTCCCCTTTCTCTCTAAAGACTCTGATTTATTGCTAGTGCTCCACAAAATGAATTGAAATACCTATAAAAGTCGTACTCTTTTTTTTCCCAAAACTTTGAACAAAACCAAGTTGAGATTGCAAACTGCATTGTCTGACAATTTTTTAATTAGCCACATTGACTCTATTTTCTAGGGTAGCTAAACTTAATAAGTATAAAAGTCTAATTAAATTTTCAGAATGTGTCTTATAAGCTCCATTTTATACAAGGTAATTGAACCATGGGAGAACATGATTTCTAGCTCTTGTCTTAGATTATGTAAAACTATATCTGGTTTGAATCAGTTTCTCTTTCTTCTACATTTTTTCAGTGTAACTACTGTTCAGCTTTGTTAGTGGCAGTCATGTTCAATAGCTGCTGGCTTACAGAGATTTGTCTACGTTGTGGGCATATCTGACAAAAAAAATCATGGTTTAAAATGTAGTATTTCTTCTGGAACCAGGTTTTCCTGTGTAGGTGAGCTAAACCTCCATATGCTGTACTAAGCATGTTGAAATGTTGACTGCTACTCATATTTTATGAGGAAGGAGCTGTGCCATGTGATACCATTTAATGTTCTGTTCCAGGGTAAAAATCTGTCTTTTAATGAAATAGAAATCAACACGAACTGAAGGTAAAAAGGCCATCTGGCAAAGTTCTGGAAATCAGTAGAGCTTGGCAGTTGATGTCACTGATTTTTTTAATTTATCTAGTGACTTATGAAAAGGCAAAAGCAGAACATAGAAGGCAAATCAGATATTCCTGTGCACCTTTAATGGATTGAAAACACTTTATTTAGCATTGAAAAAGGCGTAGTGTTTTGGTACTACCAGTTACCAATACGTTCTTCGTCAGCAGTATTTGTTCATTATCAGGAGGTTATTATTGGCAACAACAGTGTGAACATTGTAAACCATGAAGATGGTCACCAGTAGCAGGTGCTCACATTTATGCAATTTAGGTAGCAATTTTTCGTCTCATTTTAGTGTGTTCAGTTCTCTCTTTTTTCTGTCTTTGTTATCAGGTAAGCAATGAATTCAAAGAGACCATTATTAATAAAATGCACATATATTTTATTGTCTGGCCAGAGAAAGATTCTTTTATGACTACTTTTTCTAAACTAAGAGCTCAAACTGCTTATATATGTCTAAAAATAAATATTTCAATAAAAAGTGTTTTGATCCTTCCACTGTTTTGAAACATTGTATGATGTCCAGAGCTTTCATCAAGACATTCTCCTAAGTGTTAAAAACAATTTAGAGAACTCAGAAATCTTTTACTAGAACAAGCACTTGTAGTTTGGTCTTCTTTCAATTAATAGTAAAAAGAAAAACTACTAATGGGTGGGGAAAAAAGAAGAAACAAAACAGGGAAAATAATTGCTATGTTTTGATTAATGGATATATCAAAGTGGAAAATGTCACTTCATTTATTTTCTTCTTGTAGCTGTGCTAGAAGAACTTGTTAACACTGGTCGTCTGAAAGGCACCGTGGTTGGTGGGAGACAGGATAAGGCTGTGTTTGTTCCAGACATCTATGCCAGAACGCAGAGCAACTGGGTGGATTCCTTTTTCAAGCAGAATGGTTACTTGGGTAATTAATCTTTATTCTCCTAGATAAAATACCTTTCTAAAACTAGCTTAGGTAGTTGGTCTTACCCTAATATAGCTAATGTCTAGAGTGAAGCCTCACAAGAATAAGTGGAAATCAATACTGTAGTTGATACTCCTTTGTTAAAAGACCATCTTGCTTATGATGATGTGTGTTACTTTATGACGAAGAATCATATTTCAGCAGAGAGAACCATACTGCTAAACAGTGACTTTATTTCTCACAGAGTTACAGACTGCTGTTGTGAAAACATTTCTTAGACTGCTCATTGTAGACTTTTCATATGATCACGTTTGACCTGCATGGTTGGAGTTTCAGTCCCAGCATCCAGACTATAACCAAACTTTGGCTGTTAATGGTCCAGATAGCCAAGCATGCAGTGCACAGGAAGAACCTTTTCCAAAATAAGATTTGTAGAACTGGAGTGGGTAGCGCTAGTGTCCTGGTTGGAATCCAAACAAGTCTATGTAACTTAAAGCTGAGTGATGCTGGATGATGATGTTTTACAACAGGAGCTATGGGAAAATGTGAAACTGAATAAATAGAGGAATGTACCCTTATGGTCCCAAAGGGCCAGTCCCTAAATAACAGTTAGTCTTACAGTTTGAAAAGGTTCAGCATAATTTACTGTAGTAGCATTAAGTGTTTCCGTATTATTGCTTGTCTGAAAGTCTTTGAATGTTTTCAGAATGTCTAAGTATAGACTGCCAAATAGTTGAAATGCTTTGCTTGTGAGGCTTTGCACAATTCTATGAGTATATTGGAGTAACTTTTGAAAACAAAACACTTTGACATAGTATATATTGTAAATATTGTTCATATTGTTTTAGAATACTTTGGAAAGATATAATTACAAAGATAAACTTAATGGCATAAGAATCTGAAAAAAACATTTTTTTAACCAAAACCCAGACTAAAGTCATGTCCATGATTTAATCTTCATATTTCTGTTAACTATGTTTAGGTGTAGCTTGTACTGAATGAAGTTTTAGGTCAGCATCAGCTTGAGGCTGCATTTACTTGTATAAAAACTAGGTGTAATTCTTCATTTCCTGCTTTCAAAAAAAAAAAATTACCACATAAGATCCCGTATGCATATGAAGGTACTTAAATGTAACAGATATCTAACTATTTTATAGAATTTGATGCGTTGTACAGACTTGGCATCCCCGACCCAGCAGGCTACATTAAAAAAAGATACAAGTCCACACAACTCTTATTTCTGAGAGCAGCTTGTGTTGGTCAAGAAATTGTGGATCAAGTTGAAGCCTCTGTAGAGGAAGCCATCAGCTCTGGAAACTGGATAGATGTAGCAGTAAGGAACCCTTTCAGTTGTTGTTGGATTTATTTATTTTGTCTTATTTTTGTGTCAAATGATACTTTATTGAAACGACATATATGTATAATGAAAATTCGGTGTTGTCAAAGAAGAATATTCAGTTTAAGTAAAATAACAAGTAAAAAGATGTTACTTGCCTTTAAGTTGGTCTGAACAAAAACACGGGAAGGGCATATCAGTACTCAGTTGATAGATAAGCTAAGATTAACTTTCATTTCAAAATTAGTGCTAACGTGTTCTGCTAGAAAGCAATATATTTCTGTGGGGTTTTTTTTGGAAAACAGTTTAAACTGAATTCTTATCACAGTTTCAGTAAGCAGAGAGATATTAGCCATTTTGTCCTGGCTAAATCCTACTTTTAGGCCTTACAGCACTACTTTGTCGCTTGGAAGGAAGCCTGCTGTTGTTTTGTGTTTGGTGTTACTCTGTTGAGCTGCACTTTAAAGAAGTTGCCATGCGTTTTCCCAGGTGTAACACATATTCTAGAGTAATGGTGATTTGGGATGTTACAAGATTTAAAATAGTGTTTAAAAATCACTAGTTTAATTTATAAAGTGCAATATATTCTAAATAGTTAAGTGATGTCAAATGAAGTGTCTGTAGATTCTATCTACCCACATACAAGTATGTATGTCCATTCTAGAACAGACTTATTTTATGTAAATTACTTTTATTTTCTTTACCCTAGACTCTTCTGCCCAGTTCATTGTCAGTAGAAGACATTGGAATTTTGCTTCAGCAAGTGATGAGATCTTTAAACAAAAATTCTTCAGGTTTAGTCTTCAGTGACACCATTGTGGTCAGTGAGAAATTTCTAAACAGCTGTGCTGATCTATTTTCTGACATGATGCAACAGAAAGCTGAAAAGGTACAGGGGGTTTTTTATTGGTCAAGATGCAATATACGTTGAGTGTTGGAGTACAGTGTATGTGACTTTCTGTTTGCTGTTGCTGTCTCTTTACATCTCATCTGAAATACAGCTTGAGAAGAAGGGCAGAAATTAAGAAAAGGTTTGTATATGTAATCAGTGTAATTTAATGTATATTCAATTGCACTTAGGGAACACCATCGCACTAACAGTATGATCAGGTGCTGAATTTCAAAGAGAAGAAGAAATGTCTTTTCATGTGTTGCACTTGGAAAACATCGTGTTAGCTTACTGTACTTAAAAATGGCCAAATGGTCTAAATGTTTCCATATGTATCTTTTGTTGCTGTGTGTATCTTTTTGCTATTAAATGCATGTTCTTAATTTTAGGAAATGAAAAATAACCCTGTTAATTTAATCACTGAAGAAGATTTAAAACAGGCTTCTGGTTTAGAGAATTCGTATGCTAATAAAAAAGACAAAAAGGATGAAAGAAGAAAGAAGGCAGCAGGTAAGACATCAATATTTAGCTTAAGCTTTAAAAAAAAAAGACAGACTTGTTTAGCCTTGGAAATATTCAAACATAAAGTTACTATATTTTGTAGTCCATTAGCGCCTCCAGTCCATTGCTGAATATATTTAAGAAATAATCCATCCACTTCTCATCATTATACTGTAGGTGTAGATGTATCTGAGCTACAACCATAAGAACTAATTTCAGATTAGAAGTGTAGAGGAAGTACCATAAAGATATCTGGAGTTCGTCCAACACAACACAGCTGGCTTTAGAAGCAAGGAATCCATGTTCATTTATTAGTGTGTACAGTACAGTCACATAAGATTGAGTTGTTCACTCTGGACTGACCAAACCAGTATTGGCTTGGGAACCTCTGTACCATTTTTATTTACACAGTATAGATACACTCTTACTCTCCACTTTTCAGGGATCCAGGAGGACAAAAATATTTCTTCATAGTCTTGAGAAGTTACTTTCAAAATCACTCTGTCAAAATTGAGAAATGAGGTACTAAGATGGGGTTTTTTGGAGAATATTGTACATCTTTTCTGAGAATCCCATGCCATACAATTTTCTGTTGTTGGCACACATAACAGTTATTAGAGAGGCACACAGTTTACTTAAGGTATATTCTAGGTTAAATTAATCCCAAACCTTACTCCATTTTTGTGGTGGCTATTTGGAATAGATCTTAATCTGAGGAAGAATAAAAATGTGTGGGTTTAAGCCTTTCAAATATTTCTGTTTTTTAAAACATTATTCACCCTAGAGTCTGTATTTTCAGTCCCAAAAACCTTATGTGGCTCTTGGGTTGCTACAGCACAGCTGAGTAATCTATGTTGAACTCACATGCAGTTTTATATGCTACTGAAAGTAACAGAATTAGAGCACTGATGCGTCTATCTTAATTGAATATACTTATCTGAAAAATAAAATGTTATATTCTACTCTTTAAAAGGCTGTAACTGAGTTGGCATGGAATCTAAACTTTTCGTGCCACATGAGACAGCAGATTTTTCTAGGCCAGAGCTGAAGCAGAGAGACTTGAACTTTAATTGAACTGTCATAAATAGAATGACTTCAGTTTCCAGCCCTCTGAGGAGCAAGACTCCACTGAGCATGTACTACTACCTGTCTAGACACATTCATATCCACAGGTAATGTATGCTGCACCATCAGCAAGCACTGCCCTGAAGTGTTTTTTTATGGACCGTTAGGGTTATTGCCTTAAAACAATCAACGTCACAGTTTAAGGATTAGGTGTTGTTACTGTATAATGGCAGAGTGTGGCCAATGTCACGTTGCCCGTCTTAAGGTCTGTGTGTGACTATATCAATATCTACTGTTTAAGCGTAACCTGACATGATGTAGTGTTAATGCAGTTCATTACAAATCTGGATTCTGCCATGTATTGGATTAATGAAAACTTTCAAGATAAATTCTCCATTGTCTGTTTATAATACCATTTGCAACAGTGTTCCGAACAAGTATTGGTAGAAGGATGTACTCTTGTAATCCTTTGTGTACATTACAGTCGATGTATCCTATTGTCATAAAATATGGCTTTTCTGGCAGTAGTCTCTTCTGCCTCATCTCTCTGCGGATAAGATCTTGACTGTAGATCGCAGCTTTTTCTATATGGCTGTAAAGTAGAATACAGACTGAAGGGAGCTTGTTTCCAAAATAACTAGTGTATTCCACAGTTGACAAACAGCTTATATCTGCTCAGCTGAATGCAGTCACATTTCAAATAAGCTTGTGAAAAACACCAACTCTTTTTTTTTTTTTGAGCGGTCACAAACTCAGAAGGTCTCACAAGTACACCATCCACTGCTAGCTGCAAGTCAACTAGTTTGTTGTTCTTGTAAAGTAATGCTTAAAAATCCATCTGTATCACATAACTGATGCAGTTAGCTTTGTGAGTAGTAGCATCTTGTCTTTGTGTTTCCTTTTCTTAAATGATAGTACTGTTATGTAATGTAGTTACTTGAAATCTTGGACCTTACATTTAAATGGAAAAATAACTACTTTCTCAAAACTTAGTGCAGGTATAGAACCAATTATTCTGGAGTTTAAAGTTCTTTCAAATGAAAAAAAGAAAGGAACAAGCTGTGATAAAGGGAACAAACAGCAGAGCAGCTTACCTTGTGGAAAGGGACTGTATTGCAAATTGAGATCCTGTCTGCAGTGTGAAGACATGGATTACAGGTCCTATGAACTAAGTAGTTTGTTACATTCGTCAGAACTGGAACATCTCACTGCTTTAAGGTCATCCAGGAAGTCAAAAAAGAATTAGTATTCTAGTTAATTGAATGCGCGCTTCCAAGAATATTTTGGATAAATGCTTACTATGTAGGATTCTTGCTCTGAAAGTTAACAAAGTTACATTATCTGGAATATTTTTGAGTAGCTACGTTATTCAGCATCGCTGAATAAAAATGCTAAGATGCTTACTGAGACGCTATTTTCAGCCAACGTAAATTCTCCCATTACATTATGGACACTGGTATCTCATCTGTTTTCAGCTGGAAAAATATACTGTTTGGGGTTTTTTTTAATATGTACATTTGATACAATTAGTATTTGTGTTTATTAATGACATTAACTTAAACAAACCTTTGACTCAGTTGCTTTCTGTTACTACAAATGAAACTTACGGCCCTAAGATTCTGGAATGTGTATTCTAGGTTACATTTAGAATTAGGTTGGTTTTTTGTTAAATTAATCATTAACAAGTAATGAAGATAAATTACCATAATATTGTAAACTTTTTAAGGGCTAGAACTTTACTGTGTACTAAGCAAATAATTCTCCACCAGAGGGCAGTGGAAGCGTGAGAGGAGGAGGAGGTGGTAATGCTAGAGAGATAAAGATTAAGAAAACCAAGAAAAAAGGAAGAAAGGATGCTGACAGCGATGAAGAGTCCCAAGCAACTAGCACTGGTTTGTCATTTCATTTTGGGCACTATCTATTCATACTGACAGGTTTTTATCACTTGCTTTTCTACATCTTTGTTTTTCTACACTGTCTTGATAAGGTCAGGTAAAATATCAAAAATGAGAATACTGTTTACTTGGAATTGTATCAGTGGATGTGATGTTGCTGTTTACATGAAATGGACATACCATATTCACTGAAAAGTATAACTTAGTCTTTAAAACAGAAATTTAAGTAAAGGAAGGGAGAGCAGGTGGTGTTGTTGGGGTTTTTTTAATTTGATTTTATGTAAGAAAAGCCTTAGATTTTGGGATGGGTATTGTACTTGGTTTCTTAACACCTGCTGAATAGTGTACAATAAATGGAGTTCTTATCCCGTTCCAAAGCTTAATTAGCTTGAATAAACAAATCATACGAATGAAACAGCACTTAGATGTTTTTCCTCATAAAGTTAAAATGTACAGTCAAAATAAAGTTTTAATATTTTAAATAAGATTCATCTTGCTTAACTGAAACTTTTACGTATGAGCTAGCTGCCTTTATAACTATTGACTTTGTAATGGAGGAAAGTAGGTATTTTGAAGGCCTAGTCTGTCTCGCTCTTTTTAGATGCATATTAGAGGATGACTTTGAATCACTCCCTACTGGTGCCCATTTCTTTACTTTTACTGTTAGGAGAAGGAGCATGGATGGCTTCCTCGGAAGTAAACGCCTACATTGTTAGACATTTAGCAAACAGTGGTTGCAAATGAAACAATCATAATTATGTGTTATTTCTTTTATTTGACGGATTACCAGTAATGTGTACTTCCATTTTATATATAGTATCTGGATTCCTAGTACTGACTGAAAAATACTTTTAAACATGACATTTGAAGTTGTGAAGTACAGCATCTTAATTTTGTAGGATACTACTCTTATAGATTACTGTAATTCACATGTAAATGAAGTTATTTTTCAAGACTGCTCCGTTACTGTGTGTTAAGTGTTAAATCACCTTTTTTTTGGTGTAGCCTTTCATATTTTACAATTGTTGCTGCTTGTATTGCTGTATTGTAATAGATAGACTGAACTAAAATCCCAGGATAAATTCAGATGTAGCCATTCAAATATAAATAAGACCCCTCCTATAAATAAGAACCTGATTTAAGCTCCCTTTCCACCTGTTTATATAGCCTTGTATGTTGTTCATTGCTACTGAGCACAACTAGGATTTGTTTGATTTCCATTCATTCAGTTACCTTATGTGCAGAGTAAACCTGTTTTATGCTGCATCTGGAACATGGAATGCCTGTCCTTTTCTGGTTCCCTGTCATCATCCTGTTCTCATTCTTATATGTAAAAACTAAATTCTGCAGCATGCACACAAACTTCATATTTTGTCCAAAACCAAAATACAGATGCATTTATTCATATGCATTTACAAGCAGCATCTATGTTGATTTTATTGCTTGAACTTCTTGTCTGTTTTGATATTCTTGCTTCTCAAATTCTTCTGTCTCAAATTTTATACTGTAACCTCAAGTTTAGGATACTCTGTTAGATGATTGTGTAGCTTACTAAATGGGGTTAAAAAAACCTACAACCACCTTCTGAAATCCTTCAAATAGGAATGTTCTATTCAGTTTTGGCATTTTAAAAAAACTGTTTGGTCTTGGTGGCATTATTGTTTCTAAACTAATGGATGGACCAGGCAGTTTGAAATCTCTCACCAAAAATACATGTCCTCTTATACTACTTAAGTTGTCTATTACAGAAAATAACTTCTAAGTGATCAAAAGAGAAATTTTGTCATTTTTTCCTATGTGTAAAATTTAATTGTTATGTGTGGTCATCCCTTTTTTTGTATTGTTGGTAATGGATAACTTCTGTGGATGTTTGGACTTTGAGGCATTTCAATGTCTCATGCCACAGAGTAACTGCAGCAAAACTAAATATAATGTTTTCTCAATGAATATTGCTCAATGGCCGCTACAGGTAGAAATAAGCAGCCAGAGTTCCCTTTCATGTCACAAGAGGAAATTCAGGATGTTTTAAAGACCCACATGAAGGATTGCCCTGAAGAGCTTATTACAGAACTTGCTGAACATCTAATAAGGTAATTTCAGTAATTCAACTGGAGTTAGAATGTCTGTGATTCACTTCAGATGTATCTTCTCTTCAGTCTATTTTCTTGCTTAGAAATGTTTTGATGGTGAGTGTGAGCCACAATATTCTTTTTCTGTATAGCTCCACGTTACTTACTTGCCTATGTATTAGAAAGCCACACTGACACAGTAATGAGAAATAATGCTTCTGCTTAGCAGTTGGTGGTTCTGCATCCTTTGTCAGCAGGCGTGTTTTCAGGTTCATGGGTGTATTTCTACCCTCTTAGGCTGATTGATGTTGGGGTTTCACCAGTCCTATCTTCTGTACAGCCATTGGTATATGTTCACGTATGCTGTCTTTTGTGGCTCTGCTAATACCTGTGTGAACTGAGTAGTAAGCTAGGTCAGCAAACTGACCTATGCAAAGATGAGTAACTTCTTTTAAAAGATGTTCCGTCCAAGACAGAGGATATGAATATGTGTGTTCAGGGCAAAAAGGGCATGTTAGGACTGTAACGGCCCAAGCTTGAATAAACTTGGAGTGCAATGGTAACTGCATCTTTAGAGGGGCCTGTGCTATTTTAATGCAACTTAAGTTTTCCCCTCTTACAGTTCTCATTGATCTGAAATTTGTCCACAGACCCCTGAAAGAGTTTGTGAATAGCGTTGCTTCTGGAAATCTTTTTTGTGTTTCATCTTGTTCCCATTTAGGAGTTGTTATGAGTTAAAACCTTGGCAAGCATTTCCATACCATCCATAGTGTACCCAGTAGTACTTCTGCAATTACAAAAGTACATTTCAATTTCCTAGTGCTTTTTTTCTGATTTCAATTATTTGATTCTTATTTGTCTCACCATTCTGTGGCACTCATGTCCCATTCATTTACTGGGTAATGCAGTAGCTTTCTCTGTTGCTGATATATTTGGAATATATTTCTGATACATATTGCTGATATATTTGGTACATTTCTACAGTTTTACATTTTGCTTAATGTTCCTTTTTTCTCCTTTCTTCTTCCCTCTTCTAAGACCTTTAACGAAATCTTACCAGGAAGTTGTGCGTTCTGTTTTTACGTCTTCAACATCTTCCTCTGGAGCTAGCAGAAGACAGACTATGAAGGACTTGCAGGAGGAATTCTCAAACTTGTACAACAACATTCGGTTATTTGAAAAGGGAATAAAGCATTTCACAGGTACAATAAATATGTATTTTAAAAAATGTATGTGCTCCTTCAAGGATGTTGAATTTATTCCAGAATCTACATTCAAGGTCAAAGAAGAGCAACAGTTTAAAAAGGAGAAACTTGGAGATGTGTTTACGCTCCCTAACACTGACCTTATGCTGGAGTGCATTGCTTTGCACACTTACTGAAATACGTTCTCTTTATTTCATATCCATAGTCTCTTATATCTTCTGTCAAGATAATTGTGGGTTCTTGTCCTTCCTTCCAAAGTGTTTGCATCCCTTCCCAGTTTTAATTGTGCGGGGAAAAAAATAATTAAAATTAGCAAGCTTACTTCATTCTGTCACCTGTGCCACTAATGAAAGAATTGATACTGAAAGTAGCTGCTCCTTGAAGGTAATTTTTCAAAAAGGTGTAGATTCATTTTGCAGTGGATTACTTTGTAAGGTGTCTTCTTTAGCTACCTTTATTTTGTGACAGAAAAGTAGCATTAGGAAAATATTGTAGACATTTCCAAGATTCTCTGCTGTATTCAGCTTTCTTCTAGAACTTTCTGTGCAGAAAACGTATAACAAAAGGAAGCACTAGCAAAACCCCCCAATATTCCTGTTCAGGAGTAAATGGACTAACTTCCCATTAGCCTCTGTTCTTGTACATGTATTCCATAGCCTCTTTTTTCTAAAATTTTGCTGTTCGAGTCTTAAGTCATGTCCCTGCTCTTCTGTTCAACTGCTTGTCTTGTAGATTTTTTCTTTACGTACGTTTTACTTGTGGATGGATAGCAGTGGTTGTTCGTTAGTGGTTCAGGAGGACTGTACAGGGACTAGTTTACCGATACACCTCTGAAATACTAACAATGCATTAAAATGCACTTACAGACCTGAAAGCTCACATTTTTCACTGAAGAATGTTCCATAAGCAACTGCAAATCAGGGATGTTAGCTTCATGTATCTAAACTTTCTCATACTACTCATGGTTGATAGAGTCCACGTTTTAGCAAGTGCTATGATAACTGTCATAGGAATCAGATAACTATAAGAAGTTATTTTTCATCACTTCTTTTAACAGATGAGACGCAGGCTAACCTTGCCAAACACCTGTTGAAGACTGTTTGTACAGACATTACAAATCTTATTTTCAACTTCCTAGCATCCGATTCAATGATGACAACAGAAAATTATTCTACAATCACAAGTGAGGTACACAGATAACAGTTCCTTTTTAACAGTCTGAAGTAGATCAGTGCTGTTTATTTAATATTTAATTCTCTTCTGTTTAAATATGCCTACAGCTAAAATGGTAATTAATATTACAGATTATTTCCATTCTCGTCTCATACAGGTCCGGACCAAGATTTTAGGTAAATTGCCAGAAGACACCAAAGGTCCTTTAACTAAGCTGCATACTTCTCTGAATGGCAAGGTAAAGTGATCCAGAATCTTTAAGTTCACATTTTCCATACTGCTGATACAATGCTAATAAACAGCTGACAGGCAGACTTAGTGTAGTACAGAACTGCTGCTGCTGTGAAGGATGAAGGCAAAGTCATCTGTTGAATTTGTGTAAGTTGGTGAGAGTAAGTACATTTTCATATCTGTCAATTTTAAGAGGTGAAAAAGTGATCTTACATTTTGATACTTAAAGTCACCTAGCTCTTTGGTTCCAGACGGAATCCAGCGTGTCTTTTACATGCAGGTGAGAAAAGTAAAAGCTGAGAGAGAATCTGCAGTTTAAAGTGATTGACGTTTCTTGTATTTTGTTACGAAGTTCCTGATTGTTCTCCTATATATTTCTTAACTAGTAAAATCCTCAGTATTTAAAAAAACCCCTTCAGATTATGGCAGTGTAAATACAAAGGAAAGTACTTTATTGATTCTTTTATGCAAAAGGCCAAACTGATCTGTTTCTTAAGAAAAAATATATCAGTAAATAATTGTAGAACATGTATTCCTTTTTTAATTCAATTTTTGAGACTAATGATTTATAGTTTGTTTTACTATTTAAGTATATGAACTATTGGAAGAAGAATAAAGTTAATTTCTACTAAATATTTTTTATTTTTTCTTTTCTTCCACAGTTTATTCGAAATATATTCACAGTCATCCATTTGTGTGATTAATTGTGAACAGTAGTTAACCTTTTTTATAATCTGCTAACACGGATTAAATATTTATATTGTTTTTTAATAGAGTGTGGAAGATTTTCTTTCATACATTGATTCTGCAGTGGATATTTGTGGTATTATGGTGAAAAAAGGAGACAAAAAGAAGGAAAGGTACCTTAATTTTATTTATTCTATGGACAGTATGTGAAATGTCGCGCTCTTGCTGCACAAATGTTAAATGGTTGGATTGGTAGCCGTCCCACAGAATGTGTGAGAGGCAGTCTTTCTTTCCAAACTGTTTAACTGGAAAATACAAAGCCAAGCAGTCCTAATTCTGTCAGAGAACGAGGAGGGGAGAGTTTGTATGTGGTTAATTTGCTTGACTCACTGCTACAACAGAGCTTATAAATTCTCTGGGGGGCTTTCAAAATCTAAGCTATACCAGTGTTGGGGTTTTTTGGTGTTTTTTTTTTAATATGGAATTTCACATAAAGAAATGGTCAGTCAGAGGAGCAAATTAAAATTAATTGAAGTTAGATATGTTTTAGAGTCTATTATCGACTACTATAAGACAGAATGAGAAACATATTTTTATATAATGTATTCCCGTTTCTTAGGCAAGTCCTATTTCAGCACAGACAAGCTCTGATTGAACAGCTGAAAGTCACTGAAGATCCAGCTCTTGTTCTGCACCTGACATCAGTACTGTTATTTCAGTTTTCAACCCACTGTATGCTTCATGCACCAGGAAGATCAGTACCACAGATCATTAATTTCCTAAGTGGCAAGATCCCAGAGGTATTCCTTGCTAGCATTTTAAGGGGGAAGTACCTTTTTTCTGTACCAGAACATAGAAGTTGTGCATTATACCATTTCTGCTGTGCAAGACCAGCACCTTTGTGTTTTATGTCTCATTGTTACTTTATGTACAAATATACAGTTTCTCTGATTTGTATTGTATTTCAAACCTATCATAATTTCAGGGATCTGTCTTCAATATTCTTTTAATAGAATGAAAAATCAGTCTGTCATTAGTACTGTAGCTTTTGCCTTTATCCATAGAGACAGCTATGTATTGGGGGATGTTGTAATTCTTATAACTGAAAATTTTTGCACTCTCTTTCCTCCCAGCTGGAGCATGGTTGCTTTTTAAACTTTTCTAATTCAGTTTTAAAGAAAGATATACCTCTTCAAAAATAAAAATACTGAAATTCTGTATTCTAATCTGCCAGAACTGGTGGTGTTTACTAACTGTGTTGCTTTCCTGCTTTAGTGGTTAATTGTCCTTTTCTTGCAGCATGGATGTACTTTCATTTTTCTGCCTCTTTGAATGTCGCTCAGAATTCAGGTTGCAAAATACCTTGATGGAAATATATTTATGTATCACTAACTCTCTTTAGGCAAGAATGGGAGAAAGCTTTTTTAAAAATTTAATTTTTAATTAAAGGTCTGTGAACCTTCTCTGTAACATTGACATTCCTTTGTTTTGTTCTGGTTTTCCCCCCTCAGGATCAGCATTCTCTATTAGTCAAATATCAAGGATTAGTAGTGAAACAGCTGATCAGCCAGACTAAGAAAACTGAACAGGGAGACAGTGACACAACAGAAAGCCTGGAAGAGGAGGAAGGAACAGATACCATTCGGAAAGAACTCCAGGAAATCACTACCTCTATCAAGGATCTTGTTCTCAGACCTAGGAAATCTTCTGTAACAGAGGAATAAAATTATTTTTCAGTGCATCCACATCCATGATACAGTCAGAGTTTTTTTGTTTTGTTTTGGGTTTTTTTATCCTGAAGGGAAGGGGGAAGGACAGCAGAAAATGCGTGACAAACTTTAAAATTTGGCTTCTAATAATTGCAAATCACAGCCAGGGAACATGCAGCTTGTTGGGTCACGGTGGCAAATGGAGTTTTGTTATGTGCTGCTACAGTGTACGTGTAACACATTAAATGTAGGTGTGGCAGAGCACAGTTGTGGACACTTTGGGTATGAAATTAGTGGGTTGTAATTGGCATCTTCATCTGAGGCCTGAAAAAATGGTTATTCTTCAAATCAGTGTATTCTGTTCCATGCACACACAGGCTTACAGTTTTACTTCTCTGATTTAGATTTATAGTGATCTAAGGATTGCATATACATGTATATAAGCCTGTATATCTTAATTTCAAAGACTAGTTTTGAAACATATACTGATAGCTAATAGTGTACAAATGAAAGGCCATCTTTACTTTTTGTATCATTAGTGGATGTTTTCAGCTTCTGTTCCCTGGACTGCAACAGCAAAAACATTGAGTACAAGTGTATATTGCTAAACTGAAGTGACCCGATACTAAATTTGAGTTTCTAAATATACTGAAAGCTTATGAAAATCAGCACACGCTATTAATGTATTCCGTTAATGTCTATAATAGCAGTTCATTTAAAACTTCTGATTGGGACAGAGGAGGTGATACCCTTTTGCACTGGTATTTTGGGAGTGGATAAATACTGTTACAGCTGCCATATTTTACATGCTATGTGTTCTTTCCGTGGACTCGCTGAGTTCTTAGTCCAGTTCCCATAGCAGTTAGAAGCACTTACTTGCATTCTGTCAGCTTCTTAAGCGAACTTGTGATACTCTGTTCATCCTGAGTTTCTTGAAAAGAATTTAGTTTTATGATCTTTCTGCATAAACTTTATAGACCAAAATACTGCCAAAAGTGTTTCCCTCAAGTTTTTTACCAGCCTTATTTTTACATGAGCGGTACTTTACATCTTCAGGAAAATGGAAGAATGTGTACAGTTCTGCCACTATTAATGACATAATTCTTGTATGTCAAATATACTTCTATCTTATTGTTAAGAGAAGATAATTTTCCAACCGGAAATATTTTAGTTCTATTACTTCAGAAATGCCCATTGATTTCATGTGTGTAATTTCAGGTCTTTGTGTAAAATCAAGTTTGAGTAGTAAGACAAGAAATAGAGTTCACTAAAGTTGTCATTCACCTATTCTTGCCAAAATTCTTTGATGCTGAATGAAAGCAAATTATATGCAAGCCCTACTCCATTCAAATATTTCTGTTTTCCAACAGCTCATGTATTCAGTAAGCTTAATCATAAATGTACCCAAGCCTGAAATTGCAACAAATGAAAGTTGAAGAGGCCAAGTATGGAAGCTCAGTAACAGATTAACCAAGGTTAAGTTAATTAAGGTAAGGTAGAAAAATGAATTTTATACATATGTAAAAGGCAGTCATGTTTAACAATGTTCACATGAATGTTGGTGTTTTTGCAAGGAGAAACGGTTTGCCAGTTGTAAGGCAGAAGCAGAGGTAGTGGTTTCTCTTTCCTTGGCTGGAGGCTGTCCTAGCTGACAATAGAGGACAGTGAAGAGTAAGAGATGAAAAATACACAGGCCGTTTAACTTTGCTTAAGAAATAGAGTTTGCAGATGGCGAATAGGTTTAATTTCTTGTTAAGTAGCTAGAATAATTAAGTTCCTATACTGAATGTAAACAATTTTATATGACACTGAGCTATTTTGTAAATAATATGCCATATGACATTCTGTATGCAAATATGAACTTATTTTAATAACATTAAATGATGAAGTATTTAAATTGCATTCTGTTGATTTAACCACTGGTTGATCGTCTTGCAACTTGCAGCTTTCAAACAGCAGCAGGTAATATGCACCATTTGATTTAACATGCCATTCTGAGTGTCCTTGTATTTTTTTTTTTTTTGACACTGTTTTATGCTGGAATAATAATGAACTTTATATAAATATGTCATACGTTAGATTTGCTATATTGTAGCCAATGTTAAAAGTGTGATTAAAAAAATACATTCTTCTGAGTAGGTAAGAGGAAAGCACTAAAATTCAGAGATGTCTTCTGGCTACTAACAATTCAAGGAGACAGGTTGGAAAAATTTCCCAGATTTTTTTTTTTTTTGATTCTTATATGTGGAAATCAGTCTTTAGCTTATAAAATGGAAGTATTTTGAAAGACAAATATTCACAATCATAGAATGGTTTGGGTTGGAAGGGACCTTAAAGACCATCTAGTTCCAAATGCCCTGCCATGGGCAGGGACACCCTCCACCAGACCAGGTTGCCCAAAGCCCCATCCAACCTGGCCTTGAACACTTCCAGGGATGGGGCATCCACAACCTCTCTGGGCAACCTGTTCCAGGGCCTCACCACCCTCACAGTAAAGAATTTCTTTCTAACATCTAATCTAAATCGACCCTCCTTCAGCTTAAGCCCATTACCCCTTGTCCTGTCACTACACTCCCTATTCTATATCCTCAATTTCCTGAATATGTTGCTAATTTCTGGATTTTTTTCCTCTCCCTAGGAGGATTGTATTCAGGAGGAAGAGTAATCTTGTCTTAGAAATCAGAGGTTCAGTTCACAAAACAAAACTGCTCTTTGGAATATCTAGGAAAATGAAAAGCAGTACATCGTATACAAGTCAATGCTTTTACTTTGGTTTTAAGTATTTAGTGTCAGTGTCTTGTCCCCTTCACCTATGTTATTTAAACACTACCATTATATTTTTATAGACTCATAAAGCTGACGTATATATTTTTGTATGTATATGCACACATATATTTATAAACATGCTTGTCATAGCCTCATTTGCTGCTACTCTCAACAAATTGCAATTTGGTGCATTAGAAAAGGTAGAAAAATACCTTTCTCGGCAACAGCCTTTCCTTTCCCTGTTTTTAAGTGGCAAAATGTGACTTTTGTAGCTGGTTATTTGCAAGTCTGGTGGAAAAAAGCAAACTTGCTCTGTTAAAACTTGCAGCCTTCTTTCCAACTCCTGTTTCACAGCTGCTTTTTTTTTGGGAAAAAAAAGGCACAAGTCTCTAATAGCACTGGGATTTGTTGTCTGCGTGAATCCATCTTACAGCTTGTTCAGATAAAACTACGGTATTTCTGTGTCTCTGTAGCCTCATGAGTCGGCTACTGATTGCTCCTTGAATTTTTTCTTCTATTTAATAAGTAACAGTTACATTTTCCTTAGGCCAGGAAAATGGAAATTTCTACAAAACTGGATAGTTTTGTGTCTTTTTTTTTTTTAAATAGTTTAGTACTCTTGCAGAAGACACAAGAGTGTACTGGGTCAGATCAAAGGTCTGTGTAGCCCACTGTTGTGTCTCCAGCAGGGGCCAAAAGTGGATGCCTAGGGAGGAATATAAGAAGGAGGCATGTTGTGATTTTTCCCTTGAGTGCTTTCTGAGCCTCCAAATATGTGCCTCCAACTTTTTGAACGATGATTGTACTTTAAACATAGAAAATGGTAATTATCTGAAGCTTTTGGATAAACAGGATACTTGTGAGACCAGAATTCCTTTCTCTGCTGACCCAAATAACAGAACATATTCAGTAGATGCCAAAGATGTTTTCTCAGGGAAAAAAAAAAAAAAAAAAGGTTATTTATTTAGGAATTGTTAAGAAATTGTGTCTTTTTTTTTAATTTTTTAAAAAAATCTGAATTGGGAAGAGCAACTTGAGTAATTTGAAGAGAAACACCATTTGGTTGATGAATTTCCCAAATCCTCAATGTGAAGAGGAAGCTAGGTCAAGGCAGGTCGTATCTGGGAACAGATGAAATAAGCTGCTTTTTATTTCAGGAAGTTCAGGAAGAGATGTGAGAGCTGTAGGAGACATCATGGAACTGATACTCTGAAGAAGCAGCAGTATTTCTTGTTGGCCTCTTCAGTTGTACTCAATTTGCACCTCCTGGCAAAAACTCTGATTCTGTTTTAAATGCTTCTCTGGGCATGACTTCTATTAACATAGTTATGATCTCTATCGCCAGTTGGACAAATTTGAGGATAGCCTTTGAAGTTTAAGGAAAGTGGTATGCTGGAGGAGGTGTCTGTACTTCTCATCCTTTCTGGAAAGAACATACTGTGTTAGAAGTATTTCTAAGTGTCAGCTTTTGACAGATCTGTTTGGGTAATACTTTTGTCTTGCTCTGATTTGTGAACTTCAAAAGGTACTTGGTCAAGAATGGTGCTTTCACTTTTCTCTTTCTGGAAGTAAAGGCAAGAGGAAGCTACTCATGATTCTTATTCTGGACCGAAATTCACACCTAATGTCTTCTCTCCTCAATCAGCAAGAATCACAAGTTTGAAAAGTGCTTGGTATAAGAAAAAAAAAAGAAGAGCTAATAGCTTATATAAAAATAGGAGAGAAGAGTTCAGTCTTGTTTAAGCATATGGCAAAATAAGTGTCTGCAGAGGTTTAATAAACCAGTCAGCCACAAATAGAGATGGTCAGTTCTTGGCAATAAGAATCCGAGAATCAGTCTTAATTGCAAGATATACTACCTAGACACAGATAACCTCCAGAACACGTCCAGATTTGGCAATTTTACCAAAGTCTTTAGATAACGCTAAGACATCTTTAAACCATTTAAACATTTCCTTCTTTCTTCTATCTGTGATATAAAACATCTCCCACCCACTTGACATTATAGACTGAATGATTCAGATCTACTGGCTCTTGGTTGTGGAAGAATCTGCGTGGAGGTCACTTGTGGTTAATACCACAAGCAGACATCCTGTTTTTTCACTCTGCTTAACTTCAGCCCACGTTTTTAAATGGACACAATATCCTTACTTTCAGCCGCGATTGATCGAAGGTTTGCATGGAGCCTTCTGCAAAGCGTAAGCACTTCCGTATGCTCCATGCATGCGGTAGACTGTCTGTGAAAGTTAGGTGGCCCCTGTTCTGTCCAAGCAAAAGTAACAGAGGTGACTGCAATTCAGAGAAGGCCAGAACTGAGATACACCGAGAGGGAACCTGGAGGAGGCCGTTGCTGCCGCTCTGACGGTAACGCCGTATGAACGCCTTCCTGCCCGCTGGCAGAGTGGCAAATTGTTCCAGCCCAGAAATTGCTGCAGTAGTGGCAGAGGACTTCTGCTGGG
This sequence comes from Grus americana, assembly GCF_028858705.1. Taxonomy (NCBI): domain Eukaryota; kingdom Metazoa; phylum Chordata; class Aves; order Gruiformes; family Gruidae; genus Grus; species Grus americana. Next base: position 44,040,600 of record NC_072854.1, read on the forward strand.
TCCCCAAAAGTCTCTTCTGAAATTGGAAAAGCATTTCTCCCTGCTCCCCGTTTCCTGTACACGGCAGTCTGACTTCAGTAATCATGACTTTTCTATTTCTTTTCTGATTTACAAGCCCACATGAGGTCTTCTGAATTCATTATGCATCAACCAAAATGTATGTGGGAATGAATGATGATTTTTTTTTTTTTTTTTTGCCTTGTACTAAACAGTTTGGGGTTGGGGGGGGGGTTCTTTATTTTTTTAACAGAAGTTCCGTTTTCCTTTTGACAACTGTCTGAAATATGTTCCTTTAAGAACTCCTACATGGTATGTATCTGCAATTTGTAAACACAGTATGTCAAAGAATGATTTGATTCAGTGGTGAGGCAGCCAGCTATTTGCATGTCATAAGGTCTAAGGGAAACAAACTGACCCTCAGCCTTCCTCCATCCAGCCAAATTCTGCTGGGACCCTCAAATAGCTCTGGCAAAGTGTTCTGTTTCTTTTGGACTTGATAAGTGCTTGTTTCTCTGAAGACATGTAATTATTTCTTCCTTTATTTTGCTGCACAAGTTACCAAGAGAAGCAGCTCAAAATCAAATGTGAGTATCGAGGCTCTTTTCCGTTATTCCTTTATTTGTATAATGTTTAAATGGGGTAGTATACAAGGTACCTTATTTAACATTTTGAGCAAATAAGCAGGAACTTTTTTCTTCAGACACAAAACTGCTCATTAAATTAGATGCAGAATTCTACACATAGATATTTTTTTAATTATTTTCTTTACCAAAAGAAATACCACACTTTTTTTGGATGCAATTGTTTTCATTTTATTAATTGGCTCATTAATTTATGGGAAGATTGTTTGGGGTTTCCTTTATCATGAGATGAGGATTAATTTTGTTTACTCCAAAGAACAAGCCAACAATAAAATTGTATGCTATTTCCTGTAACTTTTGAATCACCATTTTTATCTCTTAGCAAGATTTCATAGCTGTTTGCTACTGCAAGAAAACTTTCCAGATAGTGTCTTTTCTGATCAGGTAAGTCACTTGTTTCCAGCATAACTAATTTTAACACCTCACATGGATTGTTCTTGCCTTTTTTGTGAAGTAAAACCAGTTTCCAAGCTGGTGTTTATAGCAATATTTTGACTTGTTATAAGAATCAAGTATCATCTCCAGATTCTCCCTCTGAAAGACACTTTGTTTTATCTTTTAGTTACCACATTTTTAGGATCATAATTTTGGTTTGGAATTTGAAGGGGAAGAGTAGTATCGAAAGGATATACCACTTTTTACTGAAATGGTGCTGGAAATGTGTGCCTATATTGCAGAATTAAAAAAGAAGTGGAAGTATTCCTTAAATTAAAGTCTATGTATGTTAATTGTACTGCTACCTGATTTCATAATGGCAGTCTTTTTGATAATGAGTTTACAATTAAATTTGGCCAAAACTATCAACTATGATTTCCATTTTAATAATGTAAATGTTTGAAAATATATTTCTTTAACTGTCCCTGTTTTCAAAAGATCAGGTTTTATATCTGGAGCTGGGCACAAAATCTCTTACATTTAGAAAACAAGTTTCAGATGCCTCTTGTTGTTTGTGGTTAATATTTTCACACATACTTTTCTTCCATTTGTGTGATGAGTTGACATTTCTAGAGTATTTTAGCAGAACAGGCTGTAACAGATGTAATATATTAATGTTATAACAGATTGCTGATGGTCTTGCCATGTAATTTTATTGCGGTGTCACAAAAGTCATTTTGATTCAAAGTTGTGCAATTGGTAGAAACTTAAGATGATGTACCAACTTCTTGTAAGATTAGAGGAAAATGAAATCAAAAGTTGCTTGAAAGAGATTCTGATCAATTGTGACCTATGGTATCTCCAGGTTATTTGCAGGCAGGCACATTTTATGAAGTGTATATTTCTGCTTGACTTGTAAGACATATGTTCTGTGGGCTACATGTCAATTAGCCCAACTTTCTTGATTTTTTCCCATATCTGAGTTTTATTTCTCAAAAAAAAAAAAAAAATTTAAATACTTTTAGTATTGCCTAATCACAGACAGAGAGAAAGAAACGTGAAAATCTTAACAAGCATGCTTCCAAATTTTAAGCCCAAAATCAGAGGGTGAAATTCTGACCCCGTTGGAATGAGCAGCCCTCTTGTCAACTAAAGAAGCTCCAGATGCTGTTGAGGCTTTTAGATCACCTGGGGAGTAAAACTGAGTTTTTCTGCACGCTTCCCTGCCAGTTAAGGGTAAGATGTTTTACGACTAATTCTAGCATGTTCATAAAATTAATGATTTCCAGTTCAATTAATTTCTATTAAAATCTCTAGAGCGCCAAGTTTGGAAGTTGGCATGGCAAAATGCGGCTGATGCTCCGCTTGTGCTCCTGCAGTGGAATTCATTCTTCTGGGGACGGGGCACACAGCTCTAGTGAAAAAGGATGCTGTGAACTCCTCGTTTCATACATTTGTATTTTCCTGTAAAATGTAAGAGGGATGAAATGGTTTTGTAGAAATATGCAAACATTACTTCAAAAACAATGAACTGATGTATTAAAAGTAAGTTAATAAAATTCTGTAGCAGAGATACAGTGAGGGACAAGACTATTACAAAGCCTAACTAATCTCACTGGGTTGCCTCTGTAATGATGTCTAATTTAAGTTTCTGCTGGTAATCACCTTGGAGAGGAATTTATCTCTCTCTTTTAACTGTGAAAAGTGCCTTGTTCATTAGCTTCAGTAGGTTTAGGTTAGCTTTTGTGAATATCCCCATTCTTCTCTGATACTGTACAGTGTACATCAGCTGTCATCCTTTCTTGTTTCCCTTTCTTAGAGTAAGAGCTTTCTTTGATTTGACTTCATCCATGCTAGTAGGTTACTTTCCTCAGCCATGGTCACCTTTGAGTTTGAATTTTTCTAGGTCCGTATATAAGGAGTGGTAAATTCTTGCACATCTCAGCATATTATGGGTAATGGATCTGAACAGGCTGCCCTAGTTCATTGATGGCCTCACACTTGGATGCTATATAACTCAGAAAAATATTTCTATTATTTCCTATAATGTGTCTTTGTGCATAGATAGCAGAATTGATAGAAAGGATGACCTAGTGACAGAGCATGGCATAGTTGTTGGGAGAGCATACATGCAGGAGACCACAATTCAGTCCCGAGTGACCTCCAGCAAATTGTTCTGTGCCTCAGTTCCCCATCTGTAAACTGGGTTTGTTACGTTGAGGAGAAAAAAACTGAGTTCAAACCCACATTATCCAAAGCTGTCTGGAAACAACCCAAATTGACTGGAAAATCCTTCATAACTGGGAACTCTCTCAACCACTGCAGCCCTAAGAGGTTTGATGCAAAAGTGGAAAAATTCCGCCCAGAACATTTTGCGTAAGAACATTAATCATAACCTCGGCGTAATTAAGGACAATTGCAAAGTGCACAACTGGAACATTTTATTGATTCAGCTAATTTTAGAAGTGCTTTCTACCTTTAGCACTGAAGGTTGACCACCCGGCAACCTTCGTACAGTGTTTTTAACTATGCCGGGCCAGTGCCATGGATACAGCCTGATGAGCAGACCCATCTAACGGCAAAGGCGTAGCGACTGGCTTCTTTTCTTCCCGCTCCTCCGGGTTTGCTCTCTGACCTTGAGCAAGTCTATTACTTTGCTTTGACAAGTATTAACCTTTTCTGTAGACAAGTATCTCACAACTGTGTTTTAGCATTACTTTATTATTTTTGTTAGAAAAGCATTCTGAAATCTTTGAAGGGAAGGCTATAAAATACTTCAGAGTATTGGTTATAATTCAGTTTATCAGAAGCTCAGAACAGTATTAGGCTGTAAATCTATTTATCAGGACCCCAGTCTTCCTCAAGTTAGCTCTTCAAGTTTCTAATTCAGCCACATCATGATTCATTTATGTATTATAACATGACAAATTGTGGCATAATTAGAGTTCTGTGAGTATGGGATTCTATTTGCATGAAAAAAAAAAAAGGAAAAGATTAGAGGAAAAACTGTTTCATACTGATCTTCTAATTGTGAATCTTTGTTTAGTTTGGTGCTTGAAAATTGAAGAGCATTGAGAAACATTTCAAATTAAAAGCTCAAAACATTTGTGGGGTTTTTTTAAATACAGTAGCAGAATTCTTAATTTGTTTAATCACTTGCTTAGACTTTTTACTGAAAATATTTACCGTGTTCAACATAAATTAGCAAAAAGGACTTGAACTGCATTTATTCCTTAATGCAGTTTCTGCTGCTGCTTACCAATCTCCTCCTCCTCAGACCAATCCTATCCCCCACAGCTGGCGAGAGTTACGGACTCTGGGGATCATCTTGTATTGAAACCAGCCAGTTCCATTCTAGGTTTGCAAAGATGGTTGCTCTGCTATTGCTACGTGTCAGACTTCACATCGTCACTTGAATAGACTTTACCAGTTTCAGTGGACTCATTGTTCCAGAATATCCTTGAGTTAAACAGTGTGTTCTTAAAATGTTGCTAAATGTTAGAAAGGAATTTCTTCATTCTTACAAAATTTCTTCCAGAATTCTAAGACTTTACTGATGGTTTTTATTTGTCTGAGTCAAATGTTGACTGTCTTGGGTGTTCAGATAAACTTTAGCCTTAATTTTCCTTCAATCAGAATAGGGCAATCCTACATTGGAACCAGTTTTTAGATAGCATGTATTTATAATTATAGAAAGAAATCCACTCTGAAAGTCATAGTGCCAAAAAACCCAAAAAAAGGACCTCTTCACATGCCAGCCCATTACAAAAATCCCAGCAGGGCAGTAACTGAAGGGTCAGTAACCTCACTTCATAGTAAAGACAGAATACCATAGTCTACTCATTGCAGGGTCTAATTTTAAATCATAGCCACTTTTAGGAAGATAGACTATGTTAAAATAGAAAGAAATATGTTTAATGTCTGGCAGGGATATTTTAAGGCCTAAGGGAAATGTTAGGATACCCAGTCACATAATTGTTCAGCAGACCTTATCTCCTAAGTAGGCAGAACAGGTAACGTAAGAGGCACAAAGATTTCAAGTACATGGCAAAGGTCACTGGCAGGACATGAACAGAACCCAGGGCTGAGTCTCTCTAAGGACTGGTCGATGTTGCTGCTCACAGGACATGAAGATTGAAGTTAAAACAGACCCGATGCCATGATACACTCTGTCTTGTTTGACACAACATTATCTACTCAACTGCTCAAGACTCAAGAGGTCTTTGATTAACATTTTAAAGAAAAGAAGAAAAAAAACAACAACAACAAAAACCCCAACTTTTTTTCTATACTCAGTCCTAGTAACGCTGTTATTTTTCCTGTCTGGTAGAGGATGAACAAGAAGCTGAAGACCTCCACTTCCTGCCCTTTCTCCCATCAGCCCTACTCCTTAAGGAGTTCACTGCATTCAAAAGTCCTGTTGTCAGCTCTCTTCCAGAACTGAGTTTTTACATAGTAAGCCATATAGCCTTTCGCTGTGTTGGAATGAAATGTGCTGGTTTACTATCAACAGTGAATATAGGATATGTTGTAAAAAAAAATGTGTGTATCCGAATATTTTATCTTCTTTTTTCCCCCAGCCCAAAGACCAGCAGCCTGCCCTTGATGCACCTGCATATTTAAACTAATAAGGTTTTGCAGCTTTACAATATGTTTAAAACAAATACAGGACAGAGAATAGAAGGAAAAAATCACTGTTGTGGTTTAACCCTGGCTGGCAGCTAAGCCCCACGCAGCTGCTCTCTTACTCACCCCTGGCAGGATGGGGGAGAGAACTGGAAGTGTCAAAGTGAGAAAACTCGTGGGTTGACATAAAAACAGTTTAACAGGTAAAGCAAAAGCTGCGCACGCAAGCAAAGTGAAACAAGGAATTCATTCACCGCTTCCCATGGGCAGGCAGGTGTTCAGCCATCTCCAGGAAAGCAGGGCTCCATCACACCTAACGGTGACTTGGGAAGACAAACGCCATCATTCTGAATGTCCCCCCCATTCCTTCTTCTTCCCCCAGCTTTGTATGCTGAGCATGACGTCATACAGTATGGAATATCCCTTTGGTCAGTTGGGGTCAGCTGTGCCGGCTGTGTCCCCTCCCAACTTCTTGTGCACCCCTAGAAAATCCAAAAAATATTAAATCATCTAATTTGACAGCCATTAATTGAGTTAAATTATTCAGCTGCATTAATTTGCATATATATGCAAGTGTTCCTGGGGTCCTGTTCTAAGAGATCACAAAGCAGGCGTTCATGTAATACTTAGGGTGAAGTATAAGGAAGTTAAATAAGTCTGCTTAGGAACACCACACTGTATTTTCATGTTGGTTGGTTGTTGTGCGCTTTCCTGGAAACCTTTCTCGCCCTTTAGCTCAGTTATATTGTATCACCGGTTCATTACTGTAAGAGCAGTAGAATACAGAGTACTACATCTTTCAGGTTTTCTCCACTGGATTAGACCTTTCGTGGTCTGTCCACCTAGCAGTATGCATATGTATTTTAATAAGGCTGTGTTGTTTTTGGATCCCTGTATTCCAAAGGGATCACAACTGCAGAGGATCCTTACCGCTAGGTCTTGTAGCAATGCCTACTGTGTTAATTGTTAGTAAAAATCCAGAGTGTGTAGGTAGTCCTTGCTTTGAGATCAGGCTGTTATTGGCTCTACTCACTGTTTCTGCCCATTCCTTCTTTATTTGATCCTGCCCCTTAGGACCACCCATCCTGAAGCCTGCTTTCCCTTGGGAAGGTCCATGAAGGCACATCATTGGGTTCCTCTCCATGAAGAGGAGACTGCCACAGCAATGGTCACCCTAAACAGCTCACGTATAATATGAAGAGGGGGTATATATGCTACATTTCCAGTTGCCAGCATTTCCTAGACTGTACACAGCAGTGGCTTCACAAACTATGATTCCTGTGGGCATAATAAGCAGTCCAGGTCTCATCTGCAGAACCACGTCATCTCTGTTTTCAGTGAAAAGTTGGGTAAGGAGGTGGCAGCTAAGACTGATGGAGCTCTGCAAGCAGCAAAACTGAATGTTCATCGAGTCTAAAAATCTAAATACCTGGGAACGATGATAACTGAAGTAGGGATCTTACATACCAATACTCCTTGCAGTAGCCTTTGCTTTTCCTAAGCTGTAATGCCATCTAGCTCACGACGATCTTTTAACAGGGCTGCGATTGGAAATCTTTAGATTTGGTTCATTTTGATAAGGTGTCATATTTTTATTACAGAAGTGCTATAGCTTGGTTTATTTTTTTCCTCAGAAAACTAGGTCAGGTTGGCTCAGTGCAGTTGGGAGAGAAAAGGAAAAGGCTGTGCCGCTGCTGCAGATGCTTTATTAACACTTGGGGGTTTTATGTTTGGTTTTGGGGGGAAGGAGGTCTTTTTTTTTAAATAGGGTAATGAAAATCCATTCCAATTTTAGCTTGCTGCTAACATTGCTGCTGCTGGTGCTCATCTTTTTCTTACTGCTCGTTTTATTTCTTAAAGCAGTTCTAAAGTAGGTCACTGTCTTTTAAAGAACCGGCTAGAAAAAGTTGCACTGTGCAGTCAGTCGTCGTTATTTTTTTAAGAAAGGATTTTAATTCATGTGATGTACCCATTCTCATGAGACACAGTACTCTTCATCCGCCTTTCTCTCCCCGAAATAAAATGTAAGGGTGGGGGAAATCCAGTCTCTGCAGTTGATGCATCTGCAAAGACAAAGAAACGGCCTATTTTTTATTAAGATCTTAACGATTGCAGGCAATCAGCGTTGCCTATTGAAGCTCTCTTACCACCTGTTAGTGGCAAGGCTGTTTTGTTTCACGGCCTGTGAGCGCTTCACTCCCCGCTGTATCACAGGCATCATTTCCTATTGCTATTATTTTCCCCAAGAAAGCTTTCTGTCCCAAAGGCAAGCTTGTGTCGTTTGCAGGTAGATGTTACTACATTGCTAAGATGCTGCTGTTTCCTTGGTGGACTTCTGCTCAGCTGTGCAAGCATTAGTGCATTGCGTAGAGGGCAACTGGGAGGCAGATGTTTGACGTGCAGACGCTGTTGTAGCCGATGTCGCTCAGAAGTGCCGCTCTGATTTGCACACTGGGGATAAACTCACTGGTAAACGTCTCAGATCAGGACTTCAGCACGTCTTCACCTGTAAATTTAATTTCCTTTTTATTTAAGCACTTTTAAAAGCATTTTCCATGATTAGGGGATTGTAGGTGAGGGTGGAGGTAGGAAAGGGGACTGGGAGGGCAGAAAGGGTGATGGCGAAGACTTTGTATTCATTGCCCAGAGATCAGCTGTGACCTCAGTGATCGATTTGCATCCTGACCAGCTCAGCCCTAAATATTTGTTTCTTCTTCTCTTTCAAAGACATTTAGTACTTGCTGGGTTGTAGACTGATAGAAGAAAAATACATTAATATTTCCATGCAAGTACAATATGTTATTCTCTACATTCCCGCCATTTCAATTGAAGAAACTGTAGCCCAGCATAAATGTCCTTTTGCTACCAAATTTCTTCTCTGAAAATGAGATGACTCTAAATCAGATACCCATCTTGTTTCCTAGAATAAAACATAGCTAGCTACAAAATTGCTTCTCCAAATGAAATTTTTAACTTTATATCAAAAATAAAAGTTTTTACTAGAAATTTTTCTATTGAGAATTTGAGCTCCATTTTTAGACCAATATTTTTCAGCCAGATTTCACTTCATTTGCATCCTGCTTTTCTAAAACAAACTGACATTTTCCATGAAGTTGTTGGGTTTTTTTATCCATAGATATTTTGTATTAAAATACATCAAAATTTTAAAAATGAAAGTGTTAAGGCGTTTTGGATCAAGCTTAGTGCAAAAGTCCTTTTCCTTCCAATACCCTCATGCAATAACTTTTCTTTTAATTTATATTAGTATTGGAAACTTATAAATGCTCAAGTTTCAGAGCATGAATTTAATCCTCTAAAAGGCATTAGGAAACTTTCCTCATGAGCAGGTTGTTGCGTAGCCATCTCGTGTAAGGTTTCTTGCATCTTCTTTAGGATGGTTTTGCCCGCTGAACTGAAAAAACCCCCCTTACGTACAGTTATAGTCATTTTCCTTCACACAGTCTGTAAGTCATCGCACAATAATTTTTAGATCTGCTTTCCCTGCTGAGTTCTGGTAAGGAGTGTATTTAGTGTAGATGTCCGTGCCGCAGACACTCCTTTATTCCTCGTTGTTCTGTACAGGGCAGTGGCTGAGCGGAGCAGTGCCTACGTTTCCTTCTGAGCCAAGTCATCGAAGTAGTGAGGTTTACTGATGGCATCCAGACCTTCACATCTCTTCTGTAGGCTAGTCTGTAACAATTAACACCAGCTTATAATTTAAAATGATCAGTAAGGAAAAGGAGTTTTGACTTGCACCAGCCTGAAACAACAAAAATAATAAAATCTTCTTTACTGTAGTAAGCCAGATACCACAGACAAGCCACTAGGTCCTTTCCATCAAAAAGGACCCGGCTTTTGGGCAGTATGCATACCTAAGTATCAGAATGGTTGACAAAGGGCATGTTGATCATGTTTCACACTCAGTGACGACACAGAAAGTAATACATATCTCTCAATTTCACATGACTGGGACTTGAGAACATTGGAAATTATTTTTTTCCCTGTGGAAATGCTGAATCTACTGAAACTGGGTTTTTTTCTGTGAAAGAAATTATCTAGAATCACTGGTTTCCTTTGTTCTTTCCTGTTACTGAATTTGTGCAATTCCACTGAATGTATTTTAATTGAGAAGGATTTAGAGACTATGTTTACCAGAGTTGAAATATCAGAAAACATTGACGTTAATGTAATGAATAACCTAATTGCTGATATATACCTTTTTTAATCCCAATTTTTTATTATCCTTGAAAATATCTTTCAAAATCCATGCTCCAAGGATATAGGCAGCAGAGCTCTAAAGTGTGCATTCAGCTTCATGTAAATATTACAGCTGAAAGAAATAGCATTTCTCATGTGTTTAGACTACGCACATCTAGCTTAGATGTGGAATCACAATAAGTCATCTCCAACAGACCTTGTTATGGGAATGACCCCACTCCTGCTCAAATGCTTGTAAGGGCATACTGAGGTATCGTGGACTCTTTCCCTCTTTTATCATTCAGCAGTGACAAACTTTCTGTGGTCCATCACAGAATCACAGAATGGTTGAGGTGCATTGGACCTGTGGAGATCATCGAGTCCAAACCCCTGCTTAAACAGGGTCACCTAAAGCAGATTGCCCAGGGCTATGTCCAGTTGGGTTTTGAATGGGACTCTTCTCACCCCACTTCTCCTGGAGAGGTTTCTCTGGATACATGCATCTGGTGTATCACCCACTCTTGCCAGTTCTGTGTCATCTGCCAGTTTGCTGTGGGTGCACTGTGTCCAATCATCCAGGTCATTCATGAAGATGTTGGACAGTATTGGCCCCAGTATCAACACCCAGGGTACCCCACTAATGTCATTATTTTAAATTGTCTCCTTTAACACTGTACCTAGGACTCACTAATGATTCCTCATCCACATCTTGGGGTCATGGCTGCTTTGCTTTTGGAACTCAGGCAGCTGAAGCGAATCAATTGAAAACTGTCTAAATGCCTTCTAAGTCTATCACTCACCAGCTAATTTGGGTGTACTTTATCACATGGCCATTTTGTGCCAGATGCAATACTCAGACTTGGTTTATGGTTGAATATAGAGAGTAAGACTGAGAATACTGCCAAGGTTTTGCATGAAAATGTACACCAATGCACAGCTGAAATATTTCATGGCTTCATTTTATTCTATAAATCTGACAGTAGTCGGAAAGAAATGAGCTCCATAATGAAGACAGGAGAAAATTCTGGCTCTACCAGACCATGTGAAAACCTGTAAAAAAATGTGGATAAGAATGATTTCACAAAAATAAAAGAAATTTTCTAAGCCTTAGCATTAATCCTACTTTTTTTTCATGTACTTATTCTGGTGAAGCTATTGACAACACCCAGGAATCTGAGCAGATGAAAAGGATTTGTGTTCCTGGGTAATAGCTTGGGTGAGACTTGAATCAATACCGAGCACTCCACAGACAGTTTGCCTCTACTTAAACATGGAGCTACATTACTGACCAACAGTACTGCTGATCAGCCAAGCTTGTTGCCTTCGGAATAACAGGGCTAGTTATTCTGGGCTGGAATCTCTGGGCACCAGTGCGTTACTTGTATTAAATGATGAATTGTGCTCCTCAACTCTCACGTGTTGATTAGTTTAAAAAAAAATAAATAAAAATCCAGCAAATAATCTAGGTTTAGTTATGTAGCCAGTTAGCAACTTTTCTGTCTGCCCCTTCCAAAAAACCTTCTTTCAGCTACTACATTTGACATGCTTATCTCTGCCCTCTAATTTCTCTGTACAGTGGGTTTACTGTGACGGTAATTCCCGAGTTTTGCTAGCAAGGCTCACAATAGAGGAAGAATATCCACTGGGAGAGATGCATACAGAGCCATTAATTTGAATTTTGCCAACTAAATCACTCAGGCTGACCTTGGTAAAAAGTTTTGGCCTTGTATTGGACAGGCTGGATGCTGCTGGTAAAAGTTCGGTGGCTGAATTAAAGGAAACACCTAGCTTGCCGTATCAGCAATGGGGCTAGGCTATTCCAACCCACTCTGTAGCTTGTAAAGAGAGTTTGAGGGACGTAGGCTAGTCAGGGCTCTTCCGCAACAGCATTTCTGTACGTCTGCACCAGCGTCAACACTTTGTTGACGTACTTTCACTGCTTTAATTTGTCCTAGTTTGAGATTTAGATAAGTAGCAAATTATGCCGTTCTGGGATAAAGTAAGAATTTAGATGACTACGCCCATGTTTGAGTTTGCACGGTGCAATACCAATTAAGGCAGCACAGAATTCCTGGGATGCTCAATCCCCTAGTTAAGCCAGAGCTCTTGCCCTTTTTGCTCGTGTTGTGTGCAGACACGGTACAATGTAGTGCGGTACAGTTACCAGATCAGCCTCTAAATGAGCTGCTTTGCCTAAATGGTCCACCAAAACCATGTCACTTGTAGACCCTGAAGCAGCGTAATCGTATTGTTACAGCACAGGCCTGGTTGGCATCCACCCTGGCTGCTTAAAGCAGAACTTCATCAATGAGAGCTCTGCACCCGCTCAGATGCTCCCAGGACCTGACTCTTTATTACTGTGCTCTGCCAGGGAGATAAAACAGCTTGTTCAAAGTTAACACCCGTGTCTCTTCTCTCCTGTAGGTACTCGTTCTGACTTGATCTGTAATATATGCCCTTGGTTCCTACTGCTGCTCTCACCGTTTTTTGAAGAGCAAAAATTCTCGTAACCTTAAACACTCAAGCATAGCTTAAAGGTATGACTGGGAAAACTGCAATTACTCTAAGAGGGGGAAGAGACAAAGCAAGGGTATTGCCAGTGTTTTGAAAATACAGTATACTTTTAACTGTCTTGTGAGTTCGTTTTTCTCAAGGGGTAAGGTCTTTTATTAGGTCTAGTCACAATAACAAAATAACAGATTTCTGGGGGGTAGCAGGCATCCAGAGAACTGTGGTCTCTGAAATGAGGAAAAATTTCTTTGTAGAAACTTGTTAGAAACTTTTATTTATAAAAGAATTATATTGGTAGAAATTTTTCCTTATAACGATATTGTTAGCTTTATGATGCAGTTGTAACCTTAAGTCACTAATGTATTTTGCAAATGTATGTGATTAATTGTTCAGTAGCTCTCACCAAAAAAAAAAATAAAAATAGGGAAAATGAAGTCAGCAATTCATGTAAAACCATGTCCCAAGATAAAAAAATTACTTAACTGAAAATAAATAGATATCTGGGATGGCTTGCCAGGGGTGTGTCCCTCATCACAGATCAATTTGTTTTTCTTATCCTTCAGTGTTGTTGCAATTATTTATTTTGCAATCTTTTATGTTTCTTTATGCCTCCCTAATAGAGAGCCTTGTTCCATTCATTATATGTGCTTAAGGAAAAAGATGATGCAGTTCAATGGCAGGCTTATTTAGATTAGAAAATACTCCATTAGGATTGTAGTAAAGCAAAAAGTACATTTTTACATATATGTATATATCTACATGCCTATGTATATTCATTCCCATCTAAGTAGGATTAATGTTTATGGGCTTTTTATATTTATGTAACCTAAGGGAGATTAACATACATTTATAGACAATATCAAGATAAATTATTAAGAGACATTGTGGCTCTGCTTTTCAGTTCCAATGAGAAAACAAACATTCCTTTCCTGGCGGTTCTGCATTTACCAGGTTTCACAACTTCATGACCATTTTCTTATGGCTTTCTTCGCTGGAAGTCTTCTAGTGCTCTGCATCTTATACGAAATGATTTGACTCTACAGAAAGTCCCTCTCCTAACTTGTTGTAGCTAAATTCTATCTTGAACAGCAGGGAGACTAGCCAGCTCCGTTGTTTTGTTTTCATCTGCTTTATAATTCCTACCATGAGACTGCTGCATTCTCAGATGTGACGCCAGGGACTCCAGTTGCAATACCCTCACATCTTTGGCAACATCTCTCTTCTCCCCCTTGGAATATTCTAACACTACAAATGGTATCACGTATCCGTGCCTACTAGACACATAAAAATCAACGGTATTTAGCTTTGTTCCAATTTAGATAACAAAATCCTCTTTGCCCAAGGAGTGAAGACGTCGTAATCTTTCCCTGTGCCCAGGACATGAGTTAGCAACTGGAATGCTGGAGTCAGCGTTTCATTCCATGAGAGTGAACAGCATCAGACCTCCAGAGATTTCTTAACTGACCTTCAAAACACAAAGTCTAGCTTCCAGCAAACTTAAAGTAAACATATTTCTCTAGAGATTAGGATCAAAGCACAAGAAAAACATTCTACTTAAATACGTGGTGCTCATACCATTACTTATTTATTGGAGCAAGGGTAAGTGGTGCTGGGGGAGATGAGATTCACTCTTTTTGTTGCATTGTCTAATGGTAAAAGTAATCCACAAAGGTTACCCAGACCTTTGCCAAGACATTTATAAAACTCATCATTCTTTTTCATGCCATCGCTGCTTCATTCCCAAATACGGTTTTATATTATCATGATCAAATGCTGAAGAATTTTTCTGAAACAAAGCTTTGGGTGACTGGAGTGCTTTACTAGAGGAGCAGCTCAAGGACATTGCCAGGCTTTGACTCTGGTCTTGAGTGTACTCTTTTAATGTTCTCAAGCAACCATTGTCATCTGTAAAAGAGGAGTAATGGCACTTCGTTCCTATATCCATAAAGGTTTTTTCGGAGGATAACTACATTACAAATTCAGACATTCTGGAGTATTACAATAGCAGGTCTTGTATGTGTATATAACCCAGGGTTTCCTGGAACAGATTGGCTTCCTGGAAAGAAAAAAAATAATCAGGAAAACTACTTTTTGAAGAAAATTGTTGGGTATGCAAAGTTTTCAGTAACTTAAAGACCTATCACCATTCATTAGAATGAAAAAAACCAGAGATGTATCTTCAGATATGTGAAGCTATTTGTTGGTGAACTTTGTACAACAAAAAGCACTATAAGTAACAGATAAGCTCTTCGCGCATTCCCTGTTAGGATTTTCCTGTTGCCACTTTTAGGCTGAGACAAAACTGTGTTAGGAAGCTGGGGTACTGATTCAGCAGGGAGGAAATCAGAAAGGTGGTCTGCTCAGGGTTACCCTCAGAGGCAGCTCATAACTCTAACTCCCACAAAAAAAGGAATGAAAATTCCTCTGAAACCCAGTTTCAAGCCTGTCCTATGACCTTGAATATGGAGCCCAGTTAACCACAAACATTCCTTGATTGTCTCCCTAGCCACCAATTTATACTGCTTTCCCAATATAGAAAATGAGGAAAACTTAACCTTGATTTTGGTGATGACTATGTAGTGATCATGCACTGAATTGCTGTGCTGTGTCTGGGTTTTATGTGTCACGTTGTGTAAATGTCCACACTGATGGATGTCATTTTCTCATATACATGGGTTCATTAGGTTCACATTCAAATCTCTGTTTGATCTGAAGAAAATGGATGTCCAAGCCCTGTTATACTATTATTCCAAAGATACAACATAAAACACATCTGTAATATTTTTAAGCAAGCATGTTCCCCACTGATCTGAGTTACAGATTATTTGATTTCTTTACTGTCTTGGCTAACAGAAAGATTTAGGGCAGTCAGAAATACAGTAAATCAATTCAGCTCAAAAGATTTTTGATTTACAGGAACAGCAAGTTTTCCATAGCTTGTGCCAAATGAAAAAAATCATTACTTTTGGTCTGAGATAAGCATTATAGCCTCTCTCCCTGTCCCCTTTCCACTGTCTTACTACTACCCCTCCAGGAACAGATTAATAAATGCCTGACCTTATGTATTGGTGCCAGTGGAGACCTGCAGTAATTGTGCTTTCTCATAGTTCAAACAATCATTTTGGATTACATCTCACAAAGCAGTAACCCAGAAAAAGATTAAATGCCTTTTTAAAGCTGAACCATGGGTATAAGACAGGCAGTGAGTATATAAAATCAAATATGAGGGAGTAATTCCAAATGGACTAGATGTGAGCTCTGTGATGGCGAGTGCTCCCTCGAATCTTGTTCTTCATATATTTCTCTTCCTTTCTCTCAGGCTTTGCATCTGGTTAAGATAAACTAATTTGCACTGTTACTCAAAGTGAAAAGTTTTCAGCTACAAAAAGTCACTGATATGTAAATATTTTAGGAGACCTTCCCTGGTTGCTCTCAAATCCTCTAAAATTTATGACTGCTGGCACTGACTGCAGTGACACTCAATGAGTTTAATGAAGAGTGAAATCCAATGAGTCCAGCAGATGTTTCTGGGTTTGCTTCACTGGGAACTTTCTGGATTCTTCTCCCCTCATTCCCAGGAATCAAGACCCAATTTTAGCAAAGTGCTGATGATCCAACCGGCAACCAGAAGACTGAAATAAGTCTTCATCTCCACAATCCTTAAAATGTTCAGCATTGCAAATCTATAAGAGGCTGAGGTTTGGATGCTTATCCAAGCCTCTTTAGCCTGGAAAACTGAAGGATGGGAACCTTTTACAATTGACTCTCCACAGATTTGTGGTATTTCCTGCACTTGTCTGGCACAGAAATGTAATCTATCTCACAGTATTTTGGCACTGCCAACATGGAACATGGCAATACAGAAATATGTAAGAAAAGACAATCTATTCCAATAACAACAAAATAAACTTGCTTTGACTTATGATTTTGTTTGGATTTTATTTAGTTTACTTCTCTTTTCATTTTGGTCTTTTGCTACCCAGCAGTATTTGTGTCACTTTACACTGCCACCAAATGTTAGCAGCACAGCTGAGACTATTTGAAAAACAGCCATATAGCTGGGAGTCCCTTGTCTTCCCTCTGTTCAGTCAAATAGAGGTGAGGGTATTTTGTGAGGGAAGGAATGAGCAGAAAGACAGGAATGGCAAGAGAAATCCAGGAACACACTACAAAGTGCTTGCCACTTCTCTTTGGCCTCTTAACTCTGCAGCTGGTTTAATTTTTGAACTATAGCTTCTATCTCCATTCCCTGATTTCTGGATAAACCATGCCTCACAATCTAGTACATAATGCTCATAATGTCAGCAGTTGTACGTAGAGAATGTGAAGACAGCTTCGTTTTCAGGTACCTGACCTGTCAGTGTAAGTACCATTAGGTTAAGCTGAAATAGTCTTCTTGCTGCCCATTCTGTAGGTAACAATACACAGTGTATGTTGTTAAAGACTACTATTTTATTATGGAATAACCCAGCATTAGAAATCCAGGGCACTGAAAATGACCAAGGAACGCCTGTCCTAACTTTCACAGGTAAAACAACATGACTTATTATTTGGGCAATCAAACAGTCATCCACTGAATTGTATGTTTTTCCATCTTTCCAGATCACGTGGAGAACCCCACCAGAATGACCAGCAATCACACAGACTGTCATTACTGCCTGCAGTCTCTTCGTGGAAGGAAGTATGCATTAAGAGATGAAAACGCTTATTGTGTTGCATGTTATGACAGCCTGTTTGCTAACCCCTGTGAAGAGTGCAAGCAACCTATTGAGTGCAATTCCAAGGTAAAAATTTAGCTTTCACTTCTTGTCCTTTGCTAAATTATACACAAATCCCATTTCTTTAATAGCAGATTTTATATCCAGCCCTCTGTATAACCCTGTGCTCGTGAAGAGACCTAAGCATAGTGATTGTACATCCACGCACAGCAGAAACAGTGCTATTTTCCCACAATAGAAAAGCTCCAGGGCCAAAGATTAGGACATCTGCACATACATACACCTCAAACATACAGCAAGGCTGCGGTGTATGTGTGGATCACAATTAGACTCCATCCTTCACCTCCAGTCAGTCACGGGCTGCAGAGACTGCTCAGTGCTTGAGGGCGAGCAGGGTGCTGGTGTAATTCAGTGGATCAGGTCGAGTGAAACTTTGGAATTTCTGAGAGATGTCCATTGAAAAAAATATTTTGACTATTGTATACTTTTACTGTAGGTGTTGACATGCCAATGTCAAGCTGAAAAAAACCCATGTTTATTATTTGTATATTATTCCCTCTATCTTTTGGAAATGAGGTATATTTTAATTTTAACTTAATGCCATGCTTACCTTGCTCATCTCACAGATGGCATGTTAGTGGCAGTGTTTCTGGGCTTGGCTTTTGTTTCACCTCGCCCCTTTTTCAGAATATTAATTAATAATATGAGTTCTTCTATGGTCTTTGATAGGGTTTACAGTAGCCCATACTTCAATTTACAGCCTGCACACTTGACTTGGAATTTTAAGTTCAGATGAAACCTGCCAAAATGCCTTTGTTTTGCCAAGATCAGGATGTAGTACTCACCTTCTCCCCATGCTCACTTTGCCTACATTCTTTTGAAATAAAAGGTCAGAAAGTTATTAAAATAAACCTCTCAGGAGGCCTTCCTGGCCAAAGCACTTCATGGTTTTCAAAGCACAAGGAAAATGCTGATTTGGCTGAAGACTCTTCCCAAGCTCTCATCAGCATTTTTAAATGGCGAATTTGTATACATCGCTCCAATCAAAGTCACGTGGAGAACATGTGGTCTGAGCTCACTAATTACAGTTTGAAATTTAAAATTAAGTGGCAGGACCACCGATGTCAAAGATCATTAACAAAAAATTATGTCTTTGGACTGAGTAGGAGGAAAAATTGAGAGGAAAAAAGCAAGAGTAACAAGAAAGGAGTGCAACAGGCCAGAGTCAGCTAGAAAAGGAGCCCACAGAGATCTGCAGCTGGTTGTCCTACCTCTGCCAAAGTGCTAGAGCTTGGCTTCCTCTCCATCTTACCCAGTCTTTGCCTTAGGCTGCCTATTTTCTAAAAGGTTCAGAGTGCTAACTGAAGCAAATGAAAGTGCTAAGCACTCAGCACCTCCTGAAATGAAGCATGGTATGTATTTAATTTTTAGCACTTGAAAGGTGGGGATCTGAAAAAGGAGAAAAAATGAGAAGGGATTTGTGTCCTTTTGTGCTTCTTACTTATAAAGGAGACCTGGAAGGGTCTGGTTTATTTTTTAAGGTAGGGGATTTTTTTGGTGGTACATTTTTCCCTGGTTTGTTAACCTTGGAAAAATAAAATCTGCTGTTTGCTCTTTTTTTTTTTTAATTCTTAGTGGAGGTCTTGTACACATACTGTAGCTTTTTCATCCTCTAAGCCTGCTGAGTCTTAAACATTTTTCTGCCAAGTTTTTAGGAGGAGTTATATTAGGTGTAAACAAAAGCAATGATTTTTTAATAATCTTCCTAAGAATAATTTTGTTCTCAATGAGATCTTAATTGCTTGTTTTCTGCAATAATATGATCTTTCTTTAGTGTTATGTAGTGTCAGCTGGAAGAAAAAGTAGTAACGTTAAAAAATACATGAAGTTCATTCCAAAGCCTGTAGAGAATGCACTTCTTGTCAGGTGGCCTGCGCACATTAAAATGTTGATCACTTGTTTCCCCTTGAAGGCCAACTGTAAAATATAAAACAGTTCTTCCAATAAAAACATATCTCTGATGTTACATAAGGAAGGACTATTGCCTGTCCCAAAGCACTCTCTAGTGGTCTCTGCAAGAGATCTACAAAATATGCCGACACCGTGATGCTGAGTACTTATATTACCTCTAAGCATACCTCCTGCCAGATGCACATGTCATCTCTTCGAGTCACCACTGCAGTGCTCTCCATTTTTCACTGTATTTCTGGGAGGAGCTGAGAGATAGAAACACATTAACATGGACTTGCTTTCTCCAAGGATCTGGCCTACAAAGGCCGTCACTGGCATGAGGGGTGCTTCAAGTGCGCCAAATGCAGTCGCTCGCTGGTGGAGAAACCGTTTGCTGCCAAGGACGAGCTCTTGCTGTGTACTGAATGCTACTCTGATGAGTATTCATCTAAGTGTTTCCACTGCCAGAAGACCATTATGCCTGGTAAGACAACAGGGACCCTTCGGTGAAAAATGGAACTGCATTTTTAATTATAACCACATCCTTGAATAATTGAGCTACAAGGTCCTTGACTTTCAGAACAGCTTTCAGGTCACTACTTCTCCTTGGCGTGTAGGACCCTCCCGGCAGTGAAGAGAGGGCAGGCAGGTACCTTTGTTCTGGCACTGACGGGGTTTATGAATCCTTATAAAGCATGTTGGAGTTCAAGATAGAGTAAAATGTGTTCATGTTGAGTCCTTGATTCTGCTTGCAGCTCTCAGGAAGTGTGTCCTGCTGTCCGTGTAGGTAGACAAACAGAGCTATCATTAGCAGGAGTGCCAGCTTAGACAAGGCATCTGCATTTTGTCTGTCACGTTGACCAGACCTTGAGTATCAGTCCTGGCTCATGTTCTTTATACCATTTCTTTCAGTCAGAAATTTTTTGTTTAAATTGTCGAAACATGACATTCGATGTTCAAAGCATTATCAGCAGTTTTACTAAAAAGAATACAAGTGCAGATATGTTTACAATGGGTTTATTTCCTGCCTTTAGCAGCCCTGAAAATTCTGCACTTTCCACCAAACTACTTCTCAGCTTTTGATCATGTCTTCTCAGGACATTCTCTAGGCCTTTCGTTGCTACCACACCAGTAAAGCTCATACAGCAGAGAGATTGCCTCTTCAGAGGCATCTAAGAGAAGCAACAGCACTGTATGTGGCAAAATTAAGTAGGTTGCTTAGGAAAGTGGGTCACTAACTTTTGGAACAGTGAACTACCCTCAATGCTTGAACCTTTTTACAGATCACATCTACAACTCCAAATACCAGCTGCAAACAATCTGCCATGGCCTCATGTCTACTAGTTTGCGAACCTTTGACCAAGGACATCAGTAAATTTGGCAGTGACATAGGAATTTTATTTTTCCGTAGATCGTAATGCCAAACAATAAGATCTGGGCTGTACAGAATTATTGTCTTAGTATAAATACCAGGTCACTGATGTCATGGTTCAACCTGTAGCATTGATGCAACTATGTACTTTTACAGTTTATTTCCTTTTCATTACAGGTAAAAGTTGTATTAGTGGAAATAAATGTTGTAGCAATATAGTTGTGTTCAGTTTATGGGTGATATACTGCTTAAATTTGATATAGTTAAAAGAATGCTGTCTAACAGGCACTCAATACTAGATGTGATGAGAATAGCACCTGTGGGGTTTGCACTATTGTCCTCTGGTGTATATCTACTTTGCCGATTTTGCCCAAAATCAAGGAGACCAAATCCTTGCAACAAGTGCTGAGGGTAGGAATAACAGGGCAAATAGAGAACTGAAGTGGCATGGTGATGCCAACCAGTTTCTAAATCATTAATTTCTTCATCTTCAGCTTGCTAGCTCTGTGTTGATACAATCCAGTCGTGAAGTCAGCCTTCTGGTCACTGGGAGGAAGCTGCAAACCTTTTATGTTGAAATGCAACCAGCAGTTTCTCTCTCCACTAACCCCACAGTCCAGGAAACAGGTATTAATCAGATTAATCAGTTACAGGAGCAATTCCCTTCTTTGCGTGGAAAGGATGGTAAAGTACCTGGCACTTCTCTTTGCAGTCTGATGGTATCAGCAGGGGAGGAAGTTATGGTGGAGAGTCACTGGAAAAATTGTTCTCAGATATATGTGCATATCTTAGATTTACACATCTGCATTAAGGTGTACAGAGCACCTGTACACAGAGCTAAGAGCTCTGAAACTCCTCTGGCAGACATTTAACTGAGTGACTTTCTTTTGGGATTGTATCTGTCCTTCCGCTGGATCAAAAGCATCAAGTTGAACATGATAAAAAGAATAGTTGATCTAGGACAGAAATGATGAGCTATAAGAAGAGACAGTGCAGTGTGCTTTATCACAGAGAAGATATTTACTTTAAAAAAAATTGCCAGCTTAAGATGAATAAGATAAATAATGCATTTATAAGTGACTCTTAGTTTAAGGGAGACAAAAGACAGGACATTAATAGATATACTAAACATCCAAGTAAATTCATCTTTTATTCATAAAAGTGCTGTGTACCTGAACATCATCATTGAGTTGACTGGCCTAAGAGAAACTCTGAGCAACTGAAGCATATCACAGAGAAGTAACCCTAAAAAATTCATATGACAGACTCTAAAAATCTCAGCTTACATAACTTCGCACATTTTTCGCCAGGTGATCATATGGTGCTGAATGTGTTCTTGAAATTTCAAGTACATACTTAAAACCTCTATTAAATTGATGATAAGTGCTTTCTTAGGTAATACAATACGGAGGTAGAAGATTAAAAACAAGAGTCCTCCCGGCATTTAAAACTTATGTTAGAAGGCTATATGTGGGGGGATTTTTCACTTTGGGTTTTTGCAGGTTCCCGTAAAATGGAATTTAAGGGAAGTTCCTGGCATGAATCCTGTTTTGTTTGCCAGTATTGCCGGCAACCATTGGGAACAAAACCATTGATCACCAAAGACAATGAGAATTACTGCGTGCCCTGTTTTGAGAAGCAATTTGCTCACCATTGCTACTCCTGCAAAAAGGTAATTGAATGTACAGAGGAAAAATTGCCCTAACGAGGCAATACTGCTCATGGGGGGAAGGGGCTGGATCATGCAAAATGTCTGGTGAACCAGGAGTAAGAGGGGAATCTTCCTTTTAGCATCAGGCACAGAAAGGCAGCTGTGACAGTGTCTGCTGTCCCCTTGTAGTTAGTATTATTATAAGCCTGATGTTGTTTGAAATAAATTTACTGACCAAAACAGATACTTTAGGATTCTTTTGTTATTGATTGCAATTTTTAACAAAGGTTGAATTTTTCATTGAAATTTATGTAAAACTCTTCTTTCCTGATAGTGTCTGATTCTGCCTTTATAAACATGCCTCCCTTTCCAACATTTTTCAGATATATTCACATGCATAATAAGTCGCCTAAGCTGAGCAAAGCATTCACAGTCTTGCCTGTTTTTCTCTTGAAATGCATCAGGCAGTAAACAGATTAAGTAGTATTCAATTGTGATAATACTAGTCAAGAGTTCCACTGTTTCAATACATGATGATTCCCCTGTGGGTACCAGAAAGCTTGATTTCAAATGAGTTTTTCTTTTTTCCCCCAAATACAAATAAATCAATTCCTCCCTCATTTTCTCATGTTTTAAAATTGTCTCTGGTTGATGAAAACACTCGAACTATCACATTATTCTAGAATCATCATAGAATCAATGAATACCTCAAGGATCATTTGATCCAAACTTTCTTGGCAAAAAGTGCGATACTGTTCTCTAGGGAAATGTTTTAAGCTGCTTTTTATGGCAGAATTTAACTTATTCTTTAGTACCTGTATCACTCTGGAATTAAAAAGAAAAAAATCACTTTACCAAATAACTTATAATTTCTAACCCTATTTAATGTTTATCTGTAAACCTCTACCTCTTACAAAAGCTTTTAATTTAATGAAAATCTGCTGCTTGGTTTTTTTCTTCAGTAGAAAAAAAGTACTTTAGAAAGTACATTTATATATTCCATGTCTCTACATCTAGCCTTTAATTTGCATTAAGTGATCACATGGCAAATATAGTAATTCTGTTCTCTGTAAGAGGAATTGAGGTTAGTAGCACTTATGTGAAATAATCAGGATTTGCTGCTTAAAAATTCTAGTAATGCAAAGATTCCCCCTATATAATAGCTAAAATAATTTTACTACTTAAACTTGTATCAGTTCCCATAAATAAGAATTGAGCCTAAAGAGATTAAATTGCCAAACTGGAGTCTTGAATTTTGTGCCATAAATTTTGAGATTTTAATGGAAAAGCAAATGAGAGTTAGAAGTAGCCCAATACTGGAATGCTAAGGCAATCAGGATCTATTTAAATTTTTTATTGCTTGACATTGCCCAGTATTATTCTTTATTCCCCTGAAACTGTATTCCCCAGGGAAACCTGATGGTGTGAATATTTTTACAATTAATTTTCTCCAACTTTTTCTCCTGCTATTCCAACTGTATTCATTCATTCATTCATTCATTCATTCATTCATTTATTTACTGTCGTGCATATGATTTGACAGTAGAAACACTATCTTACAGCTCATCTTTATCTCTACAGAAATTTCTCTATACAGTCTCTTGCAAATTCTCTGAAACCAGCTCTTTACCACATATATGGAAACCATAGAGCAACTGGAAATTTCCCTCTTCAGAAATAGCCAGTGGAGAGCTGTGAGTGAGTAGCAGGGAATGAGAAGTTTGATGACACTGATAAACACCTTTTTTTCTTTTTTTGACAGTACAGATCTTCTTTCTGTCTCACTTCTGCTTCTTTATTGTCTCTTTCTTCCTACTTAAAATACTGTTTCAGTTGTGAGGCAGCAAAATGCCAGTTCCAGTTGGAGATTAGCCATAATCTCAGCATCGGTTCTCTCATCCACTGTGCATCACTGAGAACTGCTCTTCAGAGAGCATGCTTGATGCTAAGCCTTTATCCACACATGTAACAAAAACATAACAAGCTAGCCTGTGTATTACAAACCATGAGGTTACCCTGTGATAGAAAATGGAGGAAAACAAACCAGTGGCATGTTCAGCTCAACTGCAGTTAGTCAAGTTGATATTCCAGATGAAAAACTGTTGACGCGACCACAGTCTCTTCTCTTGTGCATATGGGAAAACAAAAAACAAGTGGAAAGACTTGTGAAGGACTGGATAATCCTTCAGGATTCACACCTTTGTTTCGTTGCTCTGTCCTTTTTGTCAATACATTAGGTAATAACTTCTGGGGGAGTGACCTACCATGACCAGCCTTGGCATAAAGAATGCTTTGTGTGTGCTGGGTGTAAAACCCAGCTGTCTGGACAAAGGTTTATTTCCAAAGATGAGTATCCATACTGTGTAGACTGTTTCAGCAAATTGTATGCTAAGAAGTGTTCTGCCTGCAAGAAACCTGTTACAGGTGAGTCTCATCTTCTAGAAGGGACAAGACACTGATGAACCATCAATCTTCCCTCAAATCAGATCTTTACTTCAGAAAACAGCATTAAAAAAGTCCCATTATAATGAAAGACCAAGGGAGTTAACTACTAGAGAGACCTCTCCGTCACATGTAACATGTCTTGCTAGGACATACTGATCACGTGTGTTCCCTGACTGCTGAGTTGTTTTATGTGCTGAAAGGAGTCCTTCCATTGTTTGCTTTAGTGCTTTCTGCACTAAAATTCATCCCTAAAAAAATATGAAAGGGTACTTTTTGGCTCTTCCCAGGACAGTACACACAAGTCCCTCAAGCCTGTAATTTAGAATCATAGAATCGTTTAGGTTGGAAAAGACCTTTAAGATCATCAAGCCCAACCTAACACTGACATGTCCACCACTAAACCATGCACTGTGAGTTTCATTAAGAGCCATAGGAAAGCAGAAAGCAGATCTGCTTGCTAAATGATACAAGCTTTTAGGTTAAAATCTGAAGAGCAAATTGCAATGATAGAAACATGAAAGAAATTTCTTCAGCTTTGTTTTTAAATGGAAATATGATCAAATTGAACATGAATTAACTCCCTACTGGTAAGGCACACCTGTCAAATTAGAAAGCTTGCCAAATGCAACAAAGCTCTATTGCACACATCTTTGTGTACTTTGATGATTTATAATTAGACATATAGGTCATAGTCTATGATAGCTGAAGTTTTCTGAGAGCATTTGCTAGTGTTCTGCATTGTAATTCTATTGTGTGTGGATGCAACTGTTGAAGAGTACTGCCTGATTGTTACAGGTATATGCTACTTATATAAGTGGACAAAGATAATGATGAATACCCAATAAAGGGGCATGATGTAAAAAAAAAACAAAACCCCAACCAAAAACCAACAAACAAACAAAAAAAACCCCAACCAAAATCAAACAAAAAACCCCACTGATGTTTTATTTCAGATACTCATGCTAGGAACTCCATGATCTGGTAATTTCCCAAATATTCAATCTTGTAGAAACTGTAACTATAGCTAAGTAACAATCCTGTAGAAACTATAACTATATATGTGGAAATATAATTAAATTTCACTCACTGAAGTATAGAAACTATATGTATCTGCACGCTGCAAATAATTTTCATGAGTTTGTTGGGAAGATCAGCAAACCTGAGTGGATATATTGATAAACCCACTCTGTTCAGAGATCATAATGGGACATGACAAGCAACTTGTAGCTTTGCTTAAAATATTTCTCAGTGTATTTAATTTAAAACTTTGGGGTTTTTTTTTTTCAATTCAGCCAACAAAGGATATTTCTGACTATGGATTTTTGTTCATTAGTTTTCTATATGAATGACAACTTGATCACACATCAGAAAACAATATCTGTTGCATTTCTGAACCATGTCCAGAAATACTGAATTCACATCTTCTTTCCCATAATCTCTTTCAGCTCTTGGAGGTGCCAAATTTGTCTCATTTGAAGACCGCCAGTGGCATGGGGAATGCTTTAACTGTGCAAAATGCTCTGTCTCATTGGTGGGCCAAGGATTCCTGACTCAGCAGGATGATGTCCTTTGTCATGAATGTGGCTCTGCTTCATAGTTCTGTGGAGAGCTGTACAGCTGCATTATTCTCGCTCTGTAATGATCTACTTCATTACTCTGCAGTAAGAAAATCATCTAAAAGGTATAACAGGCATTTAGTTATTTAAGTAACTTTCCAACAGCAGTTTAATTCTATCATAGTTCTCAACTGCTTGTAAAAAAATTGAAACAGCCCCTTACTAGTTAAGAAAATAATGCAGAAAAGATTTGTATATATTTTAAATCTAACTACACTATGTTTCTCCTTGTAACACACTGCACTCTGCTGTTAGAAGCTTAAAAATTTACATTTCATCTCCCATGTACCAAGGAGGATTGTGAAAAGTCTCTGTGGCGTATGACTAAAGATGAGACATTAGCAGTGCTTCACAGACCTTAGTGTGGAAAGCTGGGCATGTACATAATATTGATGGGAACACCTTATAAATATCAACTCCCTTCATACTTTGGGGGAAAAAAAAGGTGCTGAAAAAAGCAGGCAGAAGGTAGGAGAGGGTACTTTTACACAAAGGACCACCTAGTCAGAGAGGTCCATTCCAGGGCCAAATAAAGGGGAAAAAAATGTCATTATCCTCTCCTTACTGAGATTGCTCCTCAGAAACATAGTCTTTAGTCATCCAAAAAACTGTGTGACAGGTCCTTTTCCAAAATTGGTCACGTGTACTTAATTTTTCAGGCACAACTGCTTTAGAGCATAAATAAACCCATATTTTGAGCTACTGTAAGAGGTGAGGATTGCCCAAGATTGGATAGTGCTGATGTACACTTTCCCATAGCTAATATGCCTTAAGACTCTGTGTCCATTGTCTTCACTAGACCTTCAAATACATGCATAAAACATATATTTTTTTGTTAGTAGGCACAAGAACCAGCTGAAACTTGTCCCTTTAACCTTGTACTTCTCCTCCCTTCAAAAACGATTTGCCAGCAATCAAAACCCTGTTAATGGCCTTACCATTTCCACCCTGCTAGGCCTTTGATTCACAGTCTGTCCCTTCTCTTGTAAATGTCTGCTTGTCTATAGCAAGCTATTCAGAACCAGTATCTGATTCATTTTGCCATGTGCCGCATGCATTTTCTAATATTATGTCAAGAACTGGCAATGTCATTGCAAGCTAGGCAGTCCTCGCTTGTAGTACAAAGTATTAGTTTCTAGGTAGCTGGCTTTGAGAAGGTTATGTCTGCTCGCTGAGCTTCAGCGCTCAAGTGTTTGTTATTAAAGGCCATCTAGAGCTGAGTTACAAGCATTTCTCTTCTTCCTTCTTCTCTTCCATACTGTATGTTACAGTGGCCTGATTCACGTTACAGTGTCTGTACTGGGCTGTGGTGAAAAATGCAGTGATATTAAGGATGGCAGATTCTGCACTGCTTGGCACTGTTTCAGTCCTCATCTCGCACGTCTTTTAAGTTGTACACTCTCCTGTAGACTCTGACCTTCAGTGCATAGTTATTTGGCTGACTTGAGTGGGCTTTATTCATACTGAAGCTAGCCATTACTTTAGGTAGAGAAGTGAAAAAAGGAGAAAAGAAAAATAAAAGAATGTGTGCGAAAAGCTAAGCCAGAGCTGAATTGCAGTGGCATGAAATCAATATGGATAATGACTGACCAACAAGTACATAGCAGTCTGTTTTCCAGTCAATAAAATATTGATCTTTTGCTTTACATGGTGTTCATTTTTGTTTTTCAGTTTCTTCTTTCATGGCAGGTTTTATTGCAGTCTGGAGTTTGATTAGTTTATGCCTTTTCATTTTACCCCAGCTGCCTCCTTTTCTATTTTCACATTTCACATGGCTGATACAGGTTCTTGGTAAGACTTGGATTCCCATAAATAGAAATATGTTTCATTGCCTTAAATATATATATATCTCTACACGCACACATATAGTGGTTCACAGTTATGTATGATGTTTTAAAAATGTGCACCGAGTTATCAGAAACTAGTCCATTAGTAAATGTTAATTGTCTAAAATTTTTAAATGAAAATGATGAATCATGAGATGCAGGTTTGTCTGTGGGGCATACCTTTTGTTTGTTTTGTGTGAAATAACATCAACAAATTGCAAGAATGGGGTTTGGGCCATTTATTCGGTCTTGTCTGAACAATCTTCCAGCTTAATTACAAACTGACATAAGAATTACCAGGCAGAGTCCTAAGATATGAGAGAGTCACAGGTCAGACACACTGATCATGATAATCCAAATCTTCAAGCCTTAACATTTAGGAAAATGAAATTCTTCTCTGACTCATCAACTAATTATATTTTTAGAAATACCAACTGAATTATTTATTTCTCCTGCAGTAAATACACTACGGTTAAATCTGAAACTGAACATTTTCACTTCAGAGTAATAATAAGAAATAAATGTGACTGCTATAAATAGTTTGAATAAAAGTTATGCTAGATATCAGATTGCTGTTTCCTAGTCTCAATCACCAGCTACCGATGTACAAACATAAATACAGTAATACGCCGCACAACATGGGTCAGCTACGCTCATGTAGATGAAAGCCAGCTTGCACAGGTGCAGAGGAGAGCTGCAAGGAGGAACAGTGTGTCTCTCTGGCGGACTGTGGATCGTGGAGGGGATGAGACAGCTGCTATAAGCCAAGAGACTACATTTGGTTCAAGAACAAAGGCAAGTAAACTCCTCAGGACTGGAAATAGGAAATTAGAAGGAAATTAGGAGGAAATTAGAAGGAAATTAGAAGGAAATTAGAAGGAAATTAGAAGGTGGCGGCTGCTGCTGAGCAGTGATGCTCCAGGAAAACCTCTTTCCAGAACCGAGAGGGGAACAGCTATGTGGTCAGTTTTAAAGTGACGCTTGATCGGTGTGTTAAATGGTGTATATAACATGATTGCCTGAGATAGCAAAGCACTGGGCAGAATGAACCAGATGGTCAGCTTCAAGTCTTTTTCCTAACATTTGATTTACTGCAGGGTGATCAGGGTACAGACTCCAGTGCAATTCAATTTTCTTTAATAAACTCCAGAGGATGGAAGTTCGAGAGATTTATTTTTAAGTCAGTCTTTTTTAACGTCATGTGCTTTTCTTTAACATTGTACTGTTTTATTTTAAAATACATCTAGTTTTTCCCCGTGTATTAGCTGCCCAGCTCTAAGCTAATCACATTGCTTTCGTTATGGTCAAGCTCAATTATCCTAAGGTGCAGTGATGTCTCTAATGCCCTGATCACATCTCCGCTGTGCTCATAGTTATCCCAGGGGACTGGGAGGGATGCTGCCATTTGGGACTAATTTCTGAAGACTGAAGTATGTGCCCTACTACCTACCTCAATGCTTAAGGCTAACGTTTATGCTCTTCAACCACTGCCTAATCGCCAGAGAACTCCTGGAGGTAACATGCTTAAAATACGAATACAAGCCCTGCACTGTTAATACCAAGTGACCCTTCTCTACCCGTATTTCACGTTTTTCACTCTAAGACAATATAGTGAGAGTGAGATATCAGCCCTTTCCTGGACTACTACTTTTAAAATCCAAATTTTAAAATGTTTTCAGTAGGCGATGTAGCAGGCGACACACAGCAGCTATATCTCAGAAATCCAGGATCACTTCCCAGCGTTTCACAGATGGAGGCACATGTTCCAGACTAATGACTTAGGTCTAAGATGAAACCCAGACATCCTCCATTCTCTCTCCTTGTTTCCTGGATTTCTGGAAAGAAAATCTGCGAGCCTAGGCTGGGAAGAGCTAGGGCCTAGTCTGGCCACATCAGTGAAGCGGGTGTCACATCACAGGGTGGTTTTTCTGCAGTATCTCAGCACACGCAAGTTCAACTGGTTCTTGTACTCTACTGGTGGATACCATCCCAGGCTTTCCTCATGGTAAGAGTGGCTCAGGGCAACCACAGGGGCATTAGGAAGGGAGTGGCAAGGTTTTGCAAGACCTTCTGGACCTGTGGTTTCAAACTTCACAGGACCCCTCACGGGAGGGGAGGTACCTGTTTGTACGCCACCGAGTTGACCAGCAATTTCGGCAACGGGTCAAAGTTTTTATGAATCTCACTTCATTTAATAGAATGGATGTAGAGCAGTGTATTGGATTTTAGGAAGACAAGTAAAAACACAGTGATATTTATACAATGACAGATATCAATAGCTGAAGGAAAGTAATGTCAAATTGCTGCGTAAGTGGAAGCTAAGAGATCATTTCTGTAAATAAAAAAGTTGGATGGGATTCAAGCCTATAGCCAGAACAAACTTGTTTACTAATCAAGCAGGAATGCTGCAATAAATCCTCTACATTCTTGTTAATAATATCTCAAAGAAAATGTGTACGTCTGTGTGTGTGTGCATGCTTGTTCACCCTCAAATTGCCAGAACTTGAATGGACTGAGTCACAGGAAACCTGGCAACTTAAACCAAAGTACAGAACACCTAGGATGGTTACAGACTGCTATTTCCAAATCAAAGTTTCAGTTCATCATATTCAGAAGTACCAGGTACAAGAGGTTGATATGAAAAAAGGGCAATAAAACCTTTGGAGGACAGATATGGCTGCAGTTTTCCTATCATAGAGATGTTATCCAATTGGCAATACACAGCTGCGGTGGAGGGTATCTAGAGATATCAGATTTGGCCCGAATCAGAAAGCTTTTCTGAGCTTGCTAGAGAATATTTCCATAGACTTTCATCCTGCATTTTTCACCCAAGTCCTTACTGGGGCTCCTTGAAGATGAGGCCAGACAGGAACATCTCTGTAGTGCAGTCTCACAGACATGCACAATGGTTAGCAAATACAGCACGTAAGAACCTGCATTTGCTCAGTGAAAATTAATTGAATGTTAGAAAAACAACCATTGTACTGCATTACATCCAAACTAATAAACCCTATATCTGTCCTGGATATAATCCAATATCTTTTTTTATCAGCTTGTGCCTCTGCTGTATGTCTTTTACCGTCCTCTCCAGTAACATATTCAGTAGAGTAGATGCTCACCTGATTCACTGCAGGGGTTTTTTTAGCACTAACTATAATAATAAGTTACTGTATACAAGAGACTGCACTACAACCACATCTCTGAAAAAAAGGGAGCCATGAGTCCCTTTCATGCATAGGCCATGTGAGGCTTTGAGAACCAATTGCATTAAAACACCAAGGAAACTCAGCTCCTGCCTGTAGCCTGGGCACAGATATGAAGGTGACCATCAAAACACTGTCAAGATCACTTACAGAGCAAGCAAAGCAGCACGGCCTCAGACGTTTAAGAGCTGAGTAAAGCAGAAAACTACATAGCAAATTCAAGAAACAACTAAGAAAGTTTTTGAGGGTTCAGATGTTTCACTCCAGTGTCTCAGCTCCCTCTCAAGTCCCTTGCTAGCTGTCTCCCAACACCTCACGTCCTGATCGTCCTCAGGTACATTCCCATAATTTCCACGTGTGACAAGGAGAGCAGCTTGCTGGGAAAGGACCTCGGTCTGGCACGACTGCCCAGTCTCAGGAATCTCCTGGGTGACTTATTTAAATAGAGGATTGGCCCAGCAGGAGGTAACAAAATCCAAACAGCCTTAGATAGTTGCTCACATTTGAACCCCAGTGCTCAGAGTACTTTTATAGCAAAGATGTACCTCGGGTAGCCATATCCACATTGCTCCTGGATGAAGACCCTCATTTGACTATCTCTGTTTCCACCTTAGACTTTGGATTAGATTTTGTTAGACTATTTATCAAATAAATAAATAAATAAATAAATAAAAATAATCTCTTCCACCCGAGCACAGTGTTCCTAGATTTAAAAAAAAAACAGTGTAAAATAATATAAACAGTTTATCCAGTTCTGCTGAATTACATTTTTTTGTTGTTCTTGTTTCCCAAAGGAAAAAAAAAAGGAGGACTACTTATTTCTTGAGAACAAGCTCTTTACTTATAAAAAAAGCAAATCAAGCCCTTAGCCAAACATTTTCATTGGAAGGACAGCAATCTCAGTAGAAATTTCTGGCTATGAAAGCAGATGGCCATAAAAGGCTGCTAATAGGACTTACTTAAAATAATAGAAAAAATTATAACAAATCTGTAACAGAAATGGTAGCCTAGCATGTACTTCATGAGCCTGTGACAGATGACCAACCTCAGGACACCAGTCTGCTGCTGGGGGCCAGTCTGTTCTCATATGGCTTTGGAGAAGTGACAAGTTGGGTGACCCTAACATCACATTCCAATGTTTTTAAACATGTGGATTTCTTTAACCTTTAACTCTTGAATGTCCTGGCTTTCTCACAATACCCATCTTATTCCTTGTTAGCTTGATTTTATTTTTTTCTTAATTTCTACAAAATCTTTATTTTAATCTTAACTCTTAACTCACTGGAAAGTAAACCCACCTCAATCTTTTTTTTTTTTTTTTTTTTTTTTTGAGGGGGGTACAATGTCTGTTATTGTCTACTGAGATCTTCGATTTGAAGTGTGTTTTCACTTACCTATAAAACACTGTCAAAGTTAAATGCTTTGAGCCAAGCTCAGTTCCAAACTTTCTCAGACCAGTTCCTTCTTTTCTCTTCTCCTTTTTCATTTTCATCCTCAGAAGATTTCAGTCAAAACCATCTTAACAAAACAACATACAGGAAAAATATACCATGTTTGACCTATACTAAAGCACTCTGAACCAGTTATTTTAGGAGTTCAGGTGCTTCCCTTGATTTTGACTCAGGAACCTAACTGACAACAAAAAAGAAAGCCTACTCTCATGGAGATGTCTCCTGCCATCCCCACAAAAATCTTCCTGGCCCGATTACATCTCTTCTGCGTCAAGGAATTGCAGACACAATTCCCACACTGCCAATGTCTGGTCCAGATACTACATGCTCGGTGACAACCACTTGTAAGCATTTTAAGTTGGGTACATACTTCAGTTCCTCAGCTGTAAAAAGGAGATAACTCTCCACCTTGGTGGAATCAAGTTAGATAATTGTGAAAATTGATTAATCTAAAGCGCTGTCATACCACACAGCTGGTGACCAACCTGACGAGGCCAACCTCTCAGTAAAGCTCAGAGTAGCTTTCAACACGGAGCCGCATAGCGAGCAGTGCTGAGAATCCCAAATGCAGGACGGTGCTCGCTGTGAGAGAATGATCCCCCTCTGCACGGATGATGGGGAACGGGTTCCCTAGGAAAATAATCATTCTGGGCCATTTTGCTTCAAGGCTGTGCTATGCGGGAGAGGTAAGGGCGCCGCAGAGGCAGCTCTAATTCCAGTATTTCCTCACTGGGATCAGAGAGAAGCTCTGAAAAGTCTAACCCAAATTACCCAGGATTAGCCAGTTTTATTTTCGTTTAATATTTTTGGCAACCCGCCAAAGCCCACAAGGCTTTTCAAAAAAGGGCTTTAGTGGGATTTCTGTCCTCTGCCCATGCCAAGGAGGGAGCGGAGGGCTGGCCGCAGCTCCCAAACAGCCCTTCCTGCCAGCCCCCACTACACGGCATGGCACGGCGTCCTCCTGGCCCGCGGCCACTGCGATGCAAACCTGACACCGACCGCAAAACTTCATAAACCCTTACACTTACACAAATCCAAACAAGCTTCCCTTGCTTCTGAGGCAGGGATGTGCTCCACAGACTCAGACTTGCTGTACCTTTAGTGTGTGCTGCCTTGGAAATGCAGCGATACTTATTTTCTGGATTTATTAACACTCACCTGCTCCTCCTGCTTACATGCTGCAGTCAGACACGGAGAAGGGAGGTGCACTGCACCCAGCTGCCTCTCTCCCCCTGATTTCCACAGAACTGTTTCTGGAAGACAGAGATTTCCCATCAGAAACCAAACCGCAGGGCTGTTGACTACGGAAAAAAGTCAGAACATGAGGCTGTGATACTGCTCTTTATGGATATCTAATTGGTTCTCATTACTGAAATTAAAGTCACTCAGTATGACAAAAAGTAATGGTCAAGGGCGGAAATTCAGCTGCATCTATGTTCTGATAGTTAAACAAGAGTAACTTAGACCTGCCAGAACTATTAAAGAGGAATTTAAGCTGAACAGGATTCCCACCTTGCTTCCCCTTTGCCGGGAGGTTTAGGTAGCCTGCTGCGTTCCTGGTGCAGAAACAATTGCTGTTGTTTCATCGTGGGAGGGAAGCAAGGTCACATCCCTGTTCTACCCTGCACACTTACTGGCATCGTACATAGTCATGTTGCTCAGCTGGGAAATCTGGAGCATCCGTTTCCAGCTGCAGCAGATGACAACAGTCACTATGTGACTATATCAACCAGCCCCAAGAGCCAGACACTGATTTGTTGGGATGCAGTTTTTTGCAGAGGAAAGGCCACTTCTGCAGAAATTCATACAACAGGGCAAGGCCATTGTTAGCTTCTCTCCTCTCAAGACTGCACTATGGACATCGTGGTAGAGATTCAGCTGAGAGATCCCCTCCAAAAACAACTGAGAAGGTACCACTACAACCAGTTTCAGCATGGTGGTACACAGTCAGGGTTATTAACCAGTAACATTAGCTGTAATATTCTGAGCAGTTCACTTTATTTTCTCAGAACAATAGACATCAGAAGCAAGAAATTTAGCTCATTCATCGATATTACCAATATCACTAAGATTTCAAACACTGGCCCTGACGGGAACTATCTCTCTCCTGAGAAGCAGTAGAGAAGAGGGTTTGCAGAGATGCTGCTGGGGCAATGAGAAGCCAAGGGCCAGTGGGTCCCTTGATAGAGGTGGAAGTTTGTCGTGGTCTACATCTGATCAAAGGACCTGAGAGCTCCTTTTGCACCATCTTCCCATAGGCGCTCTGGAAGTGGTGATTCATACGTTTTATCAGGCAACTGGGAAACCTTTCGAACATGTCTGCTTTCTGCTTCTCATTCTATGTGGCCAGATGAGAATTTTAAAATTACATAGAATGGAAACAGTCAAGAATAACTCTCAGTTGGTCTGTTTCAGGAGGAACTGCTGGGTTAAGTAGGATTACTTTTACTGTATTGTATGATTGGATAAAACAGAAATAAACTGTCCTTTACAATATCCCTGGTGGGTACTAAGGTGGATATAACTAGTAACAGCTTGATGAAACCTTTCCAAATACAAGGGTATGGTGTAAGCAATGAAATAAGGGCGTATTAACAGAAAAAGAAAGAAAGAAAAAAGAAACAAAAAGAATGAGAAAGAAAATAAATAAGTCTGTTGTAGCTAGCTCCAGCTTTATTTATCAGAATAATCCTTGTAAGTACTGAATCAAAAGGATACATGCAATTCCTCTGACTATCAACTATTAAACATGCACACCATGTTCTAAGAGTGACAAGCATAGTAACAGAAAAGTGAAAGGGAGTAAATGAAACATAGGAAAATAACAGTAACGTATCAATCAGTATTAACAGCAAAACTTCTGTATATTAAAATGATGTAGCAGTTTAGCCATGGAAAGATGATGTTAAATCTAAAGACTTGCCACATGAATCAGTCAGGTATTAAAAATACCTAAAAAAAAAAATATCTAAAAAGCAAAGTCCTTTATCCTATAAAACTATCCTATATTTCACTTTATTGTCTATTGTATTGGCACAACAGTCCCTGGGTGACAAGTTAATGCAATAAAGTGTTGTAAGATTTTTAAATGCATTTTTCTCTATAAATCATTGATATATTTTCAGCATACTTAGTATTTGCATCACTTAGGCCACATATAGTAGAGTCTGTGTAGATGCTTATCATTATAATCCAGGCTAGCTAAGATTATTTTCATTTGATGAAAACATTTTATGTTACCACACAGATTTCCTTATCTTGTTAACTGGAGAGATAGGTAAGTGTGTGTGTGTGCATTTATTTCTCATTTGTCTCATAGCCTTCATAAAGAGAGGGAGTTTTCTTTGTTCTAGTAAATCTATGAAAAGTAAGTCCTTCTATTTTTTTTAGTCCTGTGCCCAGCAGAAATAAGACAAAATTTTAAAGAGGCTTTGGCCACCTAACCTTATGTCTGCACTCACAGTTACAAACTCAGTCCACAGTGACACTGGAGTCATGGAAAATGTCAGGAGAGTTGGTTTTGCACCCACACAGTTTAGGAGAACTGGCCTCTTTGTTCGTGTACAGAAGATCTCGGTCTTACCTCACTGCATGCAAGTATGGCTAGTCAGGATGTAAGCAGCTTGCACAGCTTCTCTGCAGTTATACAGCACAAAGTTACTTCTAATCCACCCGGTCACAATCCATCCTCTACTGTGTTCAAATGAGTCTATAACAAATTATCTGCCACCGAAGATGCAGGTGCAGTCCGTCACACAGCGTGCACCAGCCACATGAGGTGGCTCAGAGACACGCACACCCATCTTGACCTCGTCATACAAAGCCCGCGCAGCAGCCCCCCGCTGTCCTGCACATCAAGCTGGTGCTGCACAAGCCTTCCAGAGAGCTCTCTCCAGTGAACTCCAAAACCTGTTTTGTCAGGTCACAAAAGAGAGGTGGTGGCTCTGACAGGTTTAATGGAAAACCAGAGTGAGTGGCTTTTACGCTTTTCACATCAGCCCTCTGGAATGACCAGAAACTCACCTTTCAGCATGAGGAAGCAGAAATGCAGGTCACTTGCAATTATCCATCACAAATTCAAAACTCACTAAAGAAAGCTGTTCAGAGAATGGTCTGTTAGAGTTGGTTAAGTGTCATGTTCAGCACAGTAGTTTTTTTCTCCTACCAGAGGAATGTCATTCCTGTGTCAGTCAGATTAGCTATGGTACCTCTCACAAAGGGTTCTTCATACAGCCCATCATTTACATCCAGAGAACTGCAGCTAACTCTCATTAACTTCATCAATAAGTTTATCACAAAGCGCATGCCACTTCCTTGGAAGCAGCAAATATTCAAAGTGACACACTTTTGCCTTTTCTACACTTTTGGGGTTGAAAGTCAGCTCTCTTTTGAAACAGAGTTGCTTCGCGTTGCTATGTGTTCCTTGATAGGCAGCCTGTCAGAGAAAGTCCATCACCTCAAGACCACCTATAATCTCAGGACATTGCCAGTTACCTGAAGGTTTACCGCATGACATTGTGTAAAAGTAAAAAATGACAATATTTTTCTCATTTCCCTACCAACTGTCATACAAGCCAGTAAGTCATCATAGACACCAATACCACTTGGTAAGTAACATTCACTATCTTTAATGCCAAAATCAAACACAAAACCATCCTGAGCCAGGAGCTCCTGCTTTGCATGGAGGTAAGGTCCTGCCAATACTGACTATGAGCACATCTCCTCTTTGAGACTGAACTCCTACTGGCAGTCTGTCAGCACACCTAAGCTCTGCTTGTGTGCTCTGCTTAGGAAGGAAAAAAAATGCACTTTGAGGCTGTCCTCAAAAGCTGCAGACTTGTGGAAAAGCTGCAGACTTGTGGCCATGTCGTGAGGTCTACTCAAGGTCAAGGGAACTTCTATATCAGGCCTATCAGTACTGGCTAGCTCGCTTGGGCTTGGTTTTGAAGATCATCAGGAGCAAATGCTCATGAATCAATTTAACATCTGGGATGGGAGAGAGAATGCTTTATTAAGACTGTCATAAGAAATAAGATGATAGAGGCTTTTCTGACAATGATGCATTTAGAATTGGAGTTATGTTCATAAACACAGTTCTTTAACTGAGATTTTCCTTTTTTCATATCCGAGACATTAAACTTTTATTTTTAAATTCTAGAAGCACAAATCTGTATTTGATGCTGTTTGGCAGTTTCTCAGTACAGCATTTCACAGTGCTTTGGAAACATTAACCACTTTTAACAGTATAGAATAGCAGCTAAATAAGTTGACTGACATATTTATAGAGCCATGGGCAGTTGGGAAGTGGAGGGGGAAATAGGCACATAGCTGCAATTCTTTACTCTGGTGAAACAGAAATCTCACCTTCATAGAAACCTCAGCATGAAAAATAAACAAAACCAAAACCTTTAGAAGCATAGTGAGAATGAGATAAAACACAAAAATACAGTTCTTTTAACCATGTAGACACATTTTGAGACTCCCACTAGAGCTGGTATTGCTTAACTTTGCTAATGACCTAGGTAACGGGCGAGAATGTACCTTCAGCAAACTGTGGACCACACCAAATTGTAGGGAGTAGTTCATAGCCAGAGGGCTGAGTTGCCATTCAGAAAGCCTATATGGGCTGGAGAAATAGGCCAACAGGAACCTCACAAAATTCAACAACAGGAAATGCAAAATAGGCCAGAACAGCCCCATGCACCAGTGCAGGCTGGGGTCCAGAGTGTGACTTTGTAGAAAAAGACCTGGGGATCCTGGTGGACAAGCTGAACATAAGCCAGCAGTACAGCCTTGCAGGGAAGGAGGCCAAGCACAGCTTAGTCTGCATTAGGAAGACCATTACTAGCAGGTCGAAGGATGTGATGTTTTCCCTCTCTTCAGCACTCATCTTGGGTCCAGTTTTGGGCTTCCCAGTACAAGAGACCTTGCTAACCTGGAGCAACTTCAGCAGGCAGAGGGACAGCAAGTCAGGGGCTGGAGCACTTGTCCTGTGGGGAGAGAGTAGGGGAGCTGGGCTTGTTCAGCCTGGAAAAGAGACAGCCAAGAGATCTCACTGCTGTCTACAACCACCTAAAGCGAGGGCATACAGGAGACTGAGCCAGACTCTTCTCAGAGTGCGTAGTCACAGGATCAGAGGCAGTGGACATGTTGCAAGAAGGGAAACTCAGAGTCCGTATAAGAATGTTGTTTGGATTTTTGTATATCATGAAAGTGGTCAAACCCTGGCACAGGCTTCCTCTGAGAGGTTGTGGAGCCTTCATCCCTGGAGGGGCTGAACTCAACTGGGCACAGCCCTGAGCAATCTGATCTACCTGGCCCCACTCTGAGCAGAGTGTTGGACTGGACAACAGCCCTTCCAACCAGCACAGCCTCTGCGTCTGACAGCAATCTTATGATCCTCAGAGCACCTCTTTGAGGGAAACGTACGTATATGTCATACCACAGGGGTTGAGGGAAACCACGTGAAACACAGCGGTGATGTATTCAGTATCAACACTATATCATGGTTGTTCTGAAGCAGTCACAAACATACAATTAACTAATTCTAAGTGCAAAAAAAATGTACAATATTATAGGAAAAGCAACTGCAAAGGAATTCAAGTTGTGCTACTAAAAACTTCATGTGAACTTTAGTCATGCCTCCAAGACAAAAAAAAGAAAAAAAGAGACACAACATGGTAACAGGAGATGCACCCCGACTCAAATGATTGAAAAGGTTCAAATTTCTTCTACCCTATGATAACACTGTTATATTCTCCTAGATAATATTCATGACAGTACTGTAATTAGTCCTTACTCCTAAACTCTCAACTCCAGTAATTTCAAAAGTTTTAAATTACAGCCAGTTATGAAACTTCCTGAATTAGACACAGTTATGCTAGATTATAAAAGCCCATAATTCATAACAACTTGCTATGGAGATTTCAACAAGCTGCACTAGGACAAAGAGAACTCCACTGGAAGACTTCCCTATTCATCACATACTTGGAGCATAAGTTATTTTGTATAAGGTCTCCTTGCCTGGCTAAAAATTGTACAAAAGGTGAAATCCCATTTTAATATAAAACTGTTGGATAGAAGTTATAATGCTGTATAAAACTTGTGAGGATTTGGGGGCATTTATTGCTTTACTCGAGTCTGTGCAGCACAACTATTTAGCCGACACTCTAGAAGTGCCAGAAAAGTTTGCAATGGTATGCTTGTCCATATGTAACTGTAAATGATGCCCACGGCAAAACCAACACAATTTATTTTCCTTTCAAGTTGTGATATCGTTAACACATTCCAACCTGTTGCAAGAGCTTTCTTTTTCTAATCCTGCTGAGTCATCCTGCAAATCATCAGCTATGAAGTAACTGAGTAGTGCACAGAGACAGCAGTTTGTGACCCGGACCAACCTTTACCCACACTTGCTATGGCATTGAGGAGACCTTTGCACAGTGAGATAGCACTCCTACATCCGTGTGGTGGAGCGAGAGATTCCTGCCACTCTGGGGAGCCGTGCCTTGCTTCGTTCGGCTGAGTGGAGGAGGAAGCTCAAGGTCTAGAAGGGGCCCACATCAGAGTATGAGTGTAGTCACTAAAAAGGAAGACGCTCAAAACAGCATGGAAAAACTTCAACTCCTCCCTCTACACAAAGGAAAAAAATGATAGTATCCCATAATGGGATTAATAGGCTAATGGAGAAAGGATAGAAGAAAATGTTTCAGCAATAAGAATGGGATAGGGATCTGCAACCCAAGCCCAAAAGGTCAATTGGAAAAGACATTTCCTAGGTACAAAACAGGTAATAATTTCCTGTAATTATCTCATTCTTTTAAAAAGTAAAAAAAAAAAAAGGCAAAAAAAAGCCCACCCATAAATCTCATCCCTACTTCCTACTAACACTCCCTCAAATTCATCTGAAAGGAGAAAATACAGAGCAGAGCAGAGCCCACACCCAACAGAAGTGGTCAGTGACGCTCGGCTACACCCACGTCTGCAGATGGCTTTCCAGGGGATGCTACTGAACAACTGCATCAACAGCTACTTCAAGACCAATGAAATGGTAGCTCTTTTCTTTTCCCCCTACCAGACAAGTTTGCTTTTTCTTTCTCTTTTCAGAAAAGTGACAATAGCCACATAAGTAGTAAAACAGATCAAGTACAAAGGACTTTACATGCTCATGTGTCCCAGACTACAACAAATGGGTTTTTTACGTGGAAGTTGCGTGTGAGAGCATTGATAGATGAGGTTTTGGGTTTGAAGATATTATTACCCCTCCATTTGAATGTCCATCTTTCTGCTTGTGGTTACCACAGCTAAACTGAAAGTATCCTGGACAGGGTAGAGAGATTTGTTCTAAAAGACCATGCCGTGATCTGGGAGCACCAGTGGTTTTGCTAGAAGAAGCACCAACACTGATCGTAGCTGTCTTCTGCTCACACAGTGATGAACCTTCAGAACCTTCCTGTTATGTCTTCTGCTGGGCCCCAAACTCACGTTACTATAGGAAAGCTTTGATAAATCAATGAGTGTCACACAACATGCTGCTCATGGACAGGATTAATCAGTTCCTCCAGTAGCTCATTCCAGATACATCTCAGAGGCAGCAGCCTCCCACCATAGACATTTAATTAGGTCAGCTTGGGGCTGATTCTTTCATGAGAATCCATTGAGAAAGGCAGGAGTACATGACCCTCAACAAGCTGTTCA
This sequence comes from Grus americana, assembly GCF_028858705.1. Taxonomy (NCBI): domain Eukaryota; kingdom Metazoa; phylum Chordata; class Aves; order Gruiformes; family Gruidae; genus Grus; species Grus americana. The sequence continues at coordinate 44,081,879 of NC_072854.1, forward strand.
CAAAGCCCAGGTTTTGAGAAATGGCTTCTGTGTGGTCAGTCCAGCTGCGCTCAGTTTTCTGCCAGACAGCCTGACTCGGACCCAGATTAATCATTCTACATATGCTTTTAGTCATATACAACAAGTGTGAACATGCTAGCAGCTGTCTCATGACCCTCTTTTATAGACGGTATTAGACCACGCAGGCTGATGCATTGCGTTCCCATATTTTTTTAAACCTTTTGCTCCTATATATGTTTGTGAAGCTTGTCAGGTGCCATTCCGTTCGGGTATATATTTAAACTCACAGGGTTAAAATTGCTAGTATACTTCTAACCTCTAAACCAGACCATGAGAACTGCTTCTGCGCTGAACTTAATCTACAGTCTCGTCTCCAAAATACTTGCATACATACGTATAGATGCACACACAATGTACAGTTACTGTGTTTTCAAGAGCTGCTGCAAAGCTAACTCAGCCAACATCATCTAAAACTATACTTGTACCCTTTGATAATAAAAATTTCCTTAACACCGTTGATAAAGCTGAAGCTATGCCAGTTGGTGCCCCTTAATACGGACATTTCTTTCTTCCATGTTTAAACTTTCTGGTTTATTTCTACTGATATATAAAGGTTAGCCTTGTCTTTTATTCCTACAGTGAAAAGCTTACCCTGAATGGGACCTTAAACTTATATTCCAACATATTTAGCATAACCTTTCAGACAGTGATTCAGCAAGGCAATGTAACTTTCTAGATTTATTTGATCTGCATCTTTGAAGCAAACAGTTAAGCTGCCTGTCTCAGAAAGAAAATAAAGCACTTGAACTCTTGCCTTGGTCCTAATTTAGAGTTCTGTTTGCATGTTTGTTTTAGCATCTTCTGGGAACATTCTGTCTCCTCAAGAGATATTCTACCAACATAGAAACACAATTTGATTGAGGGTTTTTTTCATAGGCTTTGTCAACTTAATTTGCTCTTAAATATGCAAAATGCAAGGATATAAATTATGCTTGGCATTATAAACGCATACGGCCATAAATAGAAAATCTTAGCAACTGTTATGCTGCCACTATATGTGAATACAGTATTTGGACGCTAAATGGGATGTCAGCTAGAGATTTATTTAGAAAAGCTGAAAGAAGTCCAGTTTCCACCTCCCTAATAATTTTCTCCACGACACCTAAATACCCATGAGACATAATAACTAAGTGCAAGATCACATTTGTATGGACTTCTTGCTTCTGTATTTTTGAGTGTTAATCATGCCTCATTGATATGGTATTTCACCTTCTTAAATTACTGCTACAGAAAGGCAAAGGGAGCAGTTCTTTGGGTTTTGGTAGTCGGATCAGTAGGCAGAGAGTCAACTTAAAGCAAGTTCAGTGAGCTGTAGCATTATAGCCATATCAGAACACTTTATAGCATGCAAGAAGTTTGTCCTTTTTGACATTATGGACACAGCAAATGTCTGCCAGGACTGGAAGCATTGTTCTGCATACATTAACATATTTGTCACATTGCAGAATCACATAAAGTCTCACTGAAGGGCGAGTCAGTTGCATAAAGACATGGGAGAAAACAATTCATTACCAAAGGCTTAAAATTCAGAGAGGCTCCTTGTGACAACCAAAATGGGATGGAAGTACAACAGGATTGACTGAAGAATGGGGCAAGCTACAAAGTAAACCCATTTTGGACCACCGTAGCACGTTTTCATTGGATGTTCTCAGATGTGATCCTCGGGGTAATCTCAGTGATAGCCAGTCTGTCCATACGAGGTGTTTGCTTTGCAGCTGTGCCAGCCCCAGAGGCTGATCTTCTACACTAGCCCAGCATGTCAATACTGTATTTACACTACTGATCCAGAGTTGACGTAGTTTAAACCATTTGTTTTCTAATTGCTGAACAGCACTTACTCGTCTCTTGAATTTAATGCTAATTCTGCAGTAAAAATTAAAAAAAAAAAAAAAACCCCAAAAAGCAGTTTAGTCATTTCCTTTCTATTCTACTGGAAGAACTGGCTGAAGCAAGCTCAGCACACAATGTCTTCCTTTAGGTGACAAATAAAGACAACTCGTGTGCAAGATAACGGTAAAGTGGGATGGGACAGAAAGTTGGGAGTATTTCACAGGTGAAAAATTGCCTTTTCTGACTCTCTCAGCCGGTGATACTCAGCTTATTCCAAGTTCCACAACATCACAAACCTGATCAGGTGCCACATACCAAGAACCAAATGACAGCTTTCCATGCAGGGGATGGCAGCAACAATGTGTACTCATGGAAAAAGCAAGTTGAAGTAGCAGCTGCCATCGTGAGTGTTGGGGGAGGAGAGGTAGAGGCAGTTTGCAACATAATCAGCTCTTTCAAACAAAGTTATTAAGATCTAAATGTAGTAAAACTATATAAAGTAGAAGGACCAAGATTTGGAGACCCCAGAATACAATGCATTTTAGGACTACATGAACAACAACAACCAAAAAAACCCACAATAAAAAAACTATTTAGTAAATTTATTTATGTTGAGAATTTTTTTTTTTAAAATTAGATATCCTTGACATAGGAGAAATTCTGTGATCAGAAGTCTGTTGATATAAGGAAATTGCAAGGGATTTAGAACCAGCACGTGAGCTTCAAGTTGACTTACCACCAAATAAGCTTGTCTTCCTTCCTGTCTTATTAGATAAGATAACCTGGGTGAAAGATCCATGCTTGTTCACCTATTTACTCTTTTGGTGGAAATAAGCCAGTCACACTTCTCTTTCCTTTGTAGGTCAGCAACAGCTGACAGAACCAGCTGTTCTCTATTCCTCTTTTCTCATAGGTTTTTCCTGGCAGAGCATCTAATTAAGTTTTGCTTGAATGCAGTTTACGTGGTATTGACTAAACAAACCCATCTATTTACTAAAGTGAAAGAAAAATCCCATTGTCTGGTTGGATCATGCTGCTTAAATCACAGCTTGGAGCCATCACTATATTGCCATCTAAAACTGCAGAGAAATAAACATCTGAAGCCTGGTGGATGATGGAGCTAATGCTAAGAAGTACATAAACTTAGCCAAGACAAAGCAATATATTGGAAAAATGGATGAGAAAAATGGATTCTCAGTCGCTGTGAGTATTCACTACAGGAAAGGCAGGACTACATCATCACCAAAATAATTTTTAAAGTCTCCTGTGATTAATCCTGTGATTTCTAGGACAGTAAGTCCAGTGTCTCTCTCATTAAGCCCATAGCCCAGATGTCTGGGAAGAAGAGCAGAAAAGCTCTAAAGCAGGCAACGGAACATGCTCTAACTGAAATCTGCCAGTTTATTTCTAATATAGTAGAAAAGGCCTTTTCTAGAGCCAATGGGACCAACTTACAATTTGGCATCTAGAGAGCTGACATTCTCATCAAGAAGAAAAGAAGAAAGATTAAATGAATAAAAACCTGCTGGCAATGCAGTAGTATATTTATCATGAAATCCAAAGTCCATATTTTTCCCCTTCAAAGTCTGATGTAATTAAGGCTTTTCTGGCAACACAACACAAAACAAAACAGTTCATGGTAACAATAGGAAAACAGCAACAATTGAAAAGTGGTGACTCTTGCCTGAAAATAAAAAAAGTTTAATATAGAGAAAAAATGTATAAGACAAGAATAACCAAGCTTCAGGCAAGACTTACAGAGGCAATTGATGTTCAGTTCACATTAAAATTAATGAAAACCAATTTCAAGTCACTTATTCAGATAGTCATACCTTTTAACCTAGAATGACATTTCTCCTATTAAGTAGAGGAGTTCTATTATAAAGCTCCTACTTAAAGATGCAACAAAATGCAATAATAAAAATGTATTTAAAATACGTCTGAACTAAAATTAAAAATAATTCTTCATGTCTTTTTGTATATGAGAACATTTGTTCCTGCCAGTAAGTGTTTTTCCAGTTTCTTAACTGGATTCTAATTTTGGAGTGGGGTAATATTCCTTCACATTTGTTTCCACGCTATCCAAACACTATTAGTTTGGGCAACAAAATGAGGCTTTTGCTGTCACCACCTTTCTAGGGAAAGGGTAGCCTAAGTAGAACATAATATCTCATTTCAGGGAAACAACCCATTCTGTACCTTATTGAGCTCTACTGAACAAATGCACACCCTTCCAGATCATATGGGCTTCCTAAAAAGTTCAGACAAATTGAAGAATAATCCTATTCAGTTATACCAAATGCCACAGATTATACTAAATACTTTCAAGTAAATACGTTCAACCTAAAGCCTTGACAGCTCTGATTACCCACAATAATTGTCTGTCCCTCCTCCTACATCTTCCTCCAGCCTCAGCTTAATTGCTCCCAGCTGTTCTTAAGCTTCCTGTAGCTTTTCATAACTGACCATCCCTCATTTCTCCTGCAGCGTCTTGCAATGCTCTCCAAGCCATATACAACCCAGCTTGCAAACAGGTGTTAACAAACTTCAGAGCTAGCTGATTACAATGCATGTGAAGCATTCATTCCTTCCCCAAACTGGGTTTCTTTTTTCAACAGGCTGTGCAATGAGCAGAAATCACTTTTCAGAAGATAGTTTGTAAAAGCCCTGTGTTTGCTGGTGCATTGGTTTTGGAGTTCAGTGTTGTGAGCGATTAGACGCTTAGCAGATGTGTCTGATTATGGAGTTCTACCTCCCCACAGTTCAGCTTTACTTTTCTTATTGGGAACAAACATACATTAGAACACATCCAAAATTTACACTAATTTACAGCAAGTTCTTGTTGGCAATCTAAGGTTGCCATCACAGGTATTATTTATAGGTCCCTGGATGGCCTCTGGAGAAATTCCAAGATGTCTCATTCACCAATAACTTGGGGATCTTATGCATGTGCCCTGGGAGGACTGCACCACTGAAATGAAGGCACAAGTTGAGCACCAAATTTAGGCAGATGATATCCCTCCCTTCATTCCCTGTCTCCTCTTTTGCAATCATTTCTGTTAAGATGGCTCTGTTTAACCCGGTCACCAAACCACCCAGTGGACCTGAGCAGTTCTACATAAATGAGCAGATTCAGGCAGCACCCTAAGCTTCTCAGTTTGGGGGAGCCCCCTAGGCACGTCTGTACCTAGCTCCATGTCAGGACAACATCCAGACACATGCATCATCTTTCTTCCCACCTTCCCCTTCCCCTCTCTTGCACTTTCATCTCACCAGAAGGGAACCCATGGACTCAAGTCAGATAGCTCACACTCATCACTCAGCATGGGTGCAGGCAGAGGCACTTGACCTGTACCATGTTAGGCCTTTCCCTGAAACACAGGATGCATTGGTGTTGCTTAGTCAAGACTTGAATGGCTTTTTAGATCTGTCTTAGCACGGTGCTCTTCTGTAGCAGGTCTTTCGCTTCTTGAATGCATACCAAGCCCTCTTTTTTCCTCCTTCCCTTCAGATGATGAGATGTAGCTGCAGTTAACAGAGCTGCATAGAGTATGGCCTTTTTTACACTGTTTGTGGGTAGAAATAAATTATGAATATTATAATGAATAGTTTCTGTTACAAACCGATTGGTACAAACAAGAGAGACGGTATCAGAGGCAGTGCTGAAAGAGCATCAAGGGCAATTCTATGAGTAGTTTATGTCGCCTTCTCCCTTTCCCGTTTGGACCTTTTGTTCTCACTGTCTCCCCGCAGTTGGCATTAAAGTAACGCAGTTCTGCAGTAAGACACATCAACTGACTGATTTTTTTAAAAAAGTTTATTTCAAGCCAGATCAGCAAGATGATCTGACTCCCTCTGTCATAGTACCAGCCCAAGGAAGGTGGTTAAGCAGAAAATCTTTATTAATGAAATCAGTAAACTATTAAAAAATATATTTCCTGAGCAACATTCCAAGTGCGTCTTAGTTACAGTTTTAGCATTTATTGCACATTTTCTGCAGAGTAAATTACGGTCCTTCATGGACAAGTGTTCTACCTTGGGCTAAATCGTACTCTCTTAGATTGCCGGGATGAGAGCAGGCTCTGGTAATACGCAGTACAGACTGCAGATGTGCGGGTAATTGGCAATTATTTTTAACAAAAGAAAAAAGACAACTTCTGTCCAGCCTGGGCAACTTCAGAAAGCAAATGCTGAAAGGAAAAGCTTTCTAATATAGCCAGATTAAAGATAAAGATAAAGATAAAAATAAGTCTAAGACTGTCAACAGTTCCAGTTTTAAACACAGTTACTGGTTCAGGTGAAAACATGCAAACATGAAAAGCATGGGGAGGGGAGAAGTGCATGTAGGAAATATTTTAAAATTTGTATATTTCTAATTATCTTAAAAGCCTGCAAATGTGCCAGTTTTAAATATTGGATGTTTATTTCTGCCTTTGTTCACCCTGTGTTTCTTACCCTCTGAGAATGCTCTCAGTGCATAGAAAGCAGAAAGCACGTTAGAGGATCCTGACAGGAGCACTGAGCACTCTGTAATTTGCATTCCTACACATATATTTTATTTGATATTTGTGAAATTGTTGGACATCTAATATTCACAAAAGCACAATTATTCTTCTTCCAGTCTGGTATGAGTTTTCGGGCCTTCTGACAAGGACTTTTAACATAAAACTTGCAAACTAACTGACAAGTTACCCCTCAATGGTGATAGTTGCCCTGGTTTTCCAGAATGCCATAAGATCATTCCACCCGAGCAAAATGCTTTGGTCTGAAGTGATTTTCCATTCCCTTCTGCACGAGTATGCCCTCATCAAAACAAATGGATACTCATTTTGCAAGAGGGATCCAAAACCTATAGGATACAAAATAAAGCTGTTCAGATAGAACATCTCAGCTTCTTCAGTACTTTGAAGCATTCATTGGGACTCAATCAATTTCTTCCAAGACACTACTTCTTTCAGTTGGTCAAGAAACCTTTCCCACCTCAATTTGTAACTGCTGCCTAGGGTGACAGGAGGTGTATTGTTCCTCACTAGCTCTTTCTAGCAACTCCCAGGTTAAGAAATGCTGATCTGGAGCAGCCAGGACTACAGTCCACTCTCTAGTGATTTATCTTATACAACATTTCTCTAACTCCCTCTCCTCCCTTACACAGCTAGTAAGACTCCCTTCATTTTACAACCCTTTATATAACTGATTTCCAATGCAATGTGTTTATCATCCTCCTCAAGTGAAGAAGGCTCCTTCCATGTGACCTGCTACTTGGTTTCATTCCTAACAGACTTCTTTCATTGATCATTTTCCTTGTGGTGCCCTCTGAAACTAGACTTTAAAGTCTATGCTGCCCCACCAGAAGGCCCAACCCCACATTCCGGCCTTTTTTTCCTTTACCAATGCTAACACCCCTTTGGTCATCAGACAGCTATATCATGGAGCATATCCACCTGAAATTGTTGCAAGAGAAAAAAAAAATCATTTAAATTAGGCTTCATAAGCTCTTACTTGTATTAATCCCTTGACTAACTACCCCGTATGAGCAAAGGTGCATGAGAAAAAGGCCAGCACAACATAAAACAGATCCAAAAAACAGAGATCCAAGTGGACAGGTCCAAATTAAAGTCAAATTTGCATTCCTGAAATCTTGGAGGTTGTCATGGTTCCTGACAAAGTTTATAATCATCAGCTCACTGCTAGCTTACATTCTTAAAAACAGTTCCCCATGCACAAAGCTACCATTAACTGCACTTAGGAAGGAACATAAGCCCTACCTGAAATCTCTGGTTTCAGTTAAACTGTTCCCTAAAATTTTGGTTAGGCCCTTCATGGAAAAACCCAAAGTAATGAAATCTCAACAAACTTGTAACTTTCCTACTCACTGAGCACATGCTTCTCAAGAACAAAAAAGATCTGTTTGCAAATTGTCATTTGTGAATTCACAGATTCTCACCTTTTCACATGTGCAGTGCTAATTAATTCAGAGCTATAGTGCAATTATTATAAATACCGCACTCTCAAGAGGTTTACTAGGACTCCAGGCAGGTCTCTGTATACGCACATGAAAAATATGACAAGGGAGTGGAAGTTTTTTGGGGAAGGGGTGAACTGCAGTCAACCCTGACAGAAGAGGTTTCAAAATCCCTTTTCTCTCACTGATCTTCCTGTCAACTTGCCAAGGAACTTTAAAAAATATATATGTAGGGAGTATGGCAAATAGCAGAGAGTCCAAAATTGTAATTTTTTATTACTACTGTAGCTTTTGCTAGTATTCAGCTTTCAAAGTCTCCAGTGGTTTGACTCAAGTTGGAGGGATGCTTCTCTACAGCACAGAGAAACTGAAGCATGCCTTATCTTTTGTAAAACATCTGATATACTCACTGAATCAGCCAAAGACTTGGTTATTAAGAAAAAAATCTACATCACAAGCCAGGCAGGAAAATGGAGAATAGTGGCAGTGCCGCATGCCACTTCTTTCTCATCCCTCCCTGAAACACTGACAATTTAATTGACAGTGAAAAGACAGAAAGAAAGGACCAATGCCTGCAAGGAGCTGCTCCTGTTTAAGTCCTCTGGAAGTTGAACTTGTGAGAGCAAAAAATGGTCTAAAGACTTGATTTGGTAGCAAAAAGCAACCTTTTGATACTTACATATTTTTGTGGTCCTCTGAATATCAATGCAACTCCCACAAAGCTGTAGAAGGCTTTGAGCTGGTTTAGTCTAGGCTTAAACAGGAACAGCTATTATTAGGATGACAGTTTCAGTAGGGTCACCCACCAGCCTTACAGCCGGTTGTCTTTGGAGTACCAAAGAGCAATCCAATATCCAGGCTGGGTGGCCTCATTAAAAGCATCCTGGGATTCTTCTCCATGCTTGTATGCTGATTACCCCTGTCTGTGCTAGGTATTGTGTCTAATCCTGAAAACTAATGAGGTCTATCTCCAGATCCAAGGCAAGCTCATTGTTCTCAGTCTTCCTGAACTGACAAATCTCCCAGGGACGTAGCGTGAGAGAGCTTGCTGGAATAACTAACAAAAGTGCCAAACATTACTATAGCAACTGGGGAAAAACAGAGGCTCAGTATATATCCCAGCTATATTTTCTGTTTCTTTTATCATTCATACTCAATCTTTACGCAACTATACCTCAGTCCTTTGGCATCATAAGCCTTTATATTTATTACAAATAAAGTAAAACAATGTTACTCAACAAAATTGCATTTCCTTCCCTGGAGATTCGCCTTGCACATTCATTGACAGGCTAGCTCCCTTTCTCTGTCAACAGAGAAAATTAAACCTTTCCGGCCTAAAGTGAACTGAAGAAGAGTAGGAAGCAGCATGACAGAATGTATAATGAAAACATTCTTTGAATGTAAATCATGGAACTTCTTATTTTTTTGATGAGGTGTTTCATAGTTTTTTACAGGGAGACCTGAACACTGAATTTTTCTTTTTTTTCCAGCTTTAACATTTCCCTGGTAGGTATTTGAAGCAGCACAGGATATGGAGTGCTACTTGGTTGCATAACAATATTTATTTACTCCAAATAATTTTTTCTTCTTTCATTCATTTATACAGCTAAAGGTCCTATGTTCAATGCAGAGAATTTAGTCTGTCAAACAGTGTGCTAAGGGGTACTGCAATACCTTGGACTCCAAAACTGCCTGAGATTAGGGACCAGACCCCAGATTTCCCCTTTATGTGAAAGAAAGTATGCCAAGAAATTGCACTGTCTGAAGAAAAACATCTCAGTTTTCTCCATTATTGCTGTATGAGTTTCAGCACTGGATTCCACTCACTGTTCTGGCAATTCCCTCTAGCTTCATAATACTGTGGTGAACCATGCCACAAAACCCAGAAATCAAGTCCAACTGCTTTCCAGCAATATGAGCTAGGTGCTTGGGGTTTTGTGTTGCGCTTCAGATCTCAGCAGGAGAAGGTGGTGATGTAAGCTCCACATGTGTCCTATGCAATGACTCCTTCTTGTGTAAAAAAAGCCTTTTATGGTTATTACCACTTTTTCTAGATAATGTTTTGTGGAGGTGGGTGCATTTATCTCAGATCGCATTTGATGAAATAATTCCCATCTTTTATCATACATTTTATCTGAGTTTTGGGATAGTTCTAACAATTTTCAGACAGCTCAGACGAGGCACATATTCTAAAGAGATTTTAAAAATTTATCTTTAAAATTAATAAACCTGTAATCTCATGTTTGGAGTCATCAGCATCTGCTTCACTGTGCAGAATTGTTTTTACACTTTTGTTTAAGGTGATTCTTTTAATATTAATCCTAATAATGTGCTACCCCATTTGCTATTTGATGAAGTGATTTGTTAACCAGAGTAAAAAACAATGAAGATTTTGCTTTTCATAAATATTGATTCTTTTGTAATTAATAACTGCCAATGTATGACTAATTTATTTAATAAAGATAATGTTATCATTCATATTCATTGACTAAAGTATAAATCTGGAAAAAGACATAATGGGTTCAGGATAATTTTGAAAAATATAATCTTAGCAACTGGAGATGGGTCATAAAAACTGACATACCTTGACTATCTCTGAAAAACTTCAGAAGTTTTCTTTTATAGGCATATGTGTGTTATATGTCATGCCAAAGATAATTCATATAGCACTAAGAATAACCATGCTATTACCTGGAAGAACTCTAAGCCTGCCTTCATAGTCAAGTAGCTCCCGTGTGATCTGCATTTTTTGAGAGTAGATTTACATTTTAAATCATGGAAAATATCCACTGTTTATAAGTAAATACAGTATAATCAGCAAGAAAGAAAATTTATGAGTAAACGAGATAGTAAATGGCTGAAGCAATAACAAAATAAAATGCTCCATGAACAGAGAAACAGAAGAGGCCTGGAAACATGAATTTATATTGTGTCTCTTACCCCTGTCCTGCTTCTCACCCCAGCTTGTCCACATGCACTTAGAATATACCCACTGGGAAAAAGAAATCAGTGACTATGACTCATCTGGAGCTGGGTCCATGTGGACAGGCCAACCAGTTATGTGCATGCCTTATTAGCCAGGAGAGGTTGTTATGAAAGTGAATCACAATGACTGAGCTGTGTCTTCCTCAGAGGGTTCATAAATTTCTCCTTTATCCTAATAGTTATTTCCATTGGACTAGTAGGAACATTAATATCCTTGAGTACTCTATCCTTTTTCAAAACTGGTTAAAATTAGCCAGCATCAAAAATAACGGGGGGAAGGGACTTTGCAAAGGGATCAATGCAAAAATTATTGAACGATCATTTTTTTTAGGAATTCAAGCCTACATGGGTTATAACTTAAAGCATCCATGCTCCTTTTTATTATTAAATTCTTTTTTACCCATTACAGATTCAGCAAAATGAAATGTTGCAACTTGAGGCCATTTCCTCTTGTCTTATCCCTTGTTACTTGGGAGAAGAGACCAACACCCACCTGGCTACAACCTCCTTTCAGGTAGCTGTAGAGAGCGATAAGGTCTCCCCTCAGCCTCCTTTTCTCCAGGCTAAACAACCCCAGTTCCCTCAGCCGCTCCTCATCAGACTTGTGCTCCAGACCCTTCACCAGCTTTGTTGCCCTTCTCTGGACACGCTCCAGCACCTCAACGTCTGTCTTGTAGTGAGGGGCCCAAAACCGAACACAGTACTCGAGGTGCGGCCTCACCAGTGCTGAGTACAGGGGGATGATCACTTCCCTACTCCTGCTGGCCACACTATTCCTATTACAAGCCAGGATGCTGTTGGCCTTCTTGGCCACCTGGGCACACTGCTGGCTCATGTTCAGCAGGCTGTCAACCAGCACACCCAGGTCCTTTTCCTCCAGGCAGCTTTCCAGCTGCTCTGCCCAAAGCCTGTAGCACTGTCTGGGGTTTTGTGACCCAAGTGCAGGACCCAGCACTTGGCCTTGTTAAACCTCATACAGTTGGCCTTGGCCCATCAATCCAGCCTGTCCAGATCCCTCTGCAGAGTCTTCTTACCCTCCAGCAGATCAACACTCACACCCAATTTGGTGTCATCTGCAAAATTACTGAGGGCGCACTTAATCCACTCATCCAGATCATTGATAAAGATATTAAACAAGACCAGCCCCAAGACTGAGCCCTGGGGAACACCACTTGTGACCAACCACCAACTGGATTTAACTCTGTTCACCACAACTCTCTGGGTTTGGCCTTCCAGCCAGTTTTTTACCCAGAGAAGAGTGCACCTGTCTAAGCCATGAGCCACCACCTTCTCTAGGAGAATGCTGTGGGAGACCATGTCAAAGGCTTTACTGAAGTCCAGGTAGATAACATCCACAGCCTTTCCCTCATCCACAATAGTCCAGAATAGGCAGGAGCATTAGACAAAATACTGAAGGACCCCAAATTTGTGAAATCTTTGAGGATTTGGGCATAAACTGGGTGTGTTCCATCCAGCATTCACCAGAAAAATACTGCGAGCCTAAGAGTTGTATACGTGAAGAATTTGGTAAGACTTTAGTCACTGCCAGGCTAAGAAACATCTGATCCATAGGATCTAGATTTTTAACTTGGCTGCTTAAATACCAGACCTATATGATATTTTAGGCGCTAACATCCTATGTATGATTTGATCTCTCAGAGAGTCTGGAGGAGAGTGAGATATGGGACCCCTTTCTCCCATCACCTAGAGCACTGGCCCACCCACCCTTAACAGCACATCAGCTTGCAAACTAATAACATAATTCCAACTTAGTCTTTATTTGCTTGATTCTTTATTCTGTTTTTATATTTTCTGCCCTAGAAATGATTCTCAGAGAAGTCTAACCTGGCAAAAAAGAGGTATGTTTAAAGATGTCAGTGGGGAGACAGACTTTCTGGGAAGTGAAAGGCAAAGCCGTTGCAAGATTGGGTGAGTTTGAACAGTACTCATTTGTGCAATTGGAAAGTACCGCTCAAGAAAGGTCTTACCTCCTTTAGTTCTGGTACCAGGACTGATGAGTGTTAAATGCACTGGCACTGCAGGATGATTACTGAAAAAATTGAAAAGCAAAATAAATGGCAGTCCTTACTCTCCCTAATTAAAACAGATTAGTTACAGCAATTTACTCTCAGGATTAATGCAGCATCAGCCGGGCAGATGTGATCTATTAAATAGCTCTGCTTTTGCCAAAAGGAATTCATTCAGTACAACTGGATTTTATAAAATCTTCATTGCATCTAAACATCTGCATCTAAATCTTTACAACTTTATGGCATTTTTTACATTCCCTTTTCTAAATGTTTTATTACCAGAGGGTATTATAAGCTTTAACAGCTTTATAAATATGCATTCCTTTATTGGTGTCCTCTATTGAGAACACAGATACACTGTTAGGCTTTGTCTAGATCACTGTGGCAATTATTTCAACCTCATCACTAACAGGAAGAATCAAGAAAGCTACAGTTTTCATGGCACTGGACCTCCATCTAGTGAGAAGAAGAATAGTGCATGTTTCTGGGGCATAAAACTGGCACAGTTCTTGTTTCCATGTTAAAAAATGTTTTCATAAGGGGATGTGTGCTTAGCTGCCAGAAGAGGTGTGGATACATTTACATAAAATACAAAGGAAAATGTTACTTTACATTGTGAAAAACTTCACAAACTTCATAGTCTCGGTTTCAATTAAATGTCAGTGATTGCTCAAAATCTCCGTAAGGGAAACAGACCTTGAGAAAATCCTGCTGTAGTCAGACACATGTAACAGCTGATTTGTATTGCAATGTCATGCTCCACTGTTTATCCAGCTTAAAGACTGAAAAGGCCAGTCTAAAGGCCCTCTTCTGAGATGGGGAGGTGTTATCACCCTCATCACACAGGTAGGGAAGAAACACACAGACCAAGGGCTGGATTGTCCCTGTCCGCAGCACGGGGGTTGGAACTAGATGATCTTTAAGGTCCCTTCCAGCCCAAACCATTCTATGATTTTAAAAGCTTAAAAACTGCCAAAGGTATAAAGATAGGCACTTACTAAGCTTTTAAAATATGCCTAAATCTTTTTTTTTAAGTCAAAGTGTTAAGTGCCTGACTTCTCCTAACCATGAAGGCAGATGCCTGTCTGCATCTATTGCCGCATAAATGCCTATAAAACTTGTCCTGATGTGCCAGACTGATACTCTGCTCTTCTTCCCATCTGGAGGGTGACAGAATTGCAGTGTTAGTATCTGCCACACTGATGCGCCTGCAATGATGACAGTTCACGATCATGCAATTGTGGAATCATAGCATCGTGGGTTAACCTTAGCTGGTAACCAAGCACCATGCAGCCACTTGCTCACCCCTCCCACCCTCAAGGGGATGGGGAGGAGAACAGAAAAATAATAGGATAACAAAGGAAGAGAATAAAAATAATAATGGTAATAATAGTAATAACAACAACAAGTGAAGTACAAATGCAATTGCTCACCACATGCAGAAGGAAAAAAAAAACCAACCTGATGCCCTGTCTGTTTCCAAGCAGTGATCCCATCTCCCAGCTAGCTTCCCCATTTATATACAGAGCATGACATTATATGGTATGGAAAATCTCTTTGGTCAGTCTGGGTCAGCTGTCCTGGCTGTGCTCTCCCAGCTTCCTGTGCACCTGGCAGGGCGTGAGAAGCTGAAAAGTCCTTGTATATACTACAACTACCTAGCAACAACTAAACCATCAGTTATTCTCATACTAAATCCAAAACACAGCATTATACCAGCTTTTAGAAATAAAATTAACTCTATCTCAGCTGAAACCAGGACACATAGAATCGTTTAGTTTGGAAAAGACCCTTAAGATCATCGAGTCCAGCCGCTAACCTAGCACTGCCAAGTCCACCACTAAATCATGTCCCTAAGCACCACATCTAATTCCCCCAGGGACTTGCATTGAGGAAATCCTCAGAGAATGCCTCATGAGATCACTGTAGAAGTTTCTGTGACCTTTTTACACAAAGGACAAAGCCACCATGAGCATCTGAATGCCCAGTTTTTTCTGATACGTTAACTTTTAAACTGTCCTTTTGATTTTTATTTTCATCTGCTTTTTCAAGATCCAGGTATCTGGATTATTGCTGTGAGATGCTATACTATAGAAACATCTTTTTCAAGATAGAAGAAAAATCTTTGCAACAACCTGCCTCAGTGTTTACAGGTCATAGACAACCAACAGTCTTCAAACAAGCAATTTGCTTTAAAAGTAATTAATAAAACCATATGACATTTTTGAAAGACGTTTGTGAGAGAATACAAAGCACTAATGTCAACATAAATCTACTCCTACTTTTCAAAGCCAAAATTTGCACACAAACACAGGTTCTGTTTTAATGGCATTAGATAAATTTTTATTTAAAAAATAATTCTTGTTTCCCAATTCTGTTAGCCAATACGATTTCTTCCAAATCATATGTTTTGTGAGTACATGAGAAAAGCAACGAACTTAAATAGTATGCTCTACATCCCTGGAAAATATTGTTATATACCTAATAAATATTCTTCACATCGTACAAATTTCAGGCGAAATACTGCAGTGGTGAAATTTCAGGTGAAATAAATTAATTTCTTTACTTTCATATATTTGTCTGGACCAGACTCTAATATTTCTCTAGTTGTGATTACACCAGGTTTAGACCTTCAGATCCCTGCATACATTTCATTCACTCTTCCAGCCTCACCTTAGTCAAGTCATTTATGGTGAGTGCTTCTACATCACTGCATCTTGAGCAGAAAAAAACCCTCAATCTAGGAGATACTAGGTACAGTGGACTTTAGTAGTAGACTTCCCCTTTGCCAGAATTTAGTTTCGCTATCCATCTAACACATTTTAGCATGAAATGCCAAAGAAGAACTGCGAAAATGTAATAAGGAAGTAAATGTTTAGACTCATATTCCCAGACAAGCAAAAAACCACACAGTAGGGGAAATAGGATTGAGAACAGCAACACCGTACAGTACGGTCATAGATTTGGAGCAGCAGGAGGGTTTAAATATTAAAAGGCCGTCCGATTTTATTTTTCAGAGTGGTTAACAGAGTCTGATTTTCAAAGGTTATGGAACTTTGACTGAACTGAATTTACGTTCACAGTGTTTTGTCACATGATTCATCATGATGCTTACATTGTTCACCTGCGTTCTGTGAAACAGCTTCCTAAGAGGAGCAGCTACCGTAGGTCTGGCAATATCAAACCCTTACTGGTAACATTGCACCAGTCAGCTTTTTGGGCCACAAATACCGCAGTTCAGTACCTGCTCCTGAAGTGCACTGATCTGTATACAGCCAAGTGGTTCACAGGCAGTAAGTTAAAAGAGATATACAAAACCTTCCTGTGGTTCAGTAAAGATACATTAGAGACTGGAAAACCTGAAAAGGGAGCTCTGACTTCCTGCATGAGTCCCAGGGATGCCATGGAGTGCTCTTCATTTGATTCCATAGCCCAGTGCAGCCTTACTGCACTTTTAAAGTTTTGGACTTTATCGTAAAATCAAAGGCAAGAGGCAAGCCCATGTTCAAAGCAATGCTCAGTTCTCAATTTAAAGGTGCTGTCGCTCAGCAAACAGGAGCTCTGGATAAAGCCAAAGTAAGCCCCAGGTAAGTCCTACAAAGAGAAAAAAAGTCCTTCCTCAAAAAAAAAAAGGCCCATATCATTTGACGATGTTAATGACTTGCAAATTACAGATCACTGAGATATGTTCATCCAGACCTAAACTCTCTAAAAACAAAGTTAAAGACACCAGGTGTTCACTGAACTACATCTAGAGTTGTTAAATTGCAGGATCTGTATTTGGCACACAAATCTAAGCATTCAGCTTAGTCCACATGGATGCTTATTGCAAAGTCTTCCCTAATAACTGTGTCCCCTTTTTTTTCTGCATTAGCAAATGAGAATCTGAGGGATTTAGACATTGGTTCTGTGCATTAAGATGCTCTAGATTGTTTTTTCAAGGATGGGAAATTTATCTTCCTTTTTCTGGGGAATTACCTAATGATACTGGAGAAGTATTGGTGTTCTGATAATCCTACTTTATATGTTCCTAAAAACAATGCAGCATTTGGAAAATAGGATATTAGGAATTATTATAGAAAGAATTGAGAAGAAAAGAAAAAAAAAATCTAGTCAATTCCTCCTGAACACTGCATATGGTTTTGGTCACTTCATCTTGAAAATAACAGGAAAGGGTGCAGGAAAGGATGTCAAAGATGATGGAAGATAGGAAATGGTTGCTAAGAGCTTTGGAATAGATTCCTGACAAGGAAATACTGACTAAATTAGGACACTTTGGTTGAGAGGACACAACTGAGAGAGGATACAAATGACTATCCTTTAAGACAGAGTGGGTGAATCAGAAATAATTCTTCACTGTATCCCATAATCCAGAATATGGATGGCACTACCTGAAACTATTAAGCAAATGCTCTGAAGGGAATGCTTGTTCACATCACGTGGTTAAACTGGGCTCGCTAGTGCTTCTGAAGAGCATGTTTCAGATGTAGCCTCCAATGCAAGTTATCTTTCAATTGCTGGTACCAACAGCTGGGAGAATATAAACAGGATCACTTTATGCACGCTCTCTGCTTTGTATTTTTTTGCAAAGAAATGCTTCCCAGCTGGGAAATGTGAGCCTAAAGGAGGAAAGCAGGCTGTTCTGTGCTGAAACAGAAAACCCTAACAGCTGGTTTGACAGAGCAGAGGTTAAGTTCTCTGAGATTTCAGCAAGACAGTGTCCTCCATTTGTGATACCGCTCCCGCCAGAGGAACCGAATGACAAACACACCGGCATCAGGCACATCGAATAGTCTTTACCACATATGGGAAACAGACCTGGAAGATCAAGTCTGGATATAATTCAGCATTAATATAATTTCTTGCACTTTGAAGACAGAGGAACTAATCCAGAGATGATGAATAGCCTGTCAGTTTGGGGTTAGAGATCTCTCGTCTACCCTTTCCTACCTACTAAACTTCAGAAAGGATTCACGCTTACAAGCTCAGAAAAATTGAACAGGCAGTTCATCACCTGAACTCTCCAGTGAAGAAAATCCCTCCAGAAGGTGTTACTTTAAAAACCAGTGTGTACTGAAGTAATTATGACTTTAGTTGGTGGTGTTTCTGGAAATTTGCGGGGTGGTATTTGCTTCTCTGCAGGCAGCTTCAGAGATGTGACCTGAGGATTAATTGAGATACCGCTGTGAAAAATGCTCATGGTTCAACCGTCCACAAGTATTTAAAATATGTCCCTCGGCAGGTCGTACACACCTCTCACATACTGCAGCTATGACTAAATTAATACAAAGAATGAAACCGCTGGAGTTGCATAACATTCATCAAAACCTTCTGTTTTCTCTCACATTTTCCACACAGCATAGCTTACTTTCCTCTGAGTTTAGCAGTCCTGTTGTTTTCCATTTTCAAATGAGCAGTGCAGCCTCACCATACCATTTCTTTGTAAGAACATTAACCCTAAGATTTTCTGGTTTATCTTCTTAAGATAAATCTGCTATACAGTCTCGCATTTCTGAAGGGAACTATGTAAGATGGTTACCCAGGATAGCAGAGGACTGGAATTAACAACTCAGGAGATGTTTTCCTGCCCTGTGTTACTGATTTCTACTCCAATCAGCCTGAAACAACTTCAGCTTAAAGGCCATTATGCTCACATCATACTCCCCTTCCCTTATATTTCTTCTAGAAGCTGAGATATTGCTTTCTGAGCGTGACATTTGGCTTCTACAGTGATGGCAGGATGGCAGCTATGCTGTCCTTCATCCCTTAGATCGTCCCCTCTCCATCCCCTCTTCTGCCCTAGGGGATGGGTTATAGAGTGGATTGTTCACTGTAAAAATGGGTGAAAGAAGAGCAGACTTTGGGTTCAATATCTATATTCTTGAAGTGAGTAGGACTTTGTTAACCACTGGCAACCTTCTCAGCTTGGGGTGAAGGAGGTGGTCCACCATGGTGGCTGGCAGGCAAGCAGGTTGCAAAAGCTGGTTCCTGTGTGAAAGTGCAAGAAAGCTCCGAGGCTTTTGAGAGCAATATTATCAATTTTAGGGCTGTCAAATTAAGACAAGCACAAGCCAAACAGAGTGCCAGTAGAAAATGGAAATGCCATTTAGGATCATCAAAGCTTGACCTTGCCTTTGCTCCTTCCTTTTCTTGTGCCTTTCTTGTGCTGGCGGAGATGGAAAGTCTTCACACGGCTTGGGGATCACACAAGCCCCGGTAAGGTACCCGTGAGTCTGTTCTCCTTGTAAGGACTGTACAACAGCCGATGCCTGTGGCAACAGGCTGAAACTTTCACAGGAGGGACATTGAGCAAAAGCAAGGTGCCAAGCTGCGCACCAGTGGGCAGGGCTTTACAGGGGGGTGGCCAGGCTCACCACATCCCCCAAGCATAGCTGGATTTCCTTCACTATGCTCTCACCAGAACCCCGCTTGGCTTTAGGGTACGCTCATTTTATAACTCCTGAAAGTGCTTTTCCAGAGAAATGGCGTTTGTTCTGCCTCACTCCCGTCTTCCTGATGTAGAAATAAAGTCCAGCTGCAGTTCAATTAGCTCCAAGTTAGTATCACTTTCCATTTTGAAGACCAGTATCACAAGAAAAAAATGTAAAGTCTTAATTTTGGGGAAAAGCAAGCTGGCATTCTTCTTTCTGACTCTCTAAGGTTTCCTCAGTTATCCTGGGATTTAAGGAGCTTTTGCAACCCTGCTGCAGTTCAGGAGCAAAACACAAACACACAGCATAAATAGGACAGCTCCAGCCAGCTTTATTAAATTCCTTCAGGTGTTATAATCTTAAGTATTTATAAAAGATGTAAGAGAAATTTACAGAATTTCTTTACTTAAAATAAAAGTATTTAAGAAATGTATGCATATGTCATTAAAATTGCCTCTAACTAAATAGTGACAATAAAACAAGGAGCTATTAAAAAAGAACTGAGCTTAGCTGCATGCAAGCTGGACATAGGAATGCATAACCAAATGTCATATGCGTCATTAATGCCATGGTAATTTTTTCTTCTTCTTTCTTAACTCCCTGGATACTATAAAGCATAAGCATTAAGAAACTTCCTGTATTATTGTCAGTCATAGGCTTGACAACCTCACTCAAAATAAAACCATCGAAGTAGTATGCTTCTCTTAGTTGAAAAGATTCTCTGTATTAGCAGGACTTTCACACTACCCGTTGCCATTTATACCTTCCCTGCTTCCCTATCCTAATTTAAAGCATTACTTTTGAAGGCTGCACAGAGGTAATAGATTGACAGCAGCTTATTAATTGGCATAACACAAAGGAAATCCAAGGCTGGAGACAGTGGAAATGAGATGCAAATGCTGCAAGAACACAAAAATTGTGTACATGAAACCACTGATTTCCTGAGGCTCCTTGCACCTTCCTGTCATTCTTTTTTAGGTGCCTTGGCATGTCTGCAACCACCACTACCAGCACATAAAAATATTCATGTATATTTAATAGAAGGAAAATGTGCTAAAGTCTGAGTGCTTTATGTAAAAATATACATTCAAACCTTATCTTGAAACTCAAAAGTGCATGACTGCAAAGAATTACTTCTCGTAGAAATGGTATCTGAAATATGACTGTAAGACTACAAGGCTCTCCAGCCATATGTACAATTATATTCTGCCTTCCTCTAGGTATGTTTTCCTATTCAAAGTTGTCTCATTGCTTTGTTATCTTGTGAGGGAGTGGGGAAAACTGATTGCAAATTCACACACATACAAGTACTCACACATACATTTATCACTGGTGTATATATATATATATATATCTCCTTGCTATTCTCTAGTGTTCATCCATTTCTAGTACGGCTGTCATACTTCATTACTTCTTAAGTCCAAAATAAAACAAATTATTATTCCTTTGCTCTGGTCTGCATAAATTTTTTTTATTTGTTGGTGTTTATGTGAGTGTATTATTCCGCATTATTATTATTTACCATTTTATTTAAATTTCTTAATTATTATGCATCTGTGTATTTACTTAAGGCAGAAGAAACACGTGGGGCTTTTTTTTTCTGAATATGGTCTTACCTTGTTCCCAGCATATGCAGTAATTTCTTGTCATGTGTTTTTAAATTCCTCACTACATTTCCCTTGTCCCGTTCAGGAAAGCCACTCTTACATACAGCAGACTCAGGTGTGGATTCCTCACAACTATTTTTAGGATGCGCTTGCACTAAGATTTATACCATTCTCTGGAGGCGTCTGTCTGTCTTCGCCGATTAAATTGGCAGGCTGTGTGACTAAGCTTCTAATTTAGGCATCTCAAGGCTGGTTTTAGGTACAAGCTGTTCTCTAGGGTCCTGACACATCCGACATTTCAGTTAGGAAAAACACCTCCCTTCTTACCAAAAATCTTCACCAACACCTTGTGGTCAGAAAGTGACAAGTTATTTTGTCCTTGGCGAGGAGACAGCAAAATTCAGCGCTGCCTGCCCTTCATGAGAAGACCTTGATCGCTTTGAGTAGGCACCTCAAATCGGCTGCCTGTGATTTTCTAAGTCCCAGATCGGCATCTCCAGGCAGAGCCTGAGTACAGCCAACAAGACTCTGCATATGTGAAGCGTCAACCTGTTACAAAGCCCACCACCTAACACAAGGTTCCCCTTCAGGCGTTATGAGTCAAGAGGATGTTATTGCTAGCACTGCCAGGAGCTATTCTGTGTTCTTCTGCACTTCTTTTATCCCAGACCTTAATAGTAAGAGCCATCCATCATTTATCATTTTTTCTCAATTCATTCCTCATAACTGAAATTTGTCATGGATTTTCATCCTGGATTTCTTAGATGATTTTCAAACATTGTAGAACTTTGTAATTCAGATAGGGATGGAGAATTTTTAATCTTTTTCTGTTTCAAACATGAGGAGAAAAACATTTCTGACCCCTTGTTTCTCAACCATTGATGCCTTTCACAATGTACCAGTGCACATTCAAACCCCACAGATTTTCACTTTCAAAGGAAAAGCCCGAAATATTTTTGTCTATGTATTTTTTACATCGCATTCTCCTCATATCTGTCTAAAAAAGACAATACAGTTAGCTGAAGCACTGGTTTCAATATCCCAACCATGAGGAAAATACATAAGTAGAAGAATCTTTGGTCCATAAGTGATATCCCTACTGTATTTTGTGCTATTCAAATATTTATACTATACATGCTGTTGCAATTGCTAAACATCTGTCAGGTTGAATCTTCCGTTTCTCTTTTTGCAGTTTGCTTGGCAGAGTCTCTGGATTCTAAGAGGAATGATCTGCTGGCCTGGAAATCTTCTACTGCATGTACTTGCAGCAATCATTTCCTAAGCTTTCTTTCCATTTTTTTGTTTGTTTGTTTGTTTTGTGGGGTTTTTTTACTTATTTCTCAAGTTTCTATTCCCCTCTTTGCTCATCTTCAAAAGATCTATATGAACAGTCCAGCATTATACTTACTACCAGTTGCGCTGGACTGTGCAAGTTCAGGTATTGGGAGAACAGTCAGAGGCAGGATCAAGTCGGTACCGTGGCACTCACACGTACCTCAAAAAGTCTTCAAAAAATAGTGAGGCTTGAAATTTTTTGCATCTATTTAAATGATGAGGTTCCCCAAGACATCAGTGACCTCTTGTATGAATTCTGTGGATTTGCACGTATTATGGATGACAGTGAGGCCAGTATTTGTTTCTGTTCTTATTTGGATTTTTGAGAGTATGAATCCAGGAGATAAGATGTCCTTGGGAGGGGAAGGCAATATTTTCCTTCTAAGTGGCGCTCTTTAATACGTCTTTGCTTGACGAGTGTGGCGGGGTTATGCTGTAACTATCGCGGTGTAAGAAACTAGCAGAGAAAGCTCAAGTTAACATCAGTCAGATCAGCCTGGTCTGCTGCAACTCAGTATTAGAGGTCCACAGAAATGAGGGCCTCAGGAAAAGTAAATACATGGATTTCTCTGGCACAAAGAACAGTTGCAAACTGTAACAAATATAATAAGGAAAAAAATGCCTCACACGGTGCATCTGAATGAATCACACACAACACTACATGGACAGCGTGTTCATAGTCATGAAAGGCGTTCTTCTTAGTACAGCCCCTTGCTGACTCCTTTAAACACTGTTATTATTTCTGCAACTCAAAGCTACAAAAAACTAGCATGAACTGAAAACTGCTGTATCATTCTCCTCCCCCACCGAAGCTTAAAGTTCTCTAAATGTGGATAATCTTTAGATTTACACTATGTTAGATTACAGCATATTTTGCAAACTAAAGCCTTAGGAGAAAACCAATGGCTGTGAAAGCTAAAAAAAATGCCCTTAAATAATAAACCCTGCGGAAACACAGAGATTTAGCACTGCAACTGTGCAAAAGCAAATCAAATAATCAGTTTGGATTGCCAGCAGATCAGGACTCCCCAGCGGCTGCCTTTTCAGTTTCTCAATGGAAACCAACAGATGGAAAAAAGCTGAAGAGAGCAGGCTTGCTTTCTCTGCCCACTGAATAATTTCTTTCTTATGCCTTTTTGTCTACCTGTAGCCTATAGCTCTATTTACCCAAAATGATTAGAGCTTTCCATGAAACAGAAGCTTGGAGAAACAACAGAAGGTCGTGTATATTCTTGCTGATACAGCCACCTGTTGTCTTGCCACATACCCCATTTATTTACTACTGACTCGCTCAACCTTTCTGCCTAAGCCCAGCCAAGCCAAATGGGACCTAAATTTCCCCTTTTCAGTTTTACTGTAGCAAGTTAACAAAATGCTAAAAGCTGTCTGTCCAATTTTGTAACCTTTCTGTAGTGAATTCTGTCCTACCTTAACCAAAAACCTTCATGGTCTTACCACCAGCCGCCCGCACACACCATAGAAGAGACGTGACGGTGGCATGGGTTTCCAGACATGGGAAATAATTTTGAGTCAAGTGCACAGCCAGAAAGGCATGAGAGAGGGAGCAAGGCAGGGTATTCATGATTGCTGAAGATGCTTCACAATGGCAAATCATCTAAGCATCTGGTTTATTTTCTGAAGAAACTTGGCTCTCCTGTGGAGATTAATTTTCTCCACAGGACTTTTGGCAATGTTTTTAAAGCCTGCTGAGACACTCTGGACTGCCAAACTTCCACACTAGCAAGGATCTCCAATATACTGACATTTCTAGGTCAAGCTGGTTCTGAGATAAGATTTTTATAGAAAATATCACAAGACATTTAAAAAAAATGAAACACCTAGGGGTTTTTAGAGTCCCTTCTCTGCAAAATAGACATTGTCCAATTATGTTGAAACTTTTCCAGAAAAACGTACCTCTGACTACAGCTCCACTCTACCTGCCAATTTCAGATGGAAAAGACTTTAAAAAAAAAAAAAAAAGGCAATCATTTGTTGATTGGATGGGGATGGAGCAGCCAGAACTAGACTTATAACAGAAAGTGACTCACATTTTATCTTTGGACTTAACTGTACTGCATCTGTAATTTCACCTGCTCTCATTGTGCAGGAAGGTGAGGAGCAGAAAAAAGTGTGAAAGACTGGGTTGGAGATAAGTTGAAGGAGGCCATGGGCACATGGCTCTGACTTGCAGGAGAGTCCAGGGGAAACGTAAATAACTAGTTTGGTGGCCTTTTGCCATAGTCACTGTCTCCTACTTCTCAGAGTGGCTGGACAAACTGAGGCATATATTTAAAAGATTTTCCCAATTGCTTTCAAACTCTGACTAATCCTTCAGACAAGTCATATCTCTACTGGACTTCTTCCCTGAAGAAGCCATGTTTATTTTCATTTCCAATCACAAAGATCTTCTTTTAGTGGTTTTAAATGTTTGTGGGAGGATACAGCCTTTAAGATGCCAATCTTCTTTTGTTACTGCTGTCTCTTGGTTTCTGCTGAAACCAGTTAGCTGCCTGGCCTGAAGAAGCAACTGGGCAAGCACTATTTCTTTGGGGTAAACCTCATTAATAATATTTGCAGTGGGAAGGATTAGGCTGGCCTTAGTCAGCATCAGCATTTATTTCAGAAAATCTGTTACATGATCTGTCTGATTATATTCACTATTTGAAGTTTTTCAGGAAGAAGCACTCAAATTAGGCTCATAGATATCGCAAAGCATAGAGATAGGCTAGAGAGAAACCCAGAAAAAGAGACCCCACTGAGAAGAGGGCCAGGAGAGCTCAGACGTGGTATGTTTTATGGGCTGGTAGTAGCCATCTGTCCAGCCAGCCCATGCACAGCTCTAGCTTAGCCAGGGTATATTCTGGCTGGCATTTAGAGCCAACACTTGAAACAAAGGGGAGGCTTCAGAACCCAAATGGCTTGAGCTGGCTCCAGCAAGCTTCATGGTTTCACACATGCTTGGTCCCAGCTCCCTGCTACTTGAGGAGAGCCACAGAGTAACACTCATTTATTTTCCGGTAGTATACCAGTTGCCAACAAGGAACCCATCAAGAACACATTTTTTTCTGCTCAGAAAGTGTCTGGACAGCAGTATGAGGTCACGTCTGGGATAAATCCAGGTAGGGCACACCGGGACAGAGCAACAAAGGAGATTTAAGTTGTAAAAAAAAAAAAACCAAAAAAACCCCATACTTCCTATCGCAAGGGTTAGGATTACATTTCCCATTCTGAGATTGCACGCCATATCTACCCCCCCAATGAAATCTCTATGAGAAGTCTCTGACAGGAAATCCATTTCACTCAGGTACAAGATCCCTTTAAAACTCTTACTAGAGAGGCAAGTTTTGGTCATTGCAGCTCCTCTGGACACCAGAAAAGCTCCCTCCCCCCAACCAGACTTGAAATTCATAAAAGGCACCCAGCGAGGAGATGATATTTAGGAGCTTATTTCCAGTAGCTCTCTCGCAGAGACTTCTGTGGTGGCCCAGACTGCAGGTGCTGAAAGGACATTTCTGTGGACATACATGGAAGGCAGGGAGCAAAAAGGCGAAGAGGCAGGCTCTGCCCAGGGGCCCCGCTGTCCGTGATAACAGCCAGTATCGATTCTGGGAGAAAGGACAAGAGAGTAACCTTGCCCTTGGGTGATACAAAAGACCTTCATGGGATACTGGCCCTAAAGGGCAGTCTGTGCCCATGGGCTGGTAATGTTCAGGGTATCCAGGACATCAGGAAAAAATCCACCAAACTGCAGGTAAGCATCCATATGCATGTTCCACATTGAGGAGCTGATACCCAGACAGAGAGCCTGTTGAGCCTATGTGCATTTTTACAACAAGAAACTAGGCAAAAAGGATGGATAAGTACACGGCCCTCATAACATCACAAGCCGATAGCCTGGCTTTATCAGTGTTCCTCCGCTGGTAGGAAGAGGTCATTAGCCTGGTGCTGAATCTGCAAAGATGGGACTTATGTTTGGCTGTTAGTGCTCATCCTGATCAGCACGAGCTGATCCTGACGCTGCCCCAGCTCCTGTGGTAGCACTGTCAGAGCAGCTCTTTCTGCTTGCATAACTGAGGCACCCACCCACCAGCCGAGGCTGGGCTATACTGGCATCTGCGGCCCTTGCTCATCTGCAGAAACTTTGTTTGACGACTCTTTTCCTTACCCTGCAGGGATAGACGCTGAGCTCCAGACAATGAGGGCGGGCTCCTGGAAGTTTAAATGGATGCCCCAAGGTCGGGCACAGCCTTTTTGCCCGGTAGCTGGGTACCAGCCCTCTGAACAGCGTGTCAAAGATGAGAGGATTTTGCAACCCTTGCCAGCAAGAGTAGGCAGAGTTGATACAAGAGGTGTCAGAGAGGTGATGCAGACAAGCTGGAGGAGAAGTGTGGGCAGAAAAACCAACGTCGGTGAGACATGAAAAGCCAGTGAAACAGCGAGATGGAATTTACTTCTGCCAAGTTTCGCACTCAGCTGAAGCAAGCTGGAGATGAATGGCTGTGTCTGAAGCGAGTGGAGACCAGAGCGAAAGCCAGGCAACCCGTAGTGCCCCCTTCAATGAAAGAAGGCTTTTTAAAGTTTATGTTTAATCCCACTGCTAGGATAGCAAAGTACTCAAGCTTCCCAGAAGCAAGGGAAAGGAAATTGAAGAATTCAAGCTGTAGTGTAATGAAATGCGCTTTCCACCCACTTAGTTCTAAGATTGTGATTCAGTACTGCATTTATGTAGTTTCTGGGATGGAAGGGCATTGCGGTGCATCTAAATCAGATTTCTGAGCCAGTGGTAGCAGATGGACCTCAAGAGAAAAAACACACAGTCAGATAGCTAAAATAAGCAGATTTTTTTCACCGCCTCTATTTCAGTGATGGTGTCACCCTCTGTCATTGCCAATTCTAACAAGACTGGTAACCTCTTTAACAAATGCGACACATGGAAGATAAAAATACCAAGAGCAGAGGTTAGCTAATTTTGTAGCTTCACAGTTTTTGCACACTTTGCATCATCTGTATCATCTGTCTGACACTTTGACACAGTGTACATAGAGACTGTACTCACAATCCAGGAAACCAACCATTAAAGGCTATCTCATGAATATTTTTATAAAAGATTACATTAATAGACATCATTAAAAACTGATGGCAGCCATACTTAATAAAGAACTCAATTTTAAGGAATGACTATAACAGACTGAGAATTTGCATAGTTTTATTTTATCATTAATTTCCTTTATTAAAAGACAATTCTATAATAAAATAAGCAAACGAGGCATTGGAAAATCTTTTATACATAACAATCTTCACAGATAAAAGTTTCATCCACTTTAAAAGTTGCTCAGCCTTCCTGCAAGTTTTGCTTAATGTTTCCCTATTTTGCTTTTCTCATTCCTGCCTTGGGAAGTTCTGCACTCTCACTTGCCATTAAAAAAAAACAAAAAAAAAAACCCAAAAAACCCCACAAACCAAAAAACCCCACAAAACCAACCAAAAAAACCCCAAACAACCAAAAAAATCAACTTGCAGGACAGTATGACTGCTTTGATTTGATTGGGAAGCTGGTGACTATCCAATGTTCACTCAAAGTATGCAGTTTAATCTGAGAGAGAGAAATCACTCCAGCATAATGCCAAACATTGCCTGTGGTTTCAAGCAGAGGAATAATTAGTCCTTTCCAAGTCTAGCCATGGTGGTGATATTAATAACAAATAAATTTAGACTTGCATGTAAAGCAGAAAAGTTCAGTCATCAAGAGGCAAACCAGAATAGCTTTTAAGTTAGGAGGAGATACGCACTGATTTAACATTTTCTGTTTCTGATGCTTCCAATTACAGAAATTGTCGTAGTCAAATACGTCATTACCATTTTATTCAATGCTTAAGATAAAATGTGGCAAAAAGCATCCATCTGTTCATCTTTAGCACCCACCCAGACAAAATCTATAGTGCCAATTTCTGCTCAGAAGTACACCGAGGTAAACTAGTAATAACTACTTTGACAGTAATGTATTCACTCCAGGTTTAATATAGAATAAAATTTGTTTCCTATTTGGCAGTTCTCAGACTAGAAAATCTCCACGGAGCCCTAACTAATACTTCTGAAAAAAATAGTGCTCCTTATCTACAGTAGTGTTTAAGTCATTGTTTGGCAGATAAGCGTAAACACTCTGTCCACTGTTTAACTGCTGGGCAAACTGCTTTGAGGTATCAGAATTTAAAAAAGCATCATACAATGCCACAGGCTATTGAATATGTAGATAAAAAATTTACGGTCTTGTTCTCTAATTAGAAAATATAATATCTGTGGGATACTATAGGAAGGTTGGAATGTTTTTTTCTTCAAACATCCACTTTCACCATACATGAAGCAAAACTACACAGAGCTAAGGTTACATCAGTCTTGTGAACCTGCATATTACCAGTGTCTTCATGGCGCATTGACTAAATATTTTCCCTGAAGTGCAAACCTTGACAGATTTTCTAAAAGCCCTTCTTCTTTGCTTCAAATCAATCCACCTTGTGCCTCAACTGGCTTCGTAAGCACATGAAACCCCACATCAGATATGCACTACATATCAGACTTTATCAAGAAGAAATGCTTAAGAAAACTTGTTTTCACCCATCTTCTGAGAACATCTGGAGTGAGCTTGCTACATTCCTCTGTACTGGCAGCTAGTGCTTTGATTCACAGAGCTGCCAACAGGTACTGACATTAGGATAAATTTGCCTGGACAATTTGAAAGAATGGAGGTCTTCTCCTGCACAAAGCCTAAGGACAAAATTTTGCCTACTTAACTCCACTTTTTTTTTTTTTTTCCCCCAAATTCTGTAAACTCCCTTTATTCCCATCTCAGAGATAGCCCAGCATGTTCTCAGAAAGGTAATATGCAGCTCTGTTCTCACGTTGAACAGAAGATGCTAACTAAATGCCAGGAATGGTATTACAACACAGTGAAAGATCAAGAATTTTAGTCCAAACTCTTCCCTTCCTCATTTATACTTTTCCAGAAGAATTAAAAAGGCAAGATGTCAAACAATGATGTGGTGCCTAAGTGGCAGGGCATGGAAAGCTCTGCATGTCTTATGCTCAATGGACACTGCGAGTGCAATAGTGTCAAGAGACCTTATGATACAGCTGAAGAATCTGTGATCATTTGCACTCTCCAGGCAAAGACTGTGGTAAGTATGTTGCTTAGTAGAAACGTATTAAAGGGTGCCAACAGTATGAGCTGATTCTGTTGCCCACATCGATTTCTGAGAAAAACCCTAGGAAAACTCCATTTGAGGATTTTTCTGATAAGAGTAGTTGGATCTTACTACCAATTTCCAAGAACATTAGTGGTTGCTAAAGGCCCTCCTAATCTTGGACTTCAACACCTCTAATCTAAATGATCAGTATGGGTTCAAATCTATATTCCTAATGAGAGTTTTGATTCAGTTTTGTAACTCAGGATTTCTCAAAGGCAATGACATTTTTAAATGTTGAAAATAAATCTACTGCATTTGTAGTAAATGAGTGCATTTTGAGTTCACTGCTGTATTTTTCTACTTGGCTATAGAAGCAATATATGAAATGAACATCAAAAATGGACTGATGTTAAGTTTTGAAGAACCACCTGTTATTTGATAGCTTCAGAAATCTACTTTGAAACCATGAAACATATCCACCCCAATTCATTTAAATATTATTAAATTCTCTTAACCGTGAGTATTACAACCGCATAGAAGCACAGTCACCATTTGCTGATGAAACTATACCCTATGGAAATGCATGCCATGACCCAGTATAACAAGGGAGGTTAAAATGGCAGTGGGATTGGCTAACAAGGTGCTTTGGTTCCTCATGCCTAGAAGCAAAACGAACAACAGGTAAAATACTTCTTGTCTCTCCTTATGTTTCCAACACCAGTTATTTAGGTTAGCTAGGACAAAGAAATAGCTGTTGAAGAAGTTTGCAAACAAGCCATTGCCACTACCTTATAAAAAACCAAAGGATGGCCTTATGAAGAAGTGGAATGCATGGAAAGGGAGCTGAGAGCACTCTCTCTCCTTTGATGGCTGTTTTGCTGTTTCTGGGGTGAGTTACCTGACCAGAGACAAGCTGAGCTCGCTGCAGCAGCCAGCCTGGCTCCCAGGGCTTGCCACTGGCAAAGACAATTGCACCGCCTCAGTCTGTTGCCTTATTGCAGATGCCCTTATTTTTTTCTCTCCCCCTGAATGTACAGCAGACCCTGGATGTGACACTTACCAGGATTTTATTCAGATGTGACAGCTTGCTTAAGAATTTAACAAAACTTTGCTCACTGCACTCCTGCAGTGGGGGTATGAGTTTAGCTGTGTGACTTTGCGGGCTTTAGTGGGAGTTCTGCAGCAATATCTGAGCACAAATGAGTTCGTCTACACGTTCCCATGCCTGACTTTCATTAATAGGATTGTGTCCACAGAAACGTAGTAATCCTTTCTATTGTGATTCTCCCATATAACAGGAGAGCGTAATATTTGTCTGCATTTCCGTCCACTTTCACCTTTACCTTTGCTCAGACAGTAAAGCTACCTTGGCAGGTCAGAAACCACTTCCTTATGCACAAGCAGTTTTCAAGAAAAAATGTCTTTTTGTAGCTCCAACAGTTTTCAAACAAATTTACCAGTTCTTGCAAGGGCTAAAAAAAGGTTAGCCCTTTAGCATCTCTAGCAAGGAAGAAGTTCCTGCCCGGTTAGCGACCCTGATTTCAACCTGTAATCAACAGACGAAGAACTAGTTCAGTGTCCCGGACAGACCTTGCAGAAAACCCTGCTGATGAGACTGCAAACACAAATGCCAATTAGCGCCAGTGTTGATGGCAACTTGTTAAAGCTTGGAAAGAGCTCTTAGAAATTCATCTCGCCTAGCCCACGGACTTGCTGGGAATAACACCATATGCTATGACTTTTGACAGTATTTCTTCTGCCTATTTAGCACAGCACTAGGTTAAAGTAACCTGGACCGTGTACCACAGTCCCATAGTACATTACAGTAACTATTACAGTAATCACGTACCACAGTACATTACAAGCTGTGGTGTACCTATATTTAGGTCCCAGACTGTGAGGACAATTCTCTGTAGGTGGAATTGAAAGGCTGATTTACTGAAGGTATCAAAAATATCCTCGGATGAAAGAGAGACATGCTGCTGGACGCTGCTTGGAGCTAAGAGAAAAACCTTTAGATAAGCTTTCCTCTGTGCTGCATTCTGTATTACTAATTTTTTTTTAAATAGCCAAAATAACATCATATACTCGTATATAATTGGGAGTTGTATAAAACAGTCTATTAAAACTAACATTAACAATACAAGTAGTACATTCAGAAATTGATGGTAGCAACATTACTACTAATAATCATAATACTAAGCATAATACTAAGCCTTAACAAAAGCTTTGACTTATTTTTTTAACATTTGAAAGTCAAAATCTTATGGTAATGATGGAAACATGCAGTAAGTTAGCTACAGGCAAAATTAATGGGGCAAGTTACTGGAAGAAAGTAAAATGTGATGAGTCCTGATAAAAGGGTGAGGGCGAGTGCCTGCAAGAATCGCACCGGAGAGTCTGAGAACTGTCACCTAAAAAACTTGGGGTCATCTGCAAGCTTTAAGTAATGATGTCATACAGGAGAGAAACAAAGTGCTCATTCTTTCTGTTGCTCACACGCCTAACCAGAAGCAAGAAAGCAGCAAGACGAGACAACACTGGCCAGACAAAAGTTGAACTAAAGCAATCTACTGCCTCTTTACACCTCTGAGCAGAGAGGATTGTTGCAAGTATTCAAATCACAGCAGGAATGCCATATGAGATACCTCATTTCCCTGCCCACATAGGATTTGATTCAGTAAAACTATAGACTAAGTGCCACAGAATAATCACTGTGTAATTCTGTGCTTCTCTCTTTAAAATAAACACGACCATGGTGATAAATAAGTCACAGCTGGAAAGGGAAGGAAAAAATGAGTTTCATCTTACCACACTTCAGACCTGCAAAAGTTATCTCCCTAGTCTAAGCTTGCCCTCCTTGAGAGTCACTGGAAGCAGGTGGGCATTTCTGGAGAATGACTCATCCTCCTAAAATAAGTTTCTTGGATAGAAGGGATGATTCACCACCTGAAGGTACCTAGAGAGCACATGGGAGTAGCTTAGATTAGATGCCTAATTTATTGGTGCTGAAAGTTAGGTAAAATGAATCTCTAATACAGTAACTATCTGGTATTTCTCAGAATCCAGAAAAAAAATTACAAAAGAAGATGCATGAATTTGCCTCACTCTTCTAGACTTACATTGCTTTTCAAAAGCTGACAAATAGTTACAGCTTATTCTTGACAGAATTCAAAGCAAATGCCATTAAAAGATATGTACCAAGCAAGTAAATGCAGCAACAAAGTACCATTTTAGTGTTTCTTTTGTTTCTCACATTGCCATTACAGACAGGAGACACAAAGTGATCTTGAAATACAGTTCTGTTCAGGAAACCATAATGGGTCCCATTATTACCTTTCAAATACAAACCTGTTAAAGCAATGTGCATTTCGCTATAAGACATAAAAAAACCCCACAAAATCACGCTGATCCATGACACTGACACCGAGAACATTAAGAAACATCCAGCCTGTTTCCTTTAAAATCCACCAGCCTATATTGACTGGAGATAAAAAAAACCCTCAAGCTCAATTCACTGCCTTGTTAAATGAATGTTTCAGCGTGGTAGAACTGGATATAGCTCCTGCAGGTTGCACAACGATGGACGTTTCCCAGCTCCTAATCCCTACTGGTGCCTTTCCTCTAAAATATCTCAGGGTATAATATATAGAAACTGGAAGTAATAGGCCATTATTCTCAAAATGAAGTATCCTCTGTATTACTTTCACATGAGGATACTTCATAGCAATACATGTCTCCAATTATTTCTTCAGCTGGAGGAGGTTTCAGTCCATGTAGTCATGCAACTCTTTTAGTAGGACAGGAGTGAACGAACAGCCAGCGAGGGACTGCCACAGTCCTTTTGCTACACGAGTCCTGGTGGCAAGGAAAGGTCAGCAAGGTAAAAAATTTGCACATTTGTTATTTTCAATATTCCCTTCAAAAAGAATAATCCAAATTTCTGGCAAACACATTGAAACTAATTCATCAGACAGGAGAATACTAGGGAATAGCATGAAACTCTGGGCAACTGAATGTTTCTGACAGGCATATTTAGAAAATAGTTTCTTTTTTCAGAGATTTAAGCACATTACTGCCTAAGCCATGATTGCATTTCCTCTGCATTTGCAGTGATTGATTGCATTACTAGTATTGAATGAAAGGGTCAGAGAAGCAACATAAAACCAGATTTTACTACACACATGCACAAACTTGTTTTGAGTTAAGTAAACCAAAGTTTTCTATTGCACTGTGAGCTCAGCAGGGTATCTTATTCTTTGAGGCACGGCTCATATGGAAGACTATGATTAACTATCCCTGACTGGAAATAAGATAAAATGCCACTGGCTTGGATAAGTTCATTGGAAAAAACGTCAAAATTTGTTTTCTCAAGACTTGCTTGCTAAGCAATTTGAATGAATTCTGGATAAGTGACGTATAGGTCATCGCTGCATTGCAAATACAAGGACTTGGTGCTCTATGAGAGCCATTATACTTCCTCGTCTGAAATATGTACCCCGGTTTATATTGTAAATGTGCTTGGTTTTCCCCGGCTGTCTAGGTCAGCCCTCTATCAGAAGATTGGCTCTAGGGGCTTAAAGAGCAGTGCCCATATCATGATGTTATATGATAATGATTGATATGATACAACGATTAAGACTGCTTCACTCTCCACCCCAAAATAATTAGAATTTTGCAAACCAGGTTGTTTGCAAACAGGGTACCACCTTGTTTGGGACAAGGTATCAATTTTCCAGCACCACAAATGACAGCTTTGTCATTTGCCACTCCAACAGGGAAGAAGGCCAGAACAAAGGGCTACTGTCATCCCACTGCCATTATTTTTACATATCTGAAATGCAGTAAGAAATCTGTAGCAGCAGAGCCTTCCCTTTTCTGTTGTGGTTGTACCTATCTTTGAAGATGAATTCCAAATGATAGCATTCATTATATGGAATTTTGTGTGGATAGGTCTGTAAGCATACAGGGATGATGATGATGACAACAACGACAATGACATGTAAGTATACATACACACATGAGAAATCCCTCCCAAAAGTACACTCATCCAAAAAAATATTTAATTCTGGACAAAGGAGAGTTTCATACTTTTAATATTGGTGTCTGCAAAAGCCCAGAAAAAAACCAAATGCATACCTGCTCTTCAACGGAATGCACAGAATTTGCTTCTACCCAACTTCAAAATGAGAGCACTTGGAACAATGGACACAAATCATGCAATTCTGATATTAATTTTAAATAGTACTTTAATTTAATCCCTTTTGCCTTCAGAGATCTGTTCTGTACTGATCTGGTAGAGCCAAATACTGCAGGATTATATTACAAAGTCTCTTGTGAGCAACTACATTGAAATGAATGGATTTATTTCACATTTACAATTGCTATAATGAGAGTAAAAATTGGCCCTCTGTAATGAAGCTGGTCCAGTCTTGGAAGTGAAGATATGGGAAAGGGATGCCAATAAATTTTGAATATCTGAAACATTTCCAAGATGTTTTTCATGTAACACCAGTAGCACACAAAAATTGACTGAGGTACTATAGAATGAGCTGGAATTAATAATTTAAAGACATAGGCGAGCTGAGTATCTTTTCTAATCATGTTTGTAAGTCTTCCTTCCTAAATACATATAGTTTTGTAGTAAAATATATGACCTTAGAGAAAAAGTAGGTTTTAAAATGCTCTATGATTCCTTAGGGTGAAAAAATTATGTTATGTACAGATCTTTAAAAAAACCCAACAAACATGTCTTTTCTTCAAATATCAAAGGATATGCACCAAACAGATCAATAAGCGGATGAAAAATTGCAATGCTTCCCTCCATTTCAAGGGCTGGCAGGTGAGAACCTGCCCAGGTTGGTGGGAATTAGTAGGAATTCCTAAATCCCTGCTTACATCAGGAATGAAACAAGCCAATGAAACAACCAGGGACTTACCTCTCCCACCAAATGGTATGGCTCAGCACATACTCATTCAGTTCTGGTCTCCCTTTAAAATACAATCTCTACATTTGAATTGTTAAACGGCATGGACCCTGACCTGTACCAACCTTTGAGAAGGTTTACTGGCCCGTGAAAAATTAAGCACGTTAAATATTTAATAGCAAGGATTGTGTTCAACTGCGTTGTCTCAACTATGCCCTGGCCCATTTAGTGGTGCAGATGATGTCTCCAAGCCTACAGCTCCATGGCTCCTGCATCATGTCCGGGGCTAGGTGACCTAAGGTGTTCAGGGTCCACAGCTCTAGATGGCCCTGATACAAGGCACTGTGAGGTTTTCTCAATACATAGGTAAAAGGTTTTGTGTCTCTGGAGCCCCAGCTTGCCTGGGATTTGCCTGCTTGGCTAGGGCTTTACAGCAGAGACCCTAAAAGCATTTAGGGAGTTGGTAGTTTAAGAGGTTTTAAGCCTCTTCATACTCATCACAATTAGACATCTCCACAGCCTGGTCTGACTCTGTCGAGGTTTCCTGGGATCCCAGACAGTCCGGGAGCTTCCGGAACAGAGATAAATGGCAGCATTTTGTTGAAGAAATAACAAAACAGAAGCCTTCTGCTTTTCTAAAGGATAAGCGCGTGTGTTTGTGGAGAGAATTTCAAAACCTCAAACTTACCTTTTGAATCAAAACTAAACCACTCTCAAACTGCTGGCATTTCCCACAGAAAGGTAATCTAGGCTTTGATGAGCTCCATCTCTCAACAATTTCAATCCACCTCAACCCAATACAAGAGTTTCACATACGGGATCTTTGCAACTCTCCAGAGTTTCTCTAGATTTTTTTAGCATCTTCACTTGGTCACACCCAGCTGTGGAGCTCTGCCTGCTTAGACCTACTGCAGAAACATAACCTGAAATTTTCCATGACAGATTATTCTTGAGAATAATATGGATTACCCCACCAGTAGCAGAACTAAGGGATCCTGGTTTTCCAGTTTACAGATGATATATATTTATACACCTTCTCCCACAATAACCACATATGTCCCTTTGTTCAACTTATCTTTGTTCCCTACAATTTGGGATGTAATGAAACATACTGAAGCCAGTACAAACAATAACTGCTCTATGTCAATCTAACACAAAATTTTAAAGTAATGCTAATATAAAAATTTTTAAAAAAATGGTAATTTTCTGAAGGTTTATGACTCAAATATCCAACATAAAAGCATCAATCCAGATCTGAAATTGACCTATGGCAACACCGTAAAATTGCTGCAGGACTGAAAGCAATACTTTCTGTAATCAATTAATCAGATTTCCTGAAACTTTATTCCAAACCCCTGCTTAAATAATTTAGAGCTTGCAACATAAAATGAGGATATCATTAAAGAACTTATTTCTAACAGTACATTCATTTTTAAAATCCATCCAGTCACTTGATACATCTAACGCAAGCAGATCCAGCAGATAGAGAGGCGATATTTAAACTGAGCTGCAAAGCTCCTACACAGCTCTAGATGGGAGACATATGAGGGGTTCAGATTCCCAGGCAATTTTTCCCCCCACTATCACTTCATTTACCCTGGCCGAGAAGTCATGGGGAAACTGATTCTAAAAAAATGGGTCTTTGGCCTCACTAAAAGTTGGATCCCTTTAAATTGTGTAAGGTTTAACATTCAGAATCAGTCACCCGAAAAAAAAAAATCCATCATACAAGACTTATGTTCAAGATATTGTATGCGCTGGAAAAGGTCTGAGCTGAGTACAGACCTGAAGTTGAACATAATCCTTATCTGCAATTCCAGGTCAGTCCAATTCTATTTTCAAATGATTTATCTGAGTATCGAGATACCCTGTCACGTGAGAATGATGATGCCACCATGAAGCGCTATCTCCCAGAACAACCTCCCAACTACAAGCTGCAGAGCATTCCTGAGGCAGTACTGGACAGTGCTAAGATACTACAGAGCACTAAGATACTCATTAGTCCAAAACCAGTTATTCCTACCAGGTGCAATGGCTATAGAGGCTTTCTCTAGAAGAGGAGAGACCTGAATCAAGTCCTTCTTTAATGAGTACATGTGTTTTATTAAAGTCCTGGGTTCTTGAGGAAAAGGGTGGGCATGAGCTTACTGTATTAGCTCTGCAGGCAAAAGAATTGCATTAAATGCCCGGACACTGACAGGGCTTTGGCATGCCTAAGGCCAGCAAGATGAGGACACAGCTGCTGCTGGGCATGCCCAAAGAACAGACCTCAGGTAGCTTGGAAGTGTAGACACCTGCCAACCCTCAGTACCTCCAGGGAAGCATCTGACTAGAGATTCTGTTTACTTTTTTTTTTCTTAATTAATCTCTCGTGTCTCATTTCTCACTTTATAAAAATTTGGTTAATAATACATCTTTGCAGTGTCAGAAGATATGTATATTTGGGGGGAAAAAACCCCTCAAAACTATGTTAAAAGAAACTGTGACTGGAATGATCAGAGCAAATTAAAAATATTTGGAGGGGTAGGGAGATCTCTATGCTAACAATGATTTTGGACATTCTATCCTTACCTTTGGGAGTCATGACCAGATATATTTATTATATTCATGACCAGATATATTTATTATTTAACTCAAACATTTAGAACATTTTACTTATTTCCAGATTGTACATATCCTACACATACCATGACTACTGAGTTAAGTTTTATGACACTGATATTTTTATTAAAGTTTATAAACTCTATTGAACAAATATTGAAATTCATCTCATGCAAATTTTATGCTTCAACACTGCATCACTTAAACAGTTATTCAAACTGAACACAAAAAAGACAAGACCAAAGGAACTTACTCAAACATTCACAAGATTATTGAAAGTTTGGTGTGTTTGGGTGTTTGGTTTTTTTTCCTTTATCCTCTATCATATGTACCTTGTATTTAGGAAAGCCAGTGGATAAAGCCAAAGTAACAGGACAGAGTGAAATCTCTACCCACAAAAACCTGAATATCCAGGTGTGGTTTTTTACTTAAGCAAGCTGCAAATATGTATTTCTACTCTGACACAAAGCTGCATACAAGAAAAGATGAGATGACATCATCTTTTGTGACTTAAGAAAGCACTCCTGTATATTATTTCACTCTGTCCTCACAACTAGAATAACCATTCTTTTAATATGGCTAACATATATTACAGCTGATTACTTTTCTCAGAAGAATTGAGCATGCTGAATTATATTTGGGATTTCCCCCCCCCTTGGTCATGCTGTGGTGTACCTCTACATAGGAGCAGAGGCCAAATCTTGCTTTATATTCACAGTAGACAGTGATATGGTTTATGCTGATCTTTTGCTCCCACAGGAGTTTCCCCATTGGTCAAACAGCAGCTTTCAAGGAAGGAGACTCCAAAACAGGCCCTGTACATGGTAGTATTTGTGGCCTCTCTGTCTAGGGATAATATTTCATCATTTTTTTCACTATGTTTTGCTTTACTTTTGTACGTACTGTAGTTTCAGCCCCTTAAGAGACACTCCGCAAAATCTGTTGCTTAGTAATAGTAACCTTCATGGAAATTAGCTTGAACTTCAAAAGAACAAAACATCTTTCATTAGTCACAGGTTTTCAGATAATTAATTCCTCTGAGAAGGTTGATTAGAAAAGCCAGCCTTCCAGAATCAAGTAACACCAATGTTGACCTAAGATGAATTACAAAGGTTAGTAATGCTCTTGAAAGGACCATTTCTTTGTACCCCTTAAATTATGTTCGAGATTCTTTCTACCAATACCCAGGCTCACCTTGACAATGGCATTAATAAAGTGAAGTTTTATGTAAGCAGAATCAGCCTCTCATACAGAATAAAGCCAGAAGGAATTACTGTGGTCCTATAATCTGGCCTCCTGTGTAATATAAGTCACATAAATTAATTATTGTCCTAACAAAAGCACCTAAGAAAAATATAAATCTCAAATATAAAATGCTTTTTGAATTTTTCTTTTTCCTTAGAGACTTGCTTTGGTTAAATTAACTATTGTTGCATGGTAAGGAGAGAGGGGTTAAGGACCAGAGAGGCACCAGAGGAGCTGCAGTCTCTTACCAGGTAGGCACAGCACAGTGCAAGAAGCAGCAAAAGCTTTGTGGGGCCAGAAGAAGAGTGCACAGGAATGAGTGAGATTCTGGTGCCTGGAGACCAGGACACTTGAAGCCTCAGCTCCCACCTCTGTTTACAGGATTGCTGATGCATTTCACATCGGGTAATGACTGAACAAAAACTGCAATCAGCTAGGCAGTTAGGACCGTCTTTGAGATTTACGACTTGCCCGAATTAGTAGGCTGCAAAGTCAGCCACCCTCAAGTGAGTCCATAGGCTTCTTTTTTACTTTCCATTTAGTCTTATAAATCTCATGTTGCTCCCTCTATCTAGTCTAACAAAATAGATAGGAGAGCAGCTCAGTCTATGGAATGATGCCTTCCAGATCTCTAAATTTGAAATAACAGAAGTGGAATAATTACCAGTACTTAAAAAAATCATGCTAGAAGGCAGAGTAATTTTGGGAGTATAAAGACTTGTCTATGCCTGAACAGAAGAAATAAAAAAACAAGTACTTCAAGGTACAAACGTAATGCATTCTAGTTGAACAACACTGAATGCCTGAGTAGAAGCTCTCACACAGAAGCAAAGTGGTCTAATTCCTTCAGAAAAATTGGACCAAACTGAGTCCAATTCACTTTTGCAGGAGAAAATCCACATCGTGGTTAAAAGAGCAGGTATGCCGTGCCTCTTGTCTACAAAGGAGCACTGGAGAAAGTGAATCAAGTTCTAAAATGTGCAATCATTTTTCCATTGCAGTTATCACCAGAAATCAGAAAAAAAGATTACAGGTAGATTCAGAGACTTTAGAAAGTCAAAAGGTAGAGCCTTAAGGCCCTGTTCATCTGCATTTGACCCAAACGTTCACAGGTGCCCAAATTTCCCACATTAAAATTCCTTAAATGGTTTGGGGTGAGATTAATATGACCAGCTGAGAACATGTATCTCTCAACATTCCAGGTTTCCTTCTTAAATCAGTGGAGACATCAGCTTTTCCGGGCTGTTTCTCTCACTCCTTTTGGCAGGTAGTTTCATACCTGAAAACATCCACTCATCTCCACTGACTGCAAAGGAGCCTTGGGTAATCAGTGGAGCCGTCTATGCTATAGCTAGCTAAAAGACCACAAATGTATCCCATAATATACATCTGCTTCTGTGAATGTCCGGAAGTGCTGCTGCTCACTGACGGCAGTGAATAGTGCAATGCCCATCTCAGACTAGAATTTACAAAATAGGCTTTACATTACCTACGTCACATGAGAAAGTCCATCCATAGGCATTTTCAGAGCCCAACCAACAGCTAGGGCTGCAAAATCCCCCATAAACTAAGCCAAAAGTCTTGGTAGACCACTCCCTTAACCTAATAATTCAATGGTGAATGTATTTAGGAAGGAGATATGACTTCAGTTCCTCTCAGGATCCCAGAGGATTTGAAACCACAGCTTCTATCTCTCCTCAATGCTTTAATCTTACCTGAGGTAAGAACAGAAAGAGCACTCTCACTGCCTCTGTAAAAGCCATTACACTTTGAACAGCATAATTTAGCAGAAGAGACAGCAGGGTTTGGGTAGTTACCGCATGCAGCAGTGATGGTAGAGCAACTGGTTTCCACTGCTGCTGTCCCAAAAAGCTACCTGTGAAAATTCACACCACCTTGTGTCAAATGGTGGCTGGAGCACAGCCTCCCACCTGATTGAGTGCACTCACTCTTTCCCTCGGGCCCAAGGAGTATTAAGTTAGGCAGTACGCAAGAGTCCACACGAGGCGGACTGACAGCATCTCCCACCTCCTCCAGAACACAGCACGCTATACAGGCTGATAGAGGGTGGCTTCTAATCTCCAGTGAGGAAGAGAAGGAAATCCAAGTCCAGGGAAGCGAATTCAGAATTATTCTTCTCACAGTTATTAACCCAACTGTTAATAAAGGAGCAAGAAATAATGTAAGAGATGCCACTTCATCTCCCTTCCTTTGAAAGGGATTACTTGGTTTTGGTTTGGTTGGGGTTTTTTTTGTTTGGGTTGTTGTTTTGTTGTTTTTTTTCCCAGAAAAATACAGCACTGACATACCAAAGAACA
The DNA here is from genome assembly GCF_028858705.1 of Grus americana. Lineage (NCBI taxonomy): Eukaryota > Metazoa > Chordata > Aves > Gruiformes > Gruidae > Grus > Grus americana. Next base: position 44,123,391 of record NC_072854.1, read on the forward strand.
ACCAGGCTTAAACTTAAACTAGCACTGAGATTTTCCTGTAAACTTGGCTCCCTCTTGCCATTCCCAGCTGTTCAGGAACTGCTCTCAGCCACCAAACTCTCCCCTCTGTCTTTGACACAGAGCCTAGGCCTGGTAAATCACAAGGAGACACTGTTAAATTTATCACAGCAGTGATTACATCCCCTTTGGAGATCATATTAATTCACTCTTGGGGGAATTATTGTCATTCATTTGACTAGACCTCCTCTTTCAACAGACAGGGGAGTGTTAGTGGAATTCCTTCTCTCGTTGGTGAACAGGCTTAATTTTACTTCAGGTCAAGCACAGAGGCGTGAATTGCAGTACTCTATATAAAGGCAGAGCACAGATTAAACAAGGAGTATGTCTCATTATTGCTATGTTCTGCACCCCCACACCAGCAAATCTGGTTATCTAGACAGGATAATAAAATAAAACAGGAACAAGTTCTACTCTGATATTTATGAATACTATGTCACCTATCTGCAGTACCGTTAGTGATTTGATATCAAGTTGCATTCACTGTCACACAATAAAGTAGACCACCACAACCCAGTATTCTGTGCACAAAGTATCCATAACTCCAGTTTAAAAACAAACATCAGTTCTTTAAGGGGCACCCATTACAACTCACATTTTCCTCCACCACACAGTGCAGTCACCGACTTAACGGTTCTTTTCCCCCTGTCACAGATGAGAGGAATCGTGATAACTTCATGAATGCCTTTTTTCTTTGAGAGCAAGCTGTAGGAACTTTTGTTCTGGAGGATGCTCACGAGCAGATCCTGTGCCCAGGGCACTCACAGAGACACAAGTCAGCTAAAGGATTCTTATTTGGCCACAAACTGGCTATAGACTGCTGTAGCTCAGTTGGTGAGAGGGGTAGAATAAAATCTGTAACACTACTGGGGATAAAACCAGAATCCTGCACTAGGACTAGATGCAAATATATGTGCTCCTGTAACAGTTCATCTCTGACAGCTCTAATCTTATAACCAGAAGTGGTAAAACTCACCCTCAGCCTGTCACAGATGGTCCAAACTGTACTCAGGACGGGAGGGAATGGCACTAGGTGCCTGCCGGCTCGACGACTTCTGCAGGCACCTCCACCTCCTTTTTCCATCAACACCGATGTCTCCTGCCACCACCGCACCTGCTGCAAAACAGCAGCACAGAAGGTGCTACCTCGGGAAGCTGGAGGGGACCAGGAGAGAAGCGACGACCAAGTGGTTGTTGCAAGAGGTATGAGGAAGGAGTCTTAAAATTAGGCATGTGGGCAGCTGAGCAAGGCCCTACCCAGCCCCTCTCAGGCATTCTATAGGGACATGCCTTGACTCTTTATCATTTAGAGAAATTACTCCAGCACAACTTCTGCTAAATCATTAGCAAATTGAAAAAATTCCCCCAAAAAGCCAAGATGCTGAACATTTTTCATTCTACTAATATGGGAAGTAATCCATCACAAACATGCAGCACTTGAATCATAAAGGTCACTGTCTTGTGTCGAAATGAATCATGCCACACAGTACCACTGCCTGCTTTATTTCTCACACAATAAGATGATCTTAATTACTCAGTCCTGGCTAAAAAGGTAGTACACCCAGTTCAGACAGTATTTTTAGGAAGGTATTGTCTTTTTAGGCTTTCTCTTTTGCTGCATAGTTTGGGGGTTTTTTTTGATATATTGCCACATTTCTACCCCAGTGTCTCAGAAGAGAGCGTTCTGTAAATTCTTTACACAAGAAGCATTTTGGCTTAAACAAAACCATCAGGCAAACAATCTTTGTTATTTAATATACCAATACAATGAAGTGTTTGAACCTACGATGGTGGGCATCCATAAATCCAAGAAACCTGTGAATGCACAAAGATAGAGCAATTCTATAGACTTTTGCCACATTTTTTGAGAATGTTCATGTTTATTTTTTCCTTTTTTTTTTTTGTTTTGTTTCTCCGGTATTTTCACAGGTGTAATATGTACAGAAAAGATAATGCCATTCGACTTAACAGCTTGTTTTAAAACAGTAATGCAAGGTTTCTCCACATCAGAAAATTACTATTCCTCAAAAAAAGATCAAACCAGTTCATAATGGCAAAGTAGTGGCTCCAGGAAAACTGGACTTAAGAAATTCCTCACCATTCCAACTGCAACAAACTTGTGCTCTGAATTTTTATTTTTCACATAAAATAAATCAAAATCTCTTTCAAGGAGGGCATTGTTGAATAATTTGAGAACTAAAAATCTCAAATGGTTGCCACTGAAATCTGGCAGTTGTTTATGCATATGCCCAAATAAAAGGAAATATGGAAGCATTAAGCATACAAGTTTAAAAAAAATAGTAACAGAAAGCAATAAGAGGCAAAACAATTTTCTTCTCTATATACATAAATATTTTTACATAAGTAACAAGAAATGTCAAAAATACACAACTTTGAGCACAAAAGAATCATTTCAGCAATAGATTTGTACAAATGAGACTTGTGTAAGCAGCATGCTTTGACAGAATGAATTAAACTGCAACATAATTCAAAATACATTCATTTCAATCCTCCATACCAAAGATTTCTGAAAGTGTAACACGAGGGAATACAGCTTAGTAACAAGTATCATTTCTGTGGAGAGGAAGAAGATTATAGTTCCCCAGTAGAACGAAGAAGGATCAATTTCAGTTTTTAAAATCCTTTGTCCTGGTCAAGGTCAAGCCCACTAAAATGCCTCAGTAGCCCAAATCCTGCCAAGGGTATGTGTTTTAGCATTACAAATGTTAGGAAGGTTATGCTGACTTTGGCAGGATCACAGACAGCAAGACTGAGCACTTTAGCAGTCTTCAACTTGGTCCTAGGACTTCACCTGTAATTATCAAGGCACTGCTCTAAAGACAGTATATTAGACACAATAGGCCAAATGGTTCTGTAAACACGTAATTACCCCCGGGGATACTTCTGTGCCACCTTGTTTCTTTTCTGAACACCCTTTTGTTCACTGTATGCTCTGATCACCTCTAAAACCTGGTAAGTCTGAATACTGTATCACCACATAATTCAACTCTTAGTTTGGGGCACACAATTTGGGTTTCTCTTCCACAAGTATCAGCGGACACAGCTCTGAGTGGAAACCCTGTTACGGTCAGTGTAAACAAACACTAAATTACCAAGACAAATTAACTTTATTTGATGTTTGCAATTTCTACTTCACAGCCAGTACTTGCTGGAGATTATGAAATCCCCCCCCAAAATGTTTTCCCCCTCCCCCTTCAAGAAAGTGATTTCACTAAATTTCCTGTATTACTCATCATCTTTCCTTCTTGAATTACTATGTTTTATGACATTCATTCAAACCTTTTATATTATAGTTCTGGAAGACAGCAAAAATACTGGTTCCTGCCATCTTAGACAGTGTATGCTCTCATTCTATTACATTAGCTCCAAGCACAATTTTGCTGCTTGCAGAGATAAACAGGCATGACAGCTCCCAAACAGAAAATCCATGCTAACCAGAGCATGAACTTCCGCTATCAATGTAAATGTAATTGAGAAATAAAAGCTATACTGCAAAGACACCCTAAAACACTCTGTTTTACAGCAGAAGTCCTTTACTGACTGTCATTTTGATCAGAAAAATCCATACCATCATCAGTGAAGTTGACAAGGAATTGAATGCACAGACATCAATAACATCGCCACTGCCTGGGTGCCTTTACCTGTAATCCACAGCCCTCAGCTAGCAGATTTTTTTTTTTTTTTAATGAAATTATTAAGCTCAAAATTGTTCCTTTTATACTCCTAAAATTTAAATATTGCCAACACTTTTACCAATAGCTGTTGATGAGAGGAAGAGAGATAACCGTTAAATTAGTTCTTCACTGAAGACCTAAATAACCTCTGGGATGTAAATGTTTAGCTGGCCCCAGGAAGCAAGCAGTCCCTGGACATCCACAAAGTACAGGGCATTTCCTTCATACACTCAGTTCAATATTTATGTAGAAAAAGGTAAAATTGCTATTATTTGCTCCTCAGGTACAAGAACAATGGAGAGGTCCCCATGCTTTGAGGTACAGAAAGACAGATGGAAGCAAGAGAAGCCCAAACCCTAGCCCTGGTTGATAAACTTGTTATACATTAATCCTCCTGTACTCAGTCACAGCCCCAAAAAGCCCACTGCAAGGATGCACAAATTCTGAGGGCATTCTTCCCCAGCCTCAGAGCAACTGGGGATCCAACTTCAAAGCCCAGACCTAAGTCTTAATTTTACTTACCTCACATAAAATATTTATTTAGCTGATTAAAAAAAAAATATCTGAGTCTGGATTGCTATCATCAAGAATAACCTTTGCCTTTCTGCTTTCCAGGTAGGCACTGAGACAGCCTGACATTAATCAGAAAGGTGGTTTGGCATTTCAGGGAGAGCAACTTGATGCCTAAAAGATGAGAACAGCAGAGTAAACCCTTGAGGCAGCAGGCACTACAGAGGAAAGGGGGCAACAAAAAAAATCAATGTAAAGTAGTATCGGAGGGAAAAGGGAAATTTAACCTGCATCCCTAGCAATTCTGCTGGCCAACTGTCATTTGTTATTATCAGTTTATGGTTTCTGTCTAATACTTATACTGCAAAACAAACAAGTTGAGGATTTTTCCCCCAGTCATTACTATGCAGACTAAGTTCTAGCCTCAACTATGGTTCATGTGCTGTTTGTTTGCTGGTTTACCCTACTATTCCTAATTCTACCCCAATGAACACCTGACAGCATTATTTCAGCAGTACAGAGCACTCCTAGCCTTACACGAGCTCCAGGCAGAAATAGCATGATACCAACACAGTGTAAATCGTAGGCCCCGTGCTGCAATTTCAGATAGGTTTTCAGACACACCATCAGGTTTGGATAGCTTCTAACAACCTAAAGTAACAACTACAATCATACTTTCCCCCGTGACAATTTTCACATGAACTCTATTTTTCTAAATCTTGTGTTAGCCTAAACCTCAAGACATGTTATTTTCATTGCTTTCTTTCCCTTTCATTCCTCCATTTTCTCCTTCCAACTCCCTCTCAATAGCTGAGCAGTTAATGTTACTTTTGACCAATTGTTAGAAAAACAGCAAATCTATGACTGTCTGTGCAGCTATACCAACATAAATTGCCCTCCTAGAGCTTACATGGGTCTTTCATTGAAATTCACCAACCATTAATAATAATAATACCCCTTCAATACAGAACAAAATATTCCAATGAACAAATTCTATAGTAAATTTTGTAAAGTGCACAAAAATATTAATGGAAATATTTAAAAAAAAAAGAAAAAAGTTTTCTAGTGTCACCATGAAAACTTCTGAAATATTGTTTAAATTAAATAGAAGTAATCTAATGAGACTTTTTGGCTCTAATATATTGGCAGACAGCAGCAACATTTTTCAGAAAAATTACACCAACTAAACATACTGTATCTTAGCAGCATAAAAAGTCCCTACAATTAGATTCAATTGCAGGCCTAGTAAGCATAAACCTGACAAAATGTTACAAGTGTAATTTTCATTTAAAAGAATGGATTTCCATGGAATCCTAGAGGTAACATTAGTTATTTTGTTTACATTGTATTCTGGTAGTAAACCCAACTATAATCAATTGCTTGCCCTCCATCTTTCCTCCCAAAATTGCACAGAGTACTGGAAAATTTCATCAAGTTATAAGATATGGCCACACTGAAGAAGCCATATTAAACGAAATTCAACCTAAAGCCTAAAAACAAATAATCCCAGAAAATAACAATCATTGTCAAACAACCGCAGCTTCACACTACCGACCGATGCTCCCCACACACATAGATGGCACTAGGTCGAATGCGCCGCCTTGTATGGCCAGGTAGCTGTGGTAAAAACTTGAAGTATTTGGGCATCAAGTCCAAGCATGCATCGTGAAACTTCTTTATCCTCCAGTAGTATATCAGTGGGTTCAGTGCAGACTTGAGGTAGCAGAGCCAAAGGAGCCAAGTGCTTATCTCAAAAAAGTTGTGCTTGTAGTAGAAGTGGCTGTTGAATGTGGCAATAAGGCTGTAAGTGGTGAAGGGCGCCCAACAGACTATGAAGACAAGGAACAAAATCAAGATGGTTGTGAAGGCACGAGTTTTAAAGCTCATATCAATATTCATCTGAAAAGGTCTCTGTAAGCTCATGAGACCAAGTTTGCTGGCCTGGCTGAGGCATATGCTATCAGGGTGGCTATGGATACGAACTGCATTGTGGCGGACGGTGTTGAGTATGCCCATAAAAGAATACAGCATTACCAGGAATGGAATAAAAAATGAAATTAGCAAGATAACTATCACGTAGGCTCGGTAACCTGGGCTTGTAGAGTAGCCAAAAACACACTGAGGTGCTCTTGAGGGTATCTGCAGATTAGGATTCCCTACCGATAATGGAAAAGCAACAACAAAGGATGCTGCCCAGGAAATCACAATAAGAATCTTTGCACGGTAAGGATTCAGTTTATCTTGTCTCTGAACTATGATAAGAAATCGGTCAATACTAATAATAAGAAGAATGGCTACCCCCTCTATGACAAAAAGCCAGAAGAACATGGCAGAGACTCTGCAGAATATATCCCCAAAAATCCACTGAGTGGTAATGATTGTTATTAGAGCAAAAGGCATGTTCAGCACTGCCAGCAGCATGTCTGCAAAAGCCAGGCTCGCTAAGAGGATGTTAATTGCAGATCGCATAGCTGCCTTCTGGTAGACCATGAGGCAGACAACAAAGTTTCCAAGGAAAGAAACCAACAGGATAAATATCATAGCAGCAGAAAGAATGATCTGGAGTGGCAAACTCAAGCTCCTGAAAACTTCTTGCGATGGCAGGATAGCTGTAGTGTTTACCAGAAAAGTACTTCTCTCAGTGGCGAGCACGGCACCTGAACTATATCTCAATGGCTGTGTTGTGCCGCTACGAAGCAAGAACTGGGGAGTGGTAAAATTCGTATAGGCATTTTCATAAACAATAAAAGTAGCATTTGAGGTCCCAGAGTGGGCCAACGTCAACATTGCTGAGAAAACCATTGCTTCAGGAGAAATGAAAGCAGAACCAAAGGTCTTCAAGGCATTCCATCTTGTTCAGGCAGTGTCTTATTCCGGGTTATTTAACAAATCAAAATTCAATGTCTGAAAGCATCAAAGTTCTTAAATTCATGTCAGCATTTCCACCTGAAAAAGAGGAAAGGCATTTAAAGAAACAAAGTAAGACTTGCTGAAACCAATGGGAACAAAACAATTGCTCCGCTTTCCTTACGGACAAAAGATCCTTAATACACATTTATACTTTAGGTTGACACAATTACTTAAGCATCAGTCACAGGAGCCTCCTAATATTTGGTCTTTTTCCTATAGATCCTGTCCTGTAGTTTTGCCGACACTGTACAATACTCTCACTCACTAAGCCTTTTCCTACTATAACCAGCACTGAAAAACTTTTGTGTTTGAAAACAAACTTTACTGATTAAGAGTGAATAAATCAAATCAGTATCTTCATTTAAATCTCATAATTTTTAAACTAACTTCATGATTCTGTTTTGAAATTGCCTAGAGCTGGAAATTTTAATAACATTTCCAAATAGCTTCATAGTATCAGAATCGCCTATCTGCCTGTTAGGTAGGCTTTTCAGTGCTTACCAATCCGAGCTATCCTACATAATACAGTATCCTTGGTTCTATGTCAGTCATCAGCGGCATATGCCTCAGGAAAACCATGTAAAACATCCTAACCTGCTACTAATTATTTAATAACTTGTCCACAGGATTAAAGTATTTCTCAATTTGTTTCATTTAATGACTGACTCATATCAAGGTGCAGGAAACTAACTCTTCTTCAGTCACTACAACTCTTCCCCCTGCAGCAAGCTTTCCTGCTTTCACTGGTCTAGATCTGTCTTTGTTAATTCATATTGGTATCCCACATAATTTAACCGTGTGCACCCTCCTGTTCCCTGTAAATATAATTTTTAGACATTCTGCTGAACTCCCTCCCTCATTGTTATGCTGATACAATGCAACATTTCCTTTTATAGTTTACATGTATTGTCTCGTACCATTATTACATGTATTGTATTATTACACGTACTGTTCTTATGGACAAATAAAACGCAAAGGAGTTGAGAGTTGTCTCCACTTTTCAGTGCTGGCTCTTCACAGAACTCCTCCCCTCTATTTCGGACTATTAAATTAAATGCTCCGAGAATACTGTGGCACCTGATCAAACTGGAAACCAGAAGGATTCTATCCCCTTTTAAAAAACAGACCACCATAGTCAGAAACATAAAGTGGGATTCACCTCATTCATTCTGGATGACAGCAATAGTCACTTCAGGCTGTTTTCATATTTTTAGTCAAAAGAGGGATATAGGCATCTTCAGAGGGCAATCTACCTCCTCCATCTGTGCACATGGTGACAAGCTTGTGCTAGTAACTCGAAAAGCTTATGTTTGGTAACACAGATCCTGCCTGCAGTATTTAAGCAAGTTCTGTTCACTGTCAACATCAGGCAGAAGCGAAGGGAGGAAGGAATGCTTTTATGAATTTACGCAAGGACCACGCGCTTCGTGGAGGATCAAAAGTTTACTCTTCTCTGGGTAATACTACACCAACAAAGAAATGAACTGTAAGACAACAGAGTCTAACCTATGTCCCCAGTTTGGACTTCTGGCAATCTGAATGCAAGCCTGCTCAGGCTGTTGCCAAGGATTCACCAAGGAACATCAGCACTATGACCCACTCCTCTCATTTCAGAGCAAAGCTATTCCCTTCCTATCTGCAAGCTCAGTATCGCTAGATGCTTTCCAGGGTCAAACCACCTTCAGCATTTTTTCAAAGGCAAATGATTAACCTCCCTGTCTCCTTTAATTTTCACTGGTATCATGAAGGGATATTATTATCAACATCCTAATTTCCTTGACTCATACAAATTTCACTCTCTAGAGGTCTTCCTGCTTGAATGGGAGGGAATGTCATAATTTTCTACTTTCTACTATGTTTCAAAGATTGTTTTGCAAAAATGCCAATTCTGTTAACTTTATTCTAGATTTTCCTTTTCTGTCCATTTCCTCCCTTGTATTTATTTTACAGTAACTATTCTAGAGAAAAACTCAATGCTAATTACAGGCTAAAGCATATATAGTAGCTGAAACTCTTCTTTCTTTAGTCTTTATAAACCTTTCCTTTACTAGTCATCTTTAACCTGTTGTCGTGGTTTAGGCCCAGCCAGTAGCTGGGTGCCACGCGGCCGCTCACTCACCCCTCCCCCAGCGGGATGGGGAGGAGAAGTATAACAAAAGGCTTGGGTCGAGATAAGGACAGGGAGAGATCACTCACTAATTACAGTCACGAGCAAAACAGACTGAACATAGAGAGGAGATTCATCTAATTTATTACTAAGCAAAACAGAGTAGAGCAATGAGAAAATACAATCAAGTCTTAAAACACCTCCCCCCACCCCTCCCATCTTCCTGGGCTCAACTTCACCCCCGGCTTCAACCTCCTCCCCCCTCAGCGGCACAGGGGGGCAGGGAATGGGGGTTGCGGTCAGTTCAGCACACATTGTCTCTGCTGCTTCTTTGTCCTCAGGGGGAGGACTCCTCTCATCGTTCCCCTGCTCCAGCATGGAGTCTCTCCCACGAGCTACAGTCCTTCACGAACTGCTCCAGCGTGGTCTCTCCCACAGGGTGCAGACCTTCAGGAGCAGACTGCTCCAGCGTGGGGTCCCCCACGAGGTCACAAGTCCTGCCAGCAAACCTGCCCTGGCGTGGGCTCCCCTCTCCACAGGTCCACACGTCCGGCCAGGAACTTGCTCCAGCGTGGGCTTCCCACAGGCCACAGCCTCCTTCAGGTGCCTTCACCTGCTCTGTCATGGGGTCCTCCACGGGCTGCAGGTGGAATCGCTACACCCCCTCATCCTTCCTCCATGGGCTGCAGGGGGACAGCCTGCTTCACCATGGTCTTCACCATGGGCTGCAGGGGGATCTCTGCTCCGGCGCCTGGAGCACCTCCTCCACCTCCTTCCTCACTGACCTTGGTGTCTGCAGAGCTTCTTACATCTTCTCACTCCTCTCTCCGGTTTCAAAAGGTCTTTTTTCTAACTCTTTTGTTTTCCTTCTTAAATATGTTATCACAGAGGCACTGATTGGCTTGGCCTTGGCCAGCGGCGGGTCCGTCTTGGAGCCGGCTGGCATTGGCTCTATCAGACACAGGGGAAGCTTCTAGCAACTTCTCACAAAAGCCACCCCTGTAGCCCCTCCCGCTACCAAAACCTTGCCCCACAAAACCCAACACACCTATTCATTAGAATAAAATTTGTAACCAACATCAGAAAGGTTAACACAGCTTTTTAAGATAAATAAGCAAGGATTTTAACAATGAACATGAAAATCTCACCCAAAATTCCACCAAGGTTTATGACTCCACAAGCCAAGAACACAGAAGAGGGAAGGAAGCTGTAGTGTTCTGCAGGGACAGCAACAGAGCATAAATTCAACAAATAATTCTGGATTTAAAAAAATCACAGAGTACAGAAAATTAGATCCCCAGGGCAGTATCTTTTAGAGCTCTGTAAGCAATAAGCCAAAGGTAACTTTTGCATTTCTGATTGTTTTTGACAAGGTCTCTCCGCGAAGGCTCTAAAAGAAACTAATCTGCCATTAAATAAATGTGAAACCCTCTCACAGACAGTATCCGTTTAAAAGAAGAAACAAAAGAAGGAGCAGTTAGTTTTGCACTGAAAAAAGGTCGCCAAAATGATCCTACAAAAAAAAAAGTCTATACTGGGGTTCAAGTTCTTCAACCTATAGGGGAAAAGAGGGAAATGTAAAACCACGACATTTGCTGATGATGAACACGAACTGGTTTTCAGAGCAATGTAATAAAAACAAAGGTCAACTATGAAGAGGTACAGAGGGATCTCATGACAGTTAGTGACAAGCTAACAGACTGCCAGATAAAATTCAGTATTGGTAGAGGTAAAGCTATGCATGTATATAAAAAAAAAAGTTATCTGCATAGTAATAGATGCTAAACCACAATTATCATCCTGAAGAAAAACAGATCTTAAAGTTTTGATAGTCTGCTTTATAAAAACATCAGTCAAGTGTTCAGACTTGTTAGAGAATCAACAGAGAAGAAAAGCATGAGCTATCTACACACACTGTACATATATATACACTACCTGCTACAACACGCATCCATGGCACCTCTTCAGTACTATGTTCAGTGCTGTTCCACCTGATCTCCATTCGAAAGTGACTGAAAAAAGGTATCATAGAGGTCTACAGAATTATTAGTGGCACAGAGTAAGCAAATAATTGCTGTCTCTCAGAATATAAGAATCGGAAAAGCCAAAGGAATCACAAAATCCTAAAATGGTTGAGGTTGGAAAGGACCTCTGGAGATCACCAGGTCCAACCTCCCTGCTCAAGCAAGGCCACCTAAGCCAGTTGCCCAGGACCATGTCTAGATGGCTTCTGAGTATGTCCAAGGATGGAGACTCCACAACCTCCCTGGGCAACCTGTGCCAGTGCTCGGTCATGCTCACAGTGAAAAAGTGTTTCCTGATGTTCAGGGGGAACATCCTGTGTTTTGGTTTGTGACCATTGCCTCTGGTCCTGTCACTGGGAGCCACTGAAAAGAGCCTGGCTCCGTCCTCTGCACCTTCCCTACAGGCATTTATATATATTGATAAGATGCCCCCTGAGCCTTCTCTGCTCCAGTCTGAACAGTTCCTGCTTTCAGCCCTTCCTCACAGAAGAGATGCTCCAGTCATGTCTCTCTTGAACTGAGGAGTCCAGAACTGGAGATTATTATTTCACAATTAATTGTGAAAATACTTGCCACAGGGTGCTGTGGATGCCATAGAGCTTCTGTGGATTTAGAAGGCAATTTAGGACATATTTCACGTAATCTTTATACAGATGTCCATGTCAGGAAGAGGTGAATCACCCTCACAGGCGTCTATAGCCTATTCCTAACAAAGCCAGAAAAAGCAACTAAGAAAAATAATCTTCTCCTGTATGCTCTCTCACCATCCCAGCTCTCTATAAGCAAACAGCTACCTCCTACTTTGTGCCTTCTCCCCTCAGTGTGAAGCTTGTATGCTTTTCTGTACAGTGTTACAAGAAGAGGAGGAGAATGACCTCGTGCAAGCTGTTGCCTGGACCTAGCCAAGTGCTTAAAGTGAGAAGCAAGCATTAGCCATTTGGCTGTTACATAAATCATCAGCCATATCTTCTTTCAAGAACGATGAAAGTGAGCAGTGATCAGCTGTAGCAAAGATGACACCTAACTTTGTAAGAGGACTGCAGGCTTTGGATCCCAGGTAGAAAGAGACTTTTGAGTGTTACTCCTGTGCTCATTGCTTCCTGATGGTTTCCAGGCAGCACCCTTCTCTATACTCTGTTTATCATTCCAAGATATGAAATCTCTCAATACACCACATACTGAAACTGCATTCTCAAATGTGTTTTGGAGTTATACTTATCTAACCTGCAGGCAAGTTAGTTACGCTCTTTCTTGGCTATCATCCTTCGATTGGCATTTCAGCCAAAAAATTCAAGAGGATGCCTTCTGTAGCAGTCTATATATAATTTTTTTCCCTTTTTCTTTTTTTTTTTTTTGGTTACTTAAAGGGCTTCTACCAGAAGCACCTACATGATTATTAAATATGTGCCTCCATCTCTCCTCCTACCCTTCCAACTTCCCAAAAGTTATGTAAGGATAGAAATTTAAGCTGAAAGGGACCAATAAGATAACTTTACAGCAATTTCATTTCAGTCCTCGCTCTTTGAGAAAGACAGATCCTGTAATTTCAAAGCCAGAGTCAGTGCTGAATAGTAATCATGTAGCTTGTAAAAGACAACCATGCTTTGACAGTTTAAATACGTAAGCTTATTGATGGTCAAAGTACTCATACAAGAGACAGATACCTTTTTGTCACAGCATTCTCACTTTTGGAACATATACTCTCACTGATTCTTTTCAGATGCAAAAAAGCTTCATACAATCACTTTTTTCCATTTCAGTGCTGAAAATTACTGGGTGTGCACATTTTCTCTTGAGCAAGGTTCTCACTCATATGCAACCTTCTTTTTATGGAACATAATAGACACAATTATTTCAATGAAGTACACACTTAAAGCTAAATACCACACAAATTTCATTCATCAAATATAATTATTGTTAGAACTATGGTGTCTGCTTTTAACAGCTTTTGAAGCTAAAAGGTTTCCGTTCAAAATTTGGATAGCATGCTCAACCAGAAATAAAAGATCGTATCTTATATGCAAAGCCAACATCAGTCAAAACCAGTAACTCCAACATAGACAAAACAGAGAACATAACAGTACCATAATAACAGTTATGTTTAACGCTGATCAGAAGACACTATCAACAGCTGCCAAAATGTTCAATGATTTATTAAATTTATCTGCTAAAAATAACCATATTTTCAGTACTGCCCAGCACCAAGATTTCATCTAGCCCACAGAAATCATTCTTCTTCAGAAACCTGAAGCTAGCAATGCCTGGTACAGTGATCCTGTTTCTTGGGTATGTTTCAAGTGGTCACAAATGGGAAGCTTCTGCATGCTTTACAGCTACTATCAATAGTTTTATTTTGAAGGTAAACTTTGGTAAAAACAATTTTTGTAACATAAAAAAACATTTAAAAAGCAAAATATTCTTAGAGGAAAAAGGATAGTCAACAACAAACATGAAGGCCATGGGCTTATTTTGTTTTCAAAAAAATTTGTATTGATAGAAAATACTCAAGTGTGTGCTCTCTGTTACCCCATTATTGTATAAAGAAGGCCAGGACAGTCCCCTCTCAATACAAATCGTGCATTGTTTCCTATGCCATTAAGCAGAGGCAGGAACATATTGCAATGGAATCCTTTCTGCTAAAGCCAGTGCAAAGAATGAGTCAGAGCACAAGTCAGCAGGGACAATGTTCTTACCTAACTGTTCCTCCTAAAAGGAACTAGCAGTTTTCAGTTTTAATACTTATTTACATATCCTAAATTGAAACTAATCAACTACACTGCATGAGCAGATGACCCATAAAACTACTCACAAGAGGCATTAGTTTAATTTAGGAAGTTTTCCTTTTTTTCTACTCTATAAACACTACTGTGGCAATTTTAATAAGAAAGTATTGTGGGAAACAGTCACCTCTGCTTTGGGTCATTAAGTACAACTAATTGCCCTCTTGAGGGTATTTCTTTCTGTCCTTAATTCAGAGAGCCATTAACTGTCAAGAAACGTCAGCCATGGGAATCTGTGTTACTATTCTAAACCACAAATATGCAAAATGTAAAGAATAATTGTATTTTCTTAGCTCTTGGGAAAAATCATGTTCTCAATTTGTAGATCATGTGAAAGAACTTATACAGTTCAAGGTTCATTTCTAGTGCTGTCACAATATTCCCTTGACTTCTAACTTTCCTACTAGTTGAATGTTCATATTAACCATAGTCATGTTGAAGAGCTAACTGAATACTGTAGTACCTAGAACAGTAAATACTGAAAATATTACTGAAAACATACTCTTAATTCATAGTTTCTACTAACAAGTTGGAAGCTTCCTAAATTTTAAGTGGACCTTTGGATTATACATGCAATCACCACGTGTCAGTTTGACAAATAAAAAAAAAATTTAAAAAAAAAAAAGCATACCAATCCAGACAGGCTTCAATGAAGAGCAAGAATCATAAGTCATCTTGTGCTGTTCTGTTCAGCAAACTATTTTCTTTCCAAATAACCTGTCAAAAAAAAAAAAAAGGGGGTGGGGGAAGTTGGTGACATTTACACACAAGGCAGGACAAGATCAGAATTGCAAAAAATTTTCCTGTAATAAATCTTTATTTTTATTGGAAGAGGTAGAATATGCTGTGTGTCCTGACAATAGGCAGATCAAATGCCCCTTTCTTGCAGAAGGTATAGACCTTAGGCAGGACTAAAGCATCTAAGCTTTATCAAGCCAAAGAGATCCTGAGCTATCTCACCTGTGGAGCATAAGAACCTCACCATTTAGTACTAACATTTGCCAGGATTGGATTAGCATATTGGTTTAGATCTCATTCAGTTGCATTTATTTAATTTGTAGACAAGCACCCAGCAGTTAGCTGCCGTAAGTCTTATTGGATCTATTAAAATACAGGCTTAGCCTTAAACATCAGGATCCCGATCTCAAGACCTCCAAAGCCTCTCAGAAAAAATGTCATTTAAATCCACAGGGTGCTACTGAACATCATGAAGAAGCTGAATAAATTTTCCCCAAACAGCAAAGATATTAGTGTAGTAGTATTGGAAAAACAAAGGGCAAGAAACAGGTCTAGAGAGGAAGAACAAATCATGAAAATTTCAATGCAAGATCTCAGCACTTCCTTTACATGCTCTTGTACCAATCAATCATCAGCACAATGCTATTATGCCTCAAGCAGTTAAAATGATTTCTGTAAACTGGGCCTAACACAGCTAAAAAGCTGTGTATTTCATCATGGCATACCTGTTGTTAACTGAGAACATAAATTTTCAATGTAGCTTTTCCATATACTCTCAGAAGGAAGCCAGGAAATTTCAGTGAGCCTTGAAAGCTGAGTTTATGTCACAGTGAAAAACCCCAGTGACCCGATTTATATACAAATACTGTTTATATATAAAAATCAAAAGAACAAAGATGTGAAAACACAGACACTTTCACATGCTGGTTTTTAAAAGGCTACACAACTTTTCATTTCTGCCAGAAGCAGCTTTTGGAACATCTTAAGTCACCTCCACAGTGGAGCAAAGTATGTCCAGGATCCTTCAGGAAGGAGTTTCTAAATAAATGCTGTACACAGCAGCAATGTGTACAAACCAGCCAATGATGACTGGATGACTTCCTACAAGGGAAGCAGTAAGAACAAACCGTACTTTAAGACCACTCATAATATTCTGGTTCCTCCAACCATTCAAGTGCTGAGTTTCTGTACCTGCAACCAACTTAACATAGACTTCAAACACCCAAAACGTAAGGCCTGATTTGCCAGACTGGCACCTGCTGAGAAATCTGCCTTCTGCAGAGCAAACCCATTATCTAGCCACAATGGAAGTCAGTGTCTGAAAGATTTTTCTGATAATCTATTAATACAAATTGTTTTCCATAAGCACAAAAATTTTATCTTTACATTTATTCCACAGAACAAGGTGGGAAGGAAAAATACAAGTGTCAGATTTAGTTATGTATAAAAGAGATAAAATGTAGCCACAAGATTATTATAGACTTCAACCATGTGGTTTGTTCCCTCTTCAGCAATGTAAATCTTCCCTCTTAGACTTTCTAAAGCATCAAAGAAGCAAACAGGTTTGCAAGCAGGCAGAAGACTGCCAGGAACTTGGACAGATTAAATACAGTGACAACAACCTGTCAGATCTTCCCACCAGACAAGCACATTCTCTGACATAAGAACCATTTCTTCTCTCTACTTACGTGTTTATAGAAAGTATTGTCAACTATCATTAAAAGTGTCTTTAAAACAAATTTAGAAAAGCATCCAAAACATCACCATAAACTAGAAAGTTCTTCCACTTCAAGCCTCCAAACAGGGAAAAAATAAAAGCAGTTTTTCAAAGTAAATCTGGAAAATTCTACTAAATTTGAGTACCTTGCAGAGCTTGCTCTTAACTGGGTAAGATTGCTTTGGATACTTTTCTGTCAGCAATCAGGGGTTACTACTGTTTCCAAATGACATTCCTCTTTGCCCCCATTATAAATGATTAGTCAGGCTTTTTTGTAAGAACAGAGGGGAAAAGCTCTGTAACCCTTCATGGTCCTTCAATGAAATTTGAATGCAAGGATTCCTGTACCCGAAAAGAGCTCTACTTGTGGAATTACAACCTTGATGATTGCAGCATTTAGAGCTGGCACTGCTACTGAAAGGGTAGCCCTGACCTCTTCCTCATTCACTCACTCATTCCTGAACCCAGCTCCGCAGTCCTGAAGCAGAAGCACTGATCTGGTCTAAACCAGATCTGGGCAAGCAAATTTAAAAGTTTCACATTCGGCTACACACATCAAGGCATAAGATCTAGATTTGGCTTCTATATATTAAGAGGTATTTACGTTCAAGACAGTGCTGTGCCATAAGCAAGAACGGTGCAAAACTTGCGATTACGGATGATCTTAGAGGAATTCGCATCTTATTAGGTCTACTTCAATTCTTCAAACCAGGAACAGTCATTTCCAAAGAACTGAAATAGCAGAACTAAAACCACAGAAATCTTAAACACCATTAAACTTAAAATGTTTCCCACAAGCATTCAGATTACATTAAAGACTTAGCAACAGGCTAGAGGTGGTCTCAAAAATATTATGACATGTTTTCAGTAAACCATCGCTTTTCAAATGAGTCGTAACTTTTCTTAATAAGTATTTACCGACAGCTGTCTACATCTAATTGCACCTAGTCCACGGCAATTTTTTAGCAAGTTTTCTTAACATTTTCTTGGGATATTAAGTCAAATCACGGGCAAAAAATGAACTGAAATACTGAAAGCTCCCTTTCGTCACCAAAAAGTCAGTCTATCAGAAGATAATAGGCAAGTAAAAAGGCCTGCTTCAAGTCAGAAAGCTTTAACAGAGCTGTCCTAAGGCTATTTTGGCTTTTCAACTAGAGCAACTTCTCCAGTATGTTCTCTGAATGGAAGACTAAGTTCTGTGAAGATGTTTTACCTTCATATACCATAAAGATATAAAGGCTCCTTGTATTACATCACTCTTACCTCCTCTGTAGTGCCCCAGTACATCTGACATACACTATTGCACTGCTTTCTGTTAAAACAAGGGAAAATGGATTTTCTTACTCGTCAGTAGTTTTGACAACAGCCGTTTGCACACTATCTTCCACCAAAATGCAAGGGCTTACAAAATTTATAAGAACAGTAATCCCATCATCAACAGCATTCTATATTGATGAAATTTATTAAGCTCCCTCTCCCACAAAAACATATTTTTTTGAAACAAAATTGATTTTAACAAAAATTAATCTTTTTATACAAAGATACAGGGATGCCAATGGAAAAGTGACTAGAGTGACCAAATTTGTACTCTTTTCACGCAGAGTGCTGCCCACAATAGGTTCCTGGGATTTGGTTTACTTCCCAGAGCAAAGCAATCAGTCCTGATTCTGCTTTTCCCACAGGGATTCAGCTCATGCTACAGCCAAATTCTGCTGCTGCCCAAGACTCTTGCTGTTGTAATACAGATGTTACGGATCTTACTTCTTGGCACCTGGTTCACAGAGAAGAGGTGCTGGTACCAACTTAAATGAAGGGACTGTATTTCAGCAACAGAAATGCTGCTGCTTGCAGCATCCTGCTCTGAGAGTACTTAAAGGCTGCAAGGGTAAGATAGCTGAGAACTAAACATAGATTTAGTTTATATGCATATTTATCTATTTCTGTTATATATTTTTCTTCTTATACGTACACACACATGCACAAGGTGTGTGTATAGGTGTGTATTATTTTCAATACTTATTAGCATCTCTGTTTAGCCAAAAACAAACATAAAATGCTTAATGTAATAAAATACCCCAACAGTTGTTTGTGTTCCTTTGATTTTTTTCCTGAGATTTACCTTATACTTTGTTGTTAGTCTAAATTAGCCAATTGAAAATCAGTTATATATTAGAATAGTAACTTATTTTTCATAACATAGAAACAGAGACTAAATAAACTAACTACTTCTTAATAGTTATCAATATCATCTAATTGTTTTAATAGCTTCAGAATTATTTTTGTCTCATACTGGCCAACTGGAATAGCACTTTCAAGATAGCACTTGTTTCTGAGAAAACAATCTTAGTTAGAAATCTCTTCATACTAGAGATTAAAAAAGATAGTTAAATTGAGAGTTCCCATTTGGACAATTCTCAGGGTGAGATAACATATTACAGATGTTCAGATCGTATGCAATACAAGCACTAACAATTTCTGTACAGACATGACAGGCAGGGCTTTTGGAACATGCATCACAAACAGATAAAAAAAAATTATTAAATTTACGAGCCAAAACTATTTAAATGAGTCAATCTGGTGCTTTTTAAAGCACACTGTTTTGTTTTAATGTAATACAAGAGATCACTATTTCATTTTTTTCTGGTTTTGGGTTTTTTTTTAAATAACAATGCAAAGAAAACAAACGAACAATCTTTTTAAGTACCTTTTAATTCCCTGTTACAAGTAACTTGACAGTCAATTGAAGTGATTTTGCACTACTCAGGTGGTGTTGTGCTACTTGGGAACTGTTAAACAAACAGTAGGCCAAATCAAATGTCTCACATAGTTATACACATACATAGAGTTACAGCAGTTCCCAGTTCACAAACCTTGTATTTAAGAAAGGCTTGTTTCCACGGAAAAGCCCCTTCAGTAATGAAAGTGATGGATTGAATTTTCACACTATTTTTTAAAAATAATGAAGTTTTTTTTAAAAAAAAACACAAAACCATGCCAAAAAAGCTCAACAACCCCTCCCCCCTCAAAAAAAAACCCCAAACCCCACAGCAAAACAAACCCAAACCTACAAAGAGAAGTATTACCTTACCAGGAAGAAGTCACCCATTAACTCATGTTGTCTTCCACTTTGGTAGCTCAAGATCTTATTTCCCTACTTAACCAAAAGCTGTTTAAGTATGTTCAATTAACTCAATTCGCAAATAACATCACAGTATTTCTTCAGTTTATTTGGTCTCCATTTCAGTATTAAACTGATCCTGAGAAAATACTGTATGTAATTTATCTTACGTGCCATATAACTCTAAATAGAATAATAAATGTAACATGTAATTTCTAATTTGATTGCAACTGCTCAACAACCACTGAAAAATTCAGACCAAGAGACTTGTATCAATTTTTTAAAACACCGAAACACACTCAAGTCAGTAACAACTCAAAGTATGGGCAAGATTTATAGGAAAACAAGTGTAATGACATCCACCATAAGAGATCAGAAAATGAAACTCTTGCCTCTCTCTCTTTACAAACCCTAAAATATTGTTAATGTTGAAATTAACATTCAGTACAAGACATCAAAAAACACATACAAAAATCAGAAGTGATGCTTCTCCTGTATTTCTAAGACAGGAGAAAAAAGAAAAAAAGATTTTAAACTACCGGGGAAGGTCTGCAGACCATTTTAAAGGATTCTGCATCACGATACTACAGATGTTATCATGACTGTCAGTAAAAATATAATTTTCCTGCCTTTCTCTGGGACTGATTTAGAGTTAAATATTTTTGTCTAATCTTCTGATTATTTTCTCTTTATTTCTATTAAAACCACTTTCCTACTCCAGACATAATGGTCAAGCTACTGGTAGCAGCTCCTTTACATTCAACGAGCTGCTAAAAATAACTTCTATAGAATTCTTTGCCTATCAAATCATTATTGTTTTTTCCATTGAAAATCTTGTTGAATTTAACATATTTCTACAAAATGTCTCCAATAAAAGCCAAACCTGTTTGTTTATACATCCTTATTGTGTTTACACAAAAAAAGATTCACTTTAACAAGACTTGTTGCAGCACACATGGCTACAGCACAGTACATTTACTTTAGTTCCCTCAAAATATTTCTCATCCAGGTGCAACCAACAGTCCAAGAGCCACAATTAATCCTTCAGAACATCTTCATCTGGCTCGCTGTCTTCTTCCCACTATCCTTTCCTATAGGCACGTTGCAGCAATAGGTAATCTGATCCACAGTGAGCTCTTTGTTGCCAGCTTTCTCATGGGTCCCACAGCTCCTTCCACCACACAACAGGCACACAGTTTGTGAGAAGATGAGAAAGAAACTTTCAGGAAAGACGCAAGGCATCTTTCAGTGAGCAAGCAGCCACCACAACAGTTAAACTGTCTCAATCCTAAAATTCCTCAGCAAAGGGGCAATTAAAGAGGAAAAGTCATAATTTGCATACTGTGACACACACTTGTAGTCTGCTCCTGGCTACTGTTTCCAGTGATATATATGATGGCGGCAGATCCTGATCCATATGTCGACCAATACTACTCACATCAATGCAATAAATCCAGTCATATGACAAACATGGAGGGAAAAGTTATAGTGCACTTAATGCCATCTCCACAGTGACCTCTGTTGCCTATTTGACTGGAAAGACCAGAAACAGTTCTCTCCAATGTACTCTAAATAAAGCTCTTCAACATGCAGCGTTTAAACAGTTAATACTGCTGGAACACTGACTCATTTTCCAGAATGTGTTTTACTGAAAACAGTTTCATTTCAATTCAGAAAACACAGAATGGCAATTGTATTGAGCACCTGTATATGCTTTAAATCCCTCCTTGGCCTTCCATTTCATATTTAGCTCACAAACTATCTTTGCTTGGCAAGTTCTTACCATTTTCAGTCTTACAAAGACCTTTCCAGATCTCCTCCTCTTGTGACAGAAGTAGCTAAGGCAAGTTTCTGAAGCTCTACAGACAGCCATTGCCTGTTCTCCTCCCAGCCCGCTTTTATTCCTTTTCTTCTAAGCAAACATAGCCTGTGTAACTCATGCATATTCAGTCCACATCAGTCTCATTTTGAGTAGATATACCCCATAAATAATATGCCTGAATACAGTTATAACCACTTGCTCATATGCTTGAATTTACACCCTTGTATGCATGGGATACAACTTCAAAACAGCAAAGCAGACTCTTGCGTTAAGTTTTTGTGTTGCCCTTCACTATCTGTCTGCTATCACCAGTTTTTGGTTTAAGTCAGTGCAATTCTAAATATATCATATCTAGATACAGTCTAGTCATTCCTTTTACCTTAAGCAACTCACACAATGCTGAGAACATGGATACCATTACCTTCTCTAGTATTTCAGAGTTTCCAAGACCATCAAGCTGCAAATAAGGGACTTTTAACTGCAGGAATACAAGGCACTTAAAAGTAAAGCAAGCAATATGAAAGTATGTTACTTTACCTCTTATGTTGGAGACCTTGAAAGTGGGAGGAGGAGGATCCACATCCTATCTATATGCTTTTAAAAGTCTGAGGTTTGCAGGTATTTCAGGCTATTCAGAACTCTTGCTGCCTTCTCCTTGTCCAGTCAGCCCATCTTACCAATGGCACTGGTTACTGTCTGTCCTCTGGGCTCAGCTTAAGTCTTTATCACTATAGCCACATGCTTAGCTAGAATGGCTCAGCTACACTTGCCCTTCTCTGTGGGAAGAAAAAAAAAGGAAAAATCCTGTCATATCAGTCAATAACCCTGGTTTGGAAACCCGATACATTTTCAGCAAAAACATTAGAAAAGAGAGCCAATGTCTCTTCTTGGGCAGAGCAACTATTAAAAAAGTAATTCAATTCACTTGCTCTGAGCAACTTCAGATATCTCTCTCTCTCTCTCAAATCGGTATAATATAGATGTTAAAAAGCTTATACATGAAGTTAAAAATCTGTAACTTCACCAGGTCCATAGCAGCTCTATTCTTTCCCATGTACTTTGAATTATCTCAGTTTACTTCCTAGTCTCAGTTTTTCAGTAGGACCATACTGCTGCCAGGTCTTTGTTACACTGTTACCTACTCACT
Source organism: Grus americana (assembly GCF_028858705.1). Taxonomy (NCBI): domain Eukaryota; kingdom Metazoa; phylum Chordata; class Aves; order Gruiformes; family Gruidae; genus Grus; species Grus americana. The sequence continues at coordinate 44,146,016 of NC_072854.1, forward strand.
GAGCAGTAGTTTTAATGATTATTTTAGGATCTGTTTTACCGTAAAGCTTTTGTCCATTTTCTAATTTTAATAAGCAAATTTTTGTTTAGTGACCCACACACCAGGTGGTCTGAGTGGGAAAGTAAGGTACCTTTTGTAAATACTAACAAAGCAGTGAAAATTAACGAACCGTAAAATACAGGAAATTAACTTCTCATCAGATCATCAATTTATCTACCCACCTAAATGAGTCTAAAATACCAGCTTCAAGCAGTCTGCTGTTCTAGGGACACTCAGCTGCCACTTCATTTAAAGTCTGTTTCCTTAGCAACATTATAATCCATCTGGCTGCAGAAAGCTAAATTCCCAAACCATATCCTCCTGTACACCGGAAATAGGCTCAAAAACATTTATATTTTAAACAGCATACAGTCATCATGATTAGTGAGCATATAAATGAATCTGGAAAGGCAATAATGTTCTTAACACGCACATACACATGCAAACTCTCCCTGCTCTAACCTGAATAAGTGATTCACGTACTAAGAATGACACACAGTCTTCAACTTCTAGGTGTTACAATAGCATCCCTTCACTGACACTGCAGTCCTAAGCAAAGCTGCACAAGACCTAGTCCTGGCTCTGAGAGGGAGAGATCTCATATATCATCTTCCGCCAAAAGTTTCCGAAATTAAAACATTTCTCTCATCTTTGTTCCACCATGCCCAACTGAAGGAGCCTTCAGAACTACACATGGTCAATCTGCTCTTTTAAGACTTTTCTAAGAGAAGTAATTTGAAAGACCTGGGATGCAATGCTATTAATGGCAGCCAAAAAAACCCAATGAAAGTTGATCACATTACAAAGTAGAGCCACGCTTGTCTTAAAAATACTTACTTTTTAGGTTTTTCCATCTAAAACTATAAATATCATCTGTATAAACTAAAATAAAAATCCAGTCCCTAACAGTAATGTTTAAAAATTAAGAGCATAAAAATTGCAAATCCAAAATATTCAGGAAAGCCAATTCAGTGACTGAAGGGTAACTAGCAATTCCCCAGTGCCATAGCCAAGCTAAGATGAAACTGGGTAACATCAAGCCTTCTACGATCAGGATGAACAGATACAATTTAAAATGGCAGAACACATCTTAACTGTATATAATTTTGCTTGAATTTGGAAACTCCAATCTGGCAAAGGAAATTCATTTCTTATCTAACAGGCAAATTAATCAGTTACATAGAGTGGAACAACCTCTTCATTGCCTACACCTCACAAAGACACATCAACAGGAAGCCAGTCTTTAATCCACAGAACAATTCTGCCATGCAGTCAACCATTTCAATGATAAACCCACATAGCTTTGCCTGATGCTACTGTACAGTAGTCGCATAGAAGTCCATGCTGCCTGACCTGCTGACAGCAGCTGAAGAGACATTTTAGCTTTCATAAACCAGGAGTTTCCTCAGGCAAGGAGCCAAACAATGCTTCTCATTGCTATTCATTTGCTAGCATCCCTCTAGAAAGTACTTAATACAGTAGCACTTACTCTAGATAACCTGATGCTTCCCTCAAACAAGTCCCACCTGACTGCTGACTACAAACAACACTTCTTAGAGGCTTTGGTGGTGGTTGGTTCCAAGAAGCAGGCTGACTATATCAGACAGAAATAATGACAATTCTTCATGTCTTTTCTCCCAGGTGGAGGAAGAAATGGGTCAAATTAACAAATACTAGTCTAAAATCACTTATATGTTCAATCATATATACGTTCTATCAGTGACCACAGCAAGTTCTCAGGAAACAGGCTGTTAATCAGCTGGTACATACAGTTGATTACATACATTCTAGAAAACATTTTCAAAGAATGAGTTTAACCTTTTTCATGATGTAGACGACAGCTCTTTGAAATACTTAGAACACAGCGGTGTTGCAGTCCCAGACTGGCTCACTAGTGAACAGGGTAGGCCTTTTGGCAATGTCTGGCAACTTTACTAAGTGCTCATCAACATGAAGCCCCAACTTAAGATCTTTAAGAAGTCTGTTTCCTTATTAGCATCTGGTTTTCCACACATGCACACTTTCTTCCTACTAGGGCTGAGACTGATCTCACCTAATTTCAACATAGCTTTGAGGTAATCACATAAGCTTACTCAGCAGTCAGAACATGCATTTCTGGAAAGCAAATTCATCTAAACTGTTTCAGATATCCATTTTAATTATCTTGTTTCTTAAAAGTACTGTAATTGAACTCCACACCTCTATGTATCTATGTTGGTCTGCATACATCTGTACTGCCTGAACAACTGATCCAGATGTATGCTTCTATATAAGAGACGCATAATGCTTAACAGGTGCATTCCACAATTCTGTAGTTTCAGAAAACTACAGAAATTGCCCTGTCAACGGCTGACACCAGCATACCCCAGAAGAAATTCACTAGCCCCTCACGCTTCCTGGAGTTAGGATGCTGGGATCCTCTGTGTGCTCTGGAGCTTGCCAGGAGTCCAGGAAACACCATAATGGAATTGAGATCATCATTCTAGAAGTGGGAAATCCTGGAAGATCACTGAAGTAACTGATCAGTCCCTAAGCCAATGCCTGTTTTGTATTCATTTATACTGTCATGAAGAAATGAAGAATCTGATTAATTATTCAAATAGCTGCATACCCAGGAACAGAGAGAGACTTTGAAAACAGTGGGGAAACCAGAGAAAATATACAGGGGCTATTACATTTCCAGCCTTGCTGACAATAGCTCAAAGTGTATCACCCTATTGCCAGTGTACCATGAAGACGGTTTTTCAAGTCTATCATTTGTGATGGCCTTGAAAACGCGCATTTAATCCAGTTCATTTGGATCTAGAAGTTTAACAGCAGAAGTGCTATTACCTGAGATTTCATGCTTTGGTTTGGTATTTCATCAGAAAAGATGAATGCAGTTGGAACTTGCCTTCTTATCTTATCAAAATGAAGGGAATGGGGAGGGAAAAGGCTCTTAACTTCAGTTAGCAAATGCACTCAGGTCCATCTCTATCCTCGTAATAAATGCAATAAATGCCAAATCTTATGGCAGATGCAGATGTCCCGATACCAGCAAGGCATAGAACAACCTCCCCCTGTTATAAATACTCTGAACATGCCTTTATGAGTCAGTATTAAATATTGCCAAATTTCTTTCAAATGTCACCTCCTTATCGTGACACACTTGGAGCCTGAGCAGACATGCTGAATGAATTCAGTAGTGTGAAGGATGGAATTAACTTCTTAGCTCTACCAACTCATGAACCCTTCAAATCAGAAATAAGGCAAGAGATCTGAGGCTCCGCTGCTACTCAGTTGATTTTGCTACAAAAATAAACAGGTAGTTCCTCTCCAGGCCACACACAATTTTTTCCAGAGTATTCAATACAAGCACACAATGGTCTGGGGTATCAGTGTGCATGTGTGCATTTTTGAGAGAATGGAAGTGCAAACATAACATGCATATTCCTTCAACATTTCATGGCATGTCTTTGGCTAGATGCTGGGAAGTCTGGATTTTGGTTTGGAAATATTTTTATTGTTTCTTAAAATCATTTTGCTACTAAGACAAACCATAGGAAATGTGGATACGAATACAATTTGAAATCATTATCTGCACTTTGGAGTTTATATATACAAAAACATATATGCATACAGTTAGTGATACAGAAATCAAAATATCTTGAATACATTATGTGCATGTATTTCTAAACACATCCACAAACATCATGTAAGACTCCAGAAAAATGTCTAAGAGAAAATTCAGAAGTGACAACTGACAGAAGAGCCTAAATCAAAATGATCAGGTAATAAAAGGCTTGTTGGAGTATTATCTACTGAAGATAAGAATTTAATCAACATATAATATCATGTCTTTTCAAATTACTTTTCAAGTCCTTGACAAAAAACCCAAAAAACTTGTCTATTTTTCACAAGATATCACACTCTCTTTTCTATCATTATACACAATGAACCTTGTACAATTCCCTGAAAGGGATAATTTTGTGAATTACACTACTGATGCAGAAAACTTGTAGCAGTAACCATTTCTAAGTAGTATCAGGTTTTGAAGTTCTAAGATAGCTTTAGAAAGACAGGATTATTACTTTGCAATTTGCATTAAAAACATATGCTTTTTCTCCCGCTCTGTTGCAAAGTTTTCCCCTTGTGATCAAAGCAACCCAAAGTGAACACCTCTTGTTTGTGAACTTTTTTCTATCACTTTTTTCCCCTTTTCCTGTTTTTAAAATGAGGAGATAATTACCACACTATCTTGTGCAAGCTAAGACAATTTAATATCCTGAAGAACTGAGGTATTATAGGGATGAACACCATCACAGAAGAAACACACATTAATTATTAAGCATTCAGAATGGGTTGTAAATAAGGCAGGTGACCATATATTGTATAATGACAACAAAATAAAGGACTGCAAAGGTGCTCACTAAGGATTAACCTTACCTAAATGTAGCTGTCCTAAAAGCCAGATAGCAAGGCTACAAGAGACATTGAGACTCTCACGACACAAAGCAGAGAGACACTGAGCAAGTAATTCAGCCACAGGTGGGATAAACCACTTTCCGGACAAACTTATTTTTCTCCACTGACTGTGCCTGGAAGGCTAGTTGAGACTACCTCAATACCACCATAGTTCTCTGCAGATTATTTCCAACAGATCCCTAAAAGGTATCTTATTGTCAGTGGGTTTCAATTTGCTATGCAGGGGTCCATACACCTAATGAGGCTGAAAAAAAAAAAAAAAAATCACAGGATAGCTAGCTTTCAGAAGCTCTGATGGCAGACTTAGATTTACCTCTTAAACCACCAGCATCCATTCACTGCAGATAATGACGCAGGTACCTGCTGGAAAATACAATGCATGATCATGTGGGAGAAAGAATGGAGAAATTTCAAATATCTCTGTTTCAAAAAACAAGGCTAATGAAAGATTTTTATTTTGCCCACATTAAAAAAAAAAAAAAGTAATTCAACCGATTTGATCAGCATGCTACTGAATAAGGTCTGCAAGACTGGCTGGAATTGTTTTTTACATGTTTGGCAAAAGTTATATATATTCATGACAGTGTGTTATTAAGCATCTGAAAAAAATCTGTTGTTTTTAATGAGCACAAGAACCAGATTCTTCTTGGACGCTCACAGCAAAGGACGAGGGACAATGCGCACAAGCTACAGTATTGTTAACTCCAGTTAGACCTCAGGAAAAAAAAAATCATAGCGAGAGTGGTCAAACACTGGAACAGGTTACTCAGAGAGATTGCAGAATCTCCATTCTTGGGGATATTCAAAACTTACATGGACATGATACTGAGCAACCTCATCTAACTTTCAATCTGGCTCTGCTGAGCAGAGTGTTGGCCTGCGTGACCTCCTGAAGTCTCTTCCAATCTCAATTATTCTGTAGTTCTGTGCTGCAGCCTCCACTCACTTGGGCTATAACAGCGATTATTCCTTCACCACGGCCTGTTAAATCCAAGCACTGGATCTGAAAGCCTGTTTCCCCTTTGCTTTCTTGACCTGATCTGCTTGGCCAGCTGACCTGACCAATGCAACGAGAGGGCTGCAAACCAGATTAGGGTAAAATATTCTAACTGGCCAATTAAAGTGACTAGCAACTAAAAATTACATACAAAAATCAACCAAGAGAAGGATCTGGCAGAAAAACGCTGGAAGCAGCTGGGCAACAAGATGGCCCAGAAGAAACAGGTCAGTAAGCGTAAAATATTGCAGGGAAAACAACAATAACGTCACCAGACAGCATTGCCCTGTGGACAACAGAATGGAAGCCCTAAAGTTTCACCATCCTCAAGTCATCGATATTGTATTATATAAAAACTATGAGGTAATGTGGGTCATTTTATAATCCATGTATAAAGCATGCTATTTCCCTTCACTGTCAATCCACATGGATCACAACGTACTGCTACAGCTCAGACAGATCCTCTAAATGACAGTTCAGGCTGTAACTAACTCTGCTGAGGACATAGGAAGTGATCAAAGATACCCTGGGAAAAAAGAAATACTCCCTTTGCTGCCATTTGGTTTAGGAATAAAAAAAAAAATCACTCGGAAAATTACACACCCAAAAACTATATTACAAAATGAATGCTATTAAGGTTTGAAAGTCAAGCTCTGAAGACTTGAGAAGTAGCAGTTATAGAACTGTAATTAAACACTATGACATAGGCTTTAACTACATGACTAAATACTACTTATCCACACACAATCCAGCTTCCCTTAGAAGGCCCAGTGCTCACCAAGATGAACAACTGTTCAAAACCTTGCTTTCTCCACAATTGTGTGCCACCATGTCATATTTAATCAAGACAATTCAAACCTTGCTTTAGTAACTGCAAGGAGGAGAAAATCAAGGAAGAGATGCAAAAATCTTAACTATCCACTAATTTTGGTCACCCAATTTGAGATGCTAAGTGCTCTGAAAAAAATCAGATCCTAGATAGTATAAACCACAGCTCCCAAAGGCCACATCACCACCACTTCAAAGCTTTAAATTTCCAAACACTTTTGTGCTTATGTGGTCTTAACAATATTCTTTTAAACACAGCTTGTGTATAATATACATCTAGATTGAGGTAAATTAGCTTACAGTTATGCAAGAGATTTCTCTAAGTGCCATTCAAACCAGTGGGACTCCTCAGACACTTCAACACATGCCTAAGTGTAAATACCTTACTGAATCAGTGCTTTTACATAGAGCACAAGAAAAGGATAGCTCACCTTTTTCCTAAAGTACATGTTGAAATGTCTCAATGTTAACATTTGTATTTATGAGGTTTCATTCAAATGAAATTGACTGGAATGCCACTGCAACAAGCTGTCTGTTCAGGAAAGTAAAGCATTTACTAAGTCCCATCACATACATAAGGTTTAGGTAAGTATCTAAGCATTATCCTCAACTGGAAAGGAGGCATCTAAACAGTTTTCCTACTTAAGTTCACATTGCACTACTAGCTAGGTTAGCAAAATAATGGCTGCCAGCAAATACAGAGAAAAAAATACACTGTTCTATTAACATATAAGTTTGAGAGGCAGTACAACCTGACAGATCAATTTTTAATCTGAGATTCTAGAAGTAGGATTCCTTAGATAGTTACACTTCCTCTTGCCTTACTCTCTTCATTTGAAAGAAGTCTGACGTCCTTCATAATTGCTTTGAAATTTATTTATGAGACTATTATGTGAGATTAACTATCAATACCCAAAAAGCAAGCACAGCATAAAACACAATGCACATGGATTTCATTATTAAACCAAACGGTGAGATACTGCAAAAATGTGAACCAAAACACACACAGAATGTTATGCAGCACACAGGTTTTGTTCATAATTTCAGTAACTAAAAAGACAGCAAGCATGGTGAGAGTCCACAATGATTTATTTTAAGCATCTTGTGTAATAATTTCAACAGGCTAGCAATCTCTCCAGGCATCTAGAAGTAAATAATCTTCAGAGCATTAAAAAAACCCCAAACAACCACACTTTCCTCTGTGCAACTTGCTACTTACAGAAAAATAGTTAGGAAAGTAGCAAAACAGCATGAGAACACACACCACGGATGTGTCCACATCTAGCCATCAGGATTGCTTACAGAGACACACTGCTCTGGGAGTACACTCCCAAACAAGCAGAACAACTCATATAAGCCTCTCCCTGATTCTGCTTGCCTCTCCCTTACAGCTGAGAGGGAAAGCCACCAAGCCTTCACCTGCTGCCTCTTCACCCACCTGCACAAGTGAAGAATAAAGTAGCCCTGACAGCTGTAAGCAGCTGACTATGAAAAGCAGCATTTTATAGCGCCCAAGATCCTCAATGCAGGAAAATTAGATCACTGTGACTGAGCACAGAGTTAAGAGAAGCAAGAGAGGCTACTTACCGTGTTACTGATAGACTATGTCCACACTAGTAAATCAAGCAATGCCAGGAACCATTCCCAGGAAATGGAACTCAGTCACACAGACCACTGAACTGCTACAAACCAGTGCAGCATCCTTCTAACCCAGGCCAGCTACAACTCTCCTGTGCAATTCTGAGGCATGATTTTGCATGTAACACAGGCCAGGAGCCAGTCCCAACCAGTAGATTGTATTCAGCTATCCTGTTCTGGAAGGCAGGAGAGTTTAGCATCACCAACAAGGGCTAATCTGTGCCAGCTGACCTCAGGACCAGAGAGAATGGTGTTGGGTATCTTTAATTAACTGGTGGAGAAGTGGTCACAGCCTCTCCAGGCTTTGTCTGCTATTATTCTTAGGGGAAGACTTCAAAAGTGGCACATGCAATGAAGTATATGAGCATAGCCTGACCAGCAGCACCACACAAAAGTTGTCTACACGTTGTAGTAGACAAGAAAATTAGAGATGGATAGAGCTCATCTTGGCTTCTTCCCCTTTCCTCTGAGCAGACAGACCTTGCGTATCCTTTACTAATATCCACAGTCTCATTTCTTTTCCCAGTTAAAAAAGTTTTATACATTTAACATGCGCTCTTACGCTAAGGCCACTCTAATAAGTCATGCAAAACAGCATAAGCTGAGTTTCTGAGGGCTGATCATTTGACAATAAATATTTCAAATGAAAGTTATTCAGAAATTATTGTTCTTCTAATTTCTAGTCATTACCAAATCAGCTTCTGTAGACTAAAAATACAGTTACTAGTGAATATTATGTTATCCTGGAAACGTAGCTACAGCAATGTTGGCAAATACATCTTCACAATAGATAACTGCGCAAACACAACAGTAAAAATACATTTCAGAACTGACAATACACAGCTATTCTGTGTTATCAATAGTCTTTGACATCTCTTTACAATTTCAGATATCTAGAAATGGTCTATTTAATACCATCCCTTTCATAATCCAATGCTTTTGCTCTAATGTCAGAACATAGAAGCTGTCCCACAGAAAAAGCATTGCGCAAAACCCATTTACCCCTCTTTAAACATGTTTTCCGTAAGGATAAACAATTTTAATTAACAATCCTCTTGGGCATGAAGCTAACATGCAAGATGCATTTAGCTCTGACCATTTAAAATGCGTACGTTACCTGTATCTTTATGCAAATCCATCGTTTTCTAGGAAAAGTGTTTTTACTCATTTACAAGGGAAACTTTATAATATGCTTTGTTATATATACTAGCCTACACCGAATCATCTTACTTTTAAAAATCAAGTATGAAGAAGACCATGTGGAACACCCAAATAAAAATTACGCACTCATTTTAAAAACGCCAGTTGTTTTTCATTTTCTTAAGTAAGGCACTTTTTTTTTTCCCCAGGAGCGAGTCCCCACATCAGGAGCGACACGCACACCGTACCAGCCACCGGCCGGTTCTCCCTCATCAAGAGTTTTGCACAATCGAGTCTGCAGAGCAGGTGACAGAAAGCAGCCAGCCCCCCGCGTCCCTAACGCAAGGTCCCGCCTCAGGGAGGAAGGGGCGCCTCCACCCCTCCGTGACCTTCGAGGCGGTATATTAACTGGAAGGCTTCAAAGACCGAGGCCAACGCACAGGGTCGAAAGCGAAGCCGGAAGCGCGGCCCCCACACACCACCTCCGCACCCGGCCCCCACTGCCGCCAGAGGAAACCCCCCAGAGGCGCCCCGTGGCTCGACAGGCGGCCGTGCCTGCCCGCACGGCTACAGGACGCGGGCGAGAGCTCCCACCCGGGACCGGCAGCACTCCCGCCCCCGGGCCCCGCTCTGCCCCGCCGGGAAGCGCCCGCCCGCCGCCTCCCCTCAGCCACCGCGGAACCCGCGCGCCGCTGACCGTTACCCGCCAACGGCTCCGTCGGCGCCGCCCGGAGAGGGAGGGGGCGCCCGGCCGCCCTGGGCCCACGCAGCCTCCTCGGGGCGCCGATCCCCGAACCGGCCTAGCCCACGGGCACGGCCGCGCGGGCGCGGGACGCGGCAGGACCCCTGCGGGTCCCTCCAGGGCTGGAGCGCCCTCCCGGCTGTGGGATCCCGGCTGAGGGAACCGGCATAACCGTGCGGGGCTCTCGACGGTCCTTGCTGCAACTCTACCCCCTCCTGCCGCCCAGACCACCGCCCCCTAGGATCCGTAGCCCAGCCCCGCGGAACTGCCGCCGGCGGATCCAGCGCGGCGCAACGCTTCGCCTCGCCTCACCTCACGGCGTGGCCGGTGCCCTGCGGAGCCCAGCACAGCACAAGCCCGGCCTGAGCCCATCCCTCCGAGAAGTTTCCTGCCATCGCAGCGGCTGGGGGAAACAAAAGCTTCAAAGCCGGGAGGAGGAGGAAGGGCAGCGCAAGCAGAAAAGTGAGGGGCATTGCTCGCCCGCCGCACCGACCCCCTGGAGGGCAGCCCGCTCAGCGCCACCTCCCCATTTGCTTCGGCGGCGGCTCTGCTGTACAGGCAGCGCCGCCGAACCACCGGAGCGGGGAGAACGCAGGCGAGCCAGCTGCTCCCTGCCTGCCTGCCGGCAGCCTCTCCCCGCGGCCGCCCGTCCCGCTCGCTGCAGCGCCGCCGAGCCCCGCCCCCGCCGCGGCTCCGCCTCCCGGGGGCGCGCGCGCACACCGGCCGAAGGGCTCTCGCGGCCCCGGTGGCGGTGGGCGTTTTTCGGCGGAGCCCTCTCCAGGTATGGAGGGAGGGTAGGTGGGTGGTTGTTTTCCCAGCCTTGTGCCCCGCACCTGCGAGCGGAGGGGCGGCTTAGGCTGGCCTTAGCTGCTCTGCAAGGTCCCGGTTCATTTCTCACCGCCAAGCGTCGAGCAGGCTGTTCCTGTAAAGTAGGAGTCGCCTTTTTTAAAAATCCAGGTAAAAGAGGTGCTGAAAGCAGGATTAACAAACGCAGAGGAGCTCCTAGCTTCCTGCCAGGCAGGGATGTAAATGTGATGCGTGCTTGGTGGTATTGCAGTCCTTTTGTACATAAAGGGAGAAATAATAGAAAATATCTGTAAGAGTTACTGTCTCAATATATTGAGTTGTGCCGGTTGATTTTTAAGGACTAAGACAAGCCTGTATGTCTCCTCATTGCCCACATAGCTAACTCTGTGAGGAGGAAGATTTGCCAAACAAGTTGTAGTTGCAAAGCTAAGGTCACACAGTGTGTGTATTGGCAGCCGTATCAACTCCAAACTGGGGTATCGTGACTACTGATGCTGAGAAGTGCAAGGCAATAGCTAGTAATTACAGGCCAAAGTCTACGTGGTTCAGGGTAGCTTATTGTGGTTTCAGCTATTAGTTTGATTTTTATAATTAAAATATGTTTTATTTGGCAAGACTCACTGTATCATGTTAAACAGGTTTATAAGGTTGTAAATTGATATGAAGACTCTATATTGCATTACAGAACTTGATGCCTGAACCAGGAAGAGCCTTTCACAATCCCTTTTCCTATTCAAACTGCATTTACCTGATTGCTAGCTAATGGGTCTCCACATCAGATCACAACTGTTCACAGTGAACTCAGAACATGAGAAGAGAAAAAGGAAGCTTCTCGTTCTCCCAAATGGATCTCTTAAGCGTGAAGCTGATGGGATGCCAGCAGAATGTTAGCAGCTACATCCACTGATACTGCTTTGACTTTTGAGAAGTACAACTCCCGACTGAGTTCAGCTTGCCCTGCAACCACAAGGCTATGGTTGAGAACTGCAAGGCAAATCCAATCCAAGGAGGAAGCAATTCTTTCTGGCTGCTGTAAAAATTCTTGACCAAGGAAAATTATTTCTTTATTCTTACATCTTCTTTAACAAGTGAGTGTGAGCACTTTTTTGCTGTTAAGTTTTACTGCTCACTTTGAGCATAGAAAGAAAAAAACCCAGTGGGCTCTATTTGTTTGCTGGGATGCATTCTGAACTCCTCCCATCTGAAATAAGCATAACTAACCAGTGAGAAACTGCTCCACTGGGGCTTCTGATTTGTTTTGCTGTGGCTGGCTAAACTCTTTAAAGGCTTTTTCTAGCATAGGGGAGACATGATATATTGGTTCAATTTGAAAATCCTCAGATATTATCACTGCACTCCATCTTGTGGAAGAGGCAACAACACATTTGGAAAAAAAAAAAAAACCACTATAGGATTATTTTAGTAATTAAACCTAACAATGTCTGGTTCTTACTGCCAAAGCAAGGAACTACAAATAGTGGTGGATACAAGAAGTTGTTTGATTCTCAATCTACCCAATGGATTTGTGTAAATGTCCCTCAATTTTAGGTATGAGTTTCACATCTCCTTTGTTTTGGAAAGGAGCTTTAGGAAAACAGAGAGTGTAATTCGAAAAGAGAAACTAAAGCAGAAAGGACCCTGCTTTCTAGATGAGGTTGCCAAGGAGCACCCCAGACTTGGGAGAGTTGTCATAAGGCTGAAGAAGCAGCCAGGCTGAGCAGGGCTGGTGATCTGTGGGGATATGTGGCAGGGGTAGAGACTCTGCTAAGCAGGATTGCTCTGTAGGGAACTGACTGGTTTGGTGGTTTTTTTTCCTTACCTCATTAATAAGTACAATAATCTGGCTGTATCTGGGACACTGTATTGAGGATCACTGTCTGTCTTACGAAAAAAACCCAAATGATAAGGTTCTCTCTGCCCTTCTGAAACTGCCTTTGGTGGCTTGTGACCTTTTTCCCCTTGATGTTCAGTGCTGCTTTGGGAAATCAGAATAGATATCGAGGCAACAACTATGAACCATAGCAAAGGCATATTCATACGTATTTGTGTCTGGCTGGCTGAAGAGAAAATTGAGCAACTTATCTGGATTCACAGCTATAGAAAGGTTAACTTTATAATAGTTGCCCTAGGACAAGCTTGAAGAGAAAGCCATTTAACTTTAATGAATAACTTAAAATACAAAGGGCTAGTTATTCCAACTGTTCCTTGGACAGAAGAAGAAAGGTTTTCTTGAGAAAAGACTGCAGAAAAGCTTAGTCATTCAGACCCAAAAAAGCAGGGGAAAAAGGTCTTGGGCAGGAAGAAGTTAGGAGAAAATTCTATTGTACAAACAAGGATCCTCTGAATTACATCACCCCAGAAGCAGGTTCCACAAGGAGTCTAAATTTAATTAGCAGATGTGAACTGTGCTTTTTTTTTTTTCCAGAACTCCCCCCTGTCTTGTAGTAGCAGTAATGTACGTGCTTCTCCCTGTGATGTGGAACAGCAATGCTGAATGAAGCGCTAACCTTTTTTGGTTTGTTTTCCAGGCTTGGACAACACAGTGGTCAACTTGGTGATTGCCGGTATGCTTTACTGCTCCAACCTGTGCTAAGTCCAGTAAGGTAGAATTGATCTGGTTTAAGTAATGCCTCAATGCAAACAAGGCCTTGAAGGTGGAGTGTCTCTTTCTGTCTATTATTATAACATTAATTCCAGAGAGAATACTAAGGGCAGGGAATCTTTGTTGATGACAGTATTCATTAGCCTTTTCCAGACTCCTTGGTCATTTTCCTAGAGCAATGACTCATCACTTCATGACTGCTCTGATTACATTAAATTGTTATTATTATTATTACAATATAAGTAACATAATGCTTATGCTAATTCACTTTGTGTGCAACTGTCAGAATTCTTGAAACAGTCAATTGAGAGCATCCTACATGAGCATTTCAGCATTATTTAGACTTTTCCTGATTATTCTATTCATATTTATGATATTTAATTCTCTTCAGTGATGATTTTCAATATAGTATGTGAAAATTCCGAGTAAATGGTCAGACCTTTTTGTGAAACTGTTATTGTTTGAAGGGAAATCAGGACATAACATGATTGCTCTTCAGTTTTTACTAAAATCCAGCCTTACAGATTTTTTTTCTTACAGAACAGGCTGAAGAGTAACATTGAGGCGGGGGTAGCAGGGAAGACTTTCCCAAAAGGAAGAGTCTGCTTTTTCGATGCAGTTAGATGTTATTCAGATGTTGAGAGATTTTATGTTTGTGCTTATTTTATTAAGCAGTTTGTTGTATATAACACCAAAAGAATCTTGAGTTTCAAGGCTGCCTCTCAACTCTGTGCCTGAAGAAAAGGAAGACTTCAAAATGTGCTTTCTGGTGTATCCAACATTTAAAAAAACCCAAAAGACCCTTATCATCCTTTTTGCCTGCTTTTTCTTTGTAAGAGAATGAATTCGAAGGCATGAAAAAACACAACATAATGTAACAATGAAGGGAGAGTACCAAGGTCTGACGTTGGTGGGGTTATTCATGTGTTTGAAGTTACAGAAGTATTTTGTTCTGCCCACAGGTGGAATGCAAGCAAGCTCACCACAGTAACTGGAGTGAGTGAAGAAAGACTGTGTGAGTAAGAATTATAGTGAAAAAACAGACTGCTATTTTGAAATGGAAATTTATCTGAGAATTGATGCAGAAGGCTTGTGAACTGGAGCTGAGTTTGAAATGAAAATGCTTTCACACTTCTCTCTAGAAAAATGAGGTCCTCTAGTGCTGCTTTTGCAGTGGAGCAAATACCAACTAGTCATTTCCTCACAGCTTCAGTACTTTTGTTTTCTATCCTGGTTTTATTCTGAGAAGAGAGAGAAAGAGAAAGCATTTGAGCAAAATTTGTGTCATTGCCATGCAAATATAAGATCATTTATTATGTAATTTCAGGTATTGCCATACATTCAGTGTCTCCTGTCTTCTTTTTTGGCCATCTGACTGCTATTGAAGTAATTCCTCTTTTATTTCTCATAGCAAAAATAAAAAAGATGGTCAACAAACCTTATAAATTCACCTTCCTCTCAAAGGCCATTTGCTACTTCAGTTGCTACAGTTTGCCTTTGAAGCAAGATAAACCACAGCTCTGTTGCATCTCTGGGCCATCCACATCGCCATGAAGAAAATGTCACTTATCACTGAAAGAGAGCATTAAATTAAGGCAAACAATTTATAACGGGGAAATTTCTGTGTTGGAATCCCCTTCTCTGAATTGGTAAGTAACTTCAGCAAAGAATGAACATGAAATAGAGAGTTTAAAACATGTTGTGTTCAATGGGTTTAATAAGAATATAAACATTTTACTGTGGTGTTGCACATAATTTTCAGTTGTCTCTTTAAAAAAAGCTACTACTCTATTTTAATTACACATGGGATTAGCTAATTTTTCAAATTCTTTTTAAGTTCCCGTTGTCCTAAATATGCCTTACTATTTTTAGAACAGCACTAGTAATTGAACAGTGACATTCACCTGTGGAGACTTTTACAACTCATACTCTTCAGAGAGAAAGAAGATGTCTAAGAACATACGTGAACACAGGAAATGCCCCACTGGATCAGACTGGGGATCTTTTTTTTTTTTTTTCTGACAGTGACAAGAGACCCTGGCACACATCAGGTACTTTGAGTGTACATCAAATGAGGCAGGCTACAGTCTCTCCTCCAGAAATTCTCACTGAAGTTCTGGCTGCACTGTTTTCTCTCAACTTTTGATTTATACAGTCCCTAACCAAGGCCCTTCCAAGCTGCAGGGGCCTCCTCCTTGATGTCTTCCAGGCCCTGTCCCTGCTGGTTATTCACGTCACCAGAAGAAGGAAGCTTGATGGGGGGGATCCTGGTGACTGTGGGACCTGTGTCCATTCCATCATCCTCTCACATCTCCAGGCAGAGCATCACTGGGCAGCATCCACCTGCTCCTCGATTAACCTTTATGAAGTGTAGGTCATGTCAGGGTTTGTCTGCGTCATGCCCTCCTCCAGTTCCCATCTGTGTATTTTCAATCCTGTAACTCTTCCCTTTCTTTCATTTGTTGTTCATTGTAGTTAATTTTTTCCTCCTTGTTTTCCTTACCTTTAGCTCTCTTCCTCCCTATGGGGGCTTCAAGATTTTGCTAATACATACTTAAACAGAAAAGCAAATGGAAACAGCAGGAGAAACAATTTACAGAATGCACACAAGCTCTGCCACCTTCTTCAGGCCTTCTTCCTTGTATTCCGCTGGCTTCCATGGCTGTTAGGAAGGTAAATCCTTGCCTAGTCCTTTCGCTATCCATTTTTGGACCTATTGTCCATGAACTTCTCCAATTCCTGTTTGAACCTCCTGTTGGGATCTGCTTCCACAACATCTTTTGGCAGCAAGTCCAGAAATTCACTACCCACTGTGTAAAGTAATGTGTTCTTTTTATCTTTTAAACTAACTTCACCAAATGAGCCAAACCCTGCAATTTGATGAAAAGTCATAGAATCACAGAGTGGTTTGGGTTGGAAGGGACCTCAAAGGTCATCTAGTTCCACACCCCCTGCTGCAGGCAGGGACACCCTCCACTAGACCAGGTTGCTCAAAGCCCCATCCAACCTGGCCTTGAACACTTCCAGGGATGGGGCATCCACAACTTCTCTGGGCAACCTCTTCCAGTGCCTCACCGCTCTCACAGGGAAGATTTTCTTCTAATCTAAATCGGCCCTCTTTTAGTTTAAACCCATTACCCCTTGTGCTATCACTACATGCCCTTGTAACCAGTCCCTCTCCAGCTTTCCTGTAGGCCCCTTTAGGTACTAGAAGGCTGCTATAAGGTCTCCCTGGAGCCTTCTCTTCTCCAGGCTGAACCAACCCAACTCTCTCAGCCTGTCTTCATAGGAGAGGTGCTCCAGCCCTCGGATCATCTTCCTGGCCCTCCTCTGGACTCACTCCAACATGTCCAGGACTTGCTCCAACAGATCCATATGGTTCCATATTCATATTTTCAGCCACCTTTATTTCGTAAACCTTGAACGAGTCTCACCATAGCACTCTCCTAGTGGAAAAGTTTCATATTTTTTAGTCTGATCTCATAAGGCAGCCACTGCCTTTAATCCCTTTAATGATTTCAGTTGTCTTCTCTGCATCTTCCTTAACTCTACCATGTACTTTTCCAGATAGCAAGACCAGAAATATATAGAGCATTCAAAATGTGGATACAATAGAGTTACACTAGAGTTGAGGCAAAATTATTCTCTCTCGCTACTATTTCAGATGTTGCCAAACACCTTTCTTGCCTTTTGTTTGAATGCTACTACAAATTGACCCAGTGATTTCACAGAGCTTCAGTCTCAATAACTCTAACATTTCTGTTCTGAGTTGTATCTGGTCGTTAGATCTGGCGATACTATGTGATAATCTGTGTGCTTCAGAGAAAGCCAACTCATTTAGCCAATTAAATAGTGTTGTTAATTTTTAGAAGTGATGGTAACCTATACAGGTTCAGAATTTCATTCTGAATCCTGTGAATGATTACTTTTATAATTTCTTGTATAATGTATGAATATGTCTATTGGTCCCAGTGTTGTAGGTCTTCCAAAGGAACAGCTCTACTTTGAGCAAAGTGGAATTCTTATTTAAATAAGCTCAAACATATTTTTGTTATGAGGTAGATGAGGTGAAAACACTGTAGATACAGATCCTAGATAGGAAGACAGCAGCAGCAAATTAGAGTTACCTTTGGAGCAGTACCTGAGTCCTGCAATAGAAAAGTCAGCTTCTTCCTTTGTGGCTGGTGATCTGCATGCTGACTAGATAAGGAGGAAGGGAATGGGTGCTCCTTAATCATCATTGTGATCTTTGCAGGTTTTTATTTCTTTTCTAATTTCATTTCTACTTTTTAGATACACAAATGCCAAAAGTGAACAGTTAGGAGGTTGTTATCAGAGACTTTATGACATTGAGCTGTTTGTGTGTGTATGTGTACATATACCCCTTGTAGGTGTACCCTTTGATTTGAAGGCCTTGCACTAGAGTTCAAACAGATACAGGCTGAAGAACGAATTTTTTTCTTATCCATTTTACTTAGAGAAGTAATGGCTTCCTAGTGATCAGACGTTTTGCGTGTTACATTTTGCTTGGCACATTTGTTCTTGTCTATTCAGTATCCACATGAAACAACAATGTAGGGCACCTGTAAAGGCAGTCACACAAATGGACAGCACACTATTCTTTTATAAGGCTCTTTGCTATTTTAGTTTTTTATTTTAAAAATCCAGACATTTTTATTCAGTTTTCTAGCAAATAAAAGAAGGTGCTACCTGTTGTTTTTTTTAAGGGGGAGGGTTGTAAAATATCCAAAGAATAAGTAAAATATCCATTTAAAAATGAGCAATTTGACCTTATTCTGTTCTTAGTAATGTTGATTACTGGGGAGAAAAGGATTGTTAATGTGAAAGCTCCATGTCCCTTTAAAGCACCTCTTGTGTTATTAAAAGTAAACATGTTTGAAGAATCAACCTTTTGCTAACAATCAGCATACTCCTTTCCCTTTTTGTCTTCAAGTAGACCAGCTGACGCCAGCTCTGATTTTTTTTTTTTTCCCCCATGCAAGGAGGTCGTTACAGCAAAGATGTATTTTAACCCACCAACTTGGAAAAATAAAACCATCCTTTTTTCAATTTCAGATCATGTTTACCGAAGCTTATTTCTCCTGATTGCTCTATATAAAGTCCTTTCTAATATTATGATTGATGCCTATAAATACACAGGCAGTGAGATGGCAATCACCAAAGAAGGAGAAGAACTATGAATAAATTTGGGCTTGAAATTTAGAACATTTCTAATCATCAGAAAAATCAGGTTCTGGAACAGCTTTTCAGCAGAAGTCACGGTGGGATGAACTCTTTTCAGAACAAAGATGACATCTGTGATTTCTAGCTCTGCCAATTTAATCAGAAGGCTGTAAGACAACCTGTAGTCTGTCTTTCTTGTGCAGAACAGACAAAAAAACCCCTGTATTCTACAGTCTGAGCATCCTACTGTCTATGTGGAGACATAGCTACAGCTCTGTTTTAGGGATTAAAAGGAGAAAATCCACATCTGCTCTGTTATACCCTGCCTGTGCAGGGAGTGAGCTCTTACTGAGCTGTGGAGTTGCATTAAATAACTTCCATGAAAGCATCTGTGGAAGTTTTAGACATGGCTGCTTTTCTGCTGGAGGGCACTGTCATCCGAGCTGAGCCGGCAGAAAGGCTCATACAAGTGTTTCTTATTTGCTTCGGCAAAAGGTCAGCCAAGATTAGCTCAAAATACATTAAGCAATAGATTAAACGACGCCAGCTGACTTTGTGCAGAAGTAGATTAGGAGTACCCACAGAGACTGTTCAACAAGCTGAACTCCAGAGGCAGGTGAACTCTGAAAGAAAGGGCAGTGACAGCTTCTGCCATTTCTGTGGTGAATATCTGACGCAGCCCAGTAGCTATATCTATGCAACCAGTTATTTCTGCTACCATCTGAATGATAGTCTTTGCACAGTGAGAACCCTTGAAATATTAAGCTTGCAACATTTCTGGACAGGTTGAAAATACTTCCAGATTTATGCATTCTTGAATGTTCTCCCATGGCACATGGAGAAATGCTTGATAGATGGCAGGAAAAAACAGACAAGATGGACTTGTGGGTCCAACTCAAAAACTGCCACACTTCCTTTCATACTGCCCTGAGGCCTGTTTCTTCTTGGCCTGTTTGGATGCCTCTGTACCACACTGCTGGTCCTTGCAAGTGCTGAAATGTTGGTGGAGGGGTGTTTGACGCCTTGACCAATGAACGTCTCAAGGCTAGCGAATCAACCACAAAATTACCACACAGCTTTAGCATGGCACTTGTGCTGACATGTTTTAGCCCAGCGTATTCTTAAGGTTGATCAGCAGATGCCTACAGGACCAGGATAAGAAACAGGCCATGTACCAAATAATTACGTCTGGTTTCCAGCAGTCAGTGACTTGTGAACTTCCTAAATTATTCTTCCTAGATGTTACATCCTGACTGCTGTGTTTAATGGCTACACGTGGACTTTCACTTCATTGTTGTTGAGGGGTTTTTTTACTACTTTTTTTAATCCACTTATGCTTTTGACCTCCATAGCATCTCATGGCAATGAGTTCCACAATTTAATTATACATTAAAAGAAGGACTGGCTTGCGGGACTGACAATGCACAGAAGCTACGCATTCCTCAAAGGCTGTTTGCCATTTTCGTGCTCTCATTGCAAAGTTCCAGCCTGCAGGGACACATACAGAAGCTAGAAATGGAAAAGATCCATTATATCATAGTGTTAGCTCCAGCCTTAATAGAAAATGTTTCAGTCACAGCTTGACATGATAACATCAGTGTACTTAACAGATACAGCGGGTCTCAGAACAGTCTGCAGGGTGCGAAAACAAAACGACTTCTCTAGCCTCCAGGGTAGTTTTTTCCGCAACAGAAGGAACAGGGCAGGATTTGTGTTAGAGCTACTGTGAGCAACTCTTTTGGAATAGTTGATATTTTGAGTAGGCCTGTCATTTTCCTGACAATTGTAGGTCTAAAGGTATTGCCTCGCCTTCAACAGTTGCTAGACCAATACTGTGTGCATTTGTTTGTATATGCATTATAGAGATGACATTGTCATATTACTAAATCACAGTTTGTAAGTATCTTCATGGGCAATATGGTTGGTTTTCAGTACCATAAACATTGGTTAAAGAAGAGGCAATAAATGGTTGAAAGCTTGCCACAAACTGCCAGTCTAAAAGTAGAGCTCAGTCTTGAGCCACGAAGGTAGTAAATCACTGGGGTGATTTTCTAAGGATTATGCAGGATTGTCTCTCACTTGAAATTGTTTGATCAATAGTGGGTTTGGTTTTTTTCCCTAAAGCTCGTTTTCTATTTTAAAGTAGTAGGAATTTAGGGAAGCATTGCATCACTGTATTTTAGATCACAGTGGTGATGTTTAAGATTATATAAAGTATGGAAATAGGATAAAGGAAGAACTCAGAATACCCATAACTATTGAAAGACGTAATTTGCTCTGGAATAACTCAGAGGAAATAAATATCAGTTAGTTTAAACAACTCCTTTGGTAATCTACTGAGGGCTTTTCCTAACAAACACCACCACTACAGATTTGTATAATACTTTTATTTAGCGGTAATCCAAAGTGGTATACAGATGGTATATGGGATTATTTCATGGATCTCTAAAAAGCAATCTCTTCTCGAGTAGAAAAATTGTAATTATTCTCTGTCAACAATAATACATTGTATGCTGTATCAGCAGTGTAGTTTCTGGATACCTGGGGTATAATTCCATCTATAGACAGAATATATGACCTACTGTCTGTTTTCCTTTTTTGAGAAAATGATGAAACAAATGTTGAAGAAAATGTCTAACTATAGCTGGAAAACCTTCCTCCAAACCAATGCTCAGTATCTGATTAAGATATCATGGATTTTACATGAACTCATCTATTTTTCTCTCTGAGAGGAAAAAATACATTACCTTTTTTTTTCTCTCAAGAAGTTTTAATTCCTTCAGTCCTGCTAGTGGATGAAAAGCTTTATTTCCTTCTTTTTTTAATGGAAATTTCTAAGCCTTATGATTGTAGAGAAAAGATTAAAAGTCTGCAGCAAAGATTCAATAATTGTAAATCAAATAAACCCCATGAACCCCATATTTCTTTTAAAATTCCCTGATGCTTGAGGGCAATAATATGGATCTTAGCAACTGGGACAAGACTCTTCTGTGCTTGGGGCTGATAATATTGTAATTCCTACCTCTTTGCTTGTTGTAGATGAGAAATAATTTAGATTGTGTTATAGCCTCACTCTGCATTCCAAGAAAGCTCCAACAAACTCATACAGATTAGGTGACTCCAAAGTGAAGATGTTATTTTTTTTCAAATATATGTCCTTCATTCTAAAGTACTCTTGATTAATGGGACATTCAGTGGTATGCTGAACAGGGAAACCAAGCTTTAATAACAGGTAAAATTTTGTAAAACTCAGTAATTCATCGCATCAGCTGCCCAGGTTTATTTTACCTAGATAGACTTGAAATGTCATATACATTTTAATGAACACACTATATACTATTCCTAGGTTTTAAACCAGGTACAGGTTTATAATGTGTGTGAACGTACATTGCAAGAAGAAGAAATTGCCAGTTGGTACATAGCTGAACACAAAATTGGCAAAATTCGGTGCAGGGCAGTTATATAAAACAGCTCAGTTCTATCAGTCCAGATCTCAAAGCTCACCTAAGGTTTTTGATACAACTTCTAATTATTGTAAGTGGCTCTGATTTATGTACATTTCTAACTGCAGCGGGCCATCCAGACTGCACATCCATGTAAGCCACCTAGCAGGCATATGGGGACTGTGGAATAAATAGATGCAAGCAGCTCTACAATTGCTCATTGGTTTTGGGGAACAAATGGATGCCTAGTGAACCATCAGCATCACCTCAGTATGCTTTGGAAGTCTGTTCAAAGCTGCACTTCTCCATTCTGCTGAGAAAGTGAACTCTCATAGCTCAAAATGGTATAACTGTTTTATTCAATATTCCTATTTTGTATTTTTTGAATACTCCACATTAATTTTCAGTGTGATTCTGTTCCAGGTGTTTGTGCACTACAAAAGGTTTTTGTTTCTAAGTACATGTTCTGCTATGGTAATTATCCCTCCTGCACTGTAATTCAAGACTGAAAGTTGATTTATTCTCCATGTGTTCTTTGTAGAATTAAATGTGTCACCATTGTAACTGACTTACTTCTGACAAAGCTGATCTAAATAGTTGCAGAAATGTCTCATTGCCTTCGCAGTTATGAGCCCAATTAACTTGTCAACATTTTCCAACGGTTATTTACTACAGATTTACCACAGCTCTAATCAGCTATAGAGGTGGGGAAAAGAAGGACGACTAGGGTAGAGAGTGTCTTTCCTTGCAGTTTTCTAGTGAAAAGTGTAACTGGAGCCTCATTTCACAAGTATTCTAGGATATGTAGGATGTTGGAAATGGTGATGGGTCAGAAAATCATTAAGAGGTTTGTTCAGTGATTGTGATCTGACTCTGAAGCCTACTGAAATTAACTTTTGTACTACTAATTATTTCACTCTTGGTTGTTTCAACAGACACATTTAAAAATGAGATATTATCCCATCTGTCTTAGCATATTTTATATGTCATTTCACATGCAATTTGCTACCTAAAAGCCAGCTTCTGTTATCTTTGTTCTTCACGTGCTGAGAAAACGTGAAAATTCAGAAAAAATCGAGAACATTGGCTATTGCTCTGAGAGCATTCATCCCTTTCATATTTTGCTGCTTTGTGTGTATTCTGTATCACCTAAACTAAATTACTGTAGATTCTCCTAGGAAAGTTTCACACTGTACGTTGTGTGATTTAAATATAGCTGAGGACCACAAGGGACCTTGCTAGAGTGTGAGTCACTGTGCATTGCACTTTCTGGAGCTGTTGAAAGGTGCAGAGGTCAGAAGCTGTTGATCTAGCCTGACACCTTCAGAATAAACAGTGTTCAGAATGCCTTCGGTCTTCTCTTATGGGCATACAAGCGACGACTACTTTTGAGAGGGGACTGCCCTCACACTGTGGATCTTTTTTGCCCACCCTGACCATCACAGTGGCGAAGTGTGCCCTGCTGGCAGCGGGGCAGGATGCCAGCGGTGGCTGCTGAAGGTTCTCAGCAGCCTCTTCCAGGCCCCCAGACCATCACCGCCCGCTAGCGATTCAACAATACCATCTGGTGCCGAGTTGGAATTGCACAGTCCATTCACTGTCATGGTGCATCATAACCTGCGATGTTCAAAAGGTTCATGGCTCTTTGACAGAAGGCATCTCTCTGTACATATCGTGTTCAAGAACCAAATAGTGATTGTCTGTCCATAGATATTCAAGTTGCAATTCTGTTTTTAAGATACCTAAGGAATACATGTAATCAATATAAAACTAAAGTTTCTTTTCTGAGAGGGCACTGTGGCTGAATGGAAACCATGGTAACTAGGATGGCATCTGCTGGTACCTTGTTCCTGAGTGATAAAAATGCACATAGAGTAGGCTTTGTGCTTAGCAACAAAACCTAATCAACCAAGTTTTCAAATAGCCCTCCCTCCAGCCCTCCATTGCAGCTGCCAGCCTTGTCCCATGCAGTGTGTATGCCCAGTCTTTGTACTTCATGTTCAGTAATCCATCCTTTAGGCGTGCAATAAGCAGCACAAAATACACTTCACACAAAAGAAAACAATTTATTCTTGTTGGCTGTTGCTTTAGAAGAATACACAACTCTGATCTCCTTCCCTATAGAGCTATTGTGAAGAGTGACTCATCCCTTGGCCAACATGTTGGATGCTCACATTAATTAGAATATGTGCATCTAAAGATTGTTGTAAACACTTGCTGATAATATCAAATTACTCCCTGGTATACAATAGGAAGTAGAAGCAATTTTAATACATTTAATACATTAAGCTGTGCATTTTAAGTCATGTTAGGGCAACACACTGACAAAAATTAATTAGGGAAATTCTCTAATTAGCATACATTGGCTGCCACACAAATCATGTTGGCATGAAAAATGGGAATAATGCAAATTGTACTCTACAGTGATGATTAAATATTTTCTAAACACTAAGCAATATTATAAAAATTTTTGTTATCTACCCTGTGTGGCAAATCTGGATAAGGATCCAATTTATTTATAATAAGAAGAGTGAAAAGAGATAAACTATTACTGCCTTCTAGTTATTGATGGTACACATTAAATAGGCTGACTTTCATCTCATATGCAGTTACTTTCCTCGGTACAGGCAGGTGAAATGCCCTTATACTTACCTGGGATCTAACTGACCCACACAACAGAGCCAGCATCCGACAGCGCAAGTTGATGATCCAGAGACTTCACAATCTCTCTCAGGAGATTGTAAGAAAGAACAGGAATATTATGTCTTTCCAAATGTAGCTAAGCACACTTGAGCAAGCTTAGACTGATCCCAAAATCTAAGCTATTACACTAATACTAGAATGATAATATCGTGTGTGTTCATGCGCGCGTCTTTCTCTGTTGTGCAGAAATAAATCGTATTTGTCTATAAGCAACATATCTTTTTTCTCTTTTTAAAGTTCACTGTTATTTACTGACTCAGGATGTAGCATAACATAGCATAATGCTATATCACTGTCTGTTAAAAAGAAGTCTCTGGGGTGTTAGACTAATTGACTTTATTAAGATAATCTATAAGAGTGTTCTCACATGGTCACGTGGTACTTGGAAATCTTCACAGGGTGCCACTTCACACTGTCATAGAAGAGTATATTTCAGTGTTTTTCATCCCTCAGACAAAAAAAAATGTGAACCACAGAATCTTAACTGAACTGGCATTATTTCTGATAAATTTACAGAAGCCTCAGAACTAATTGTGCATATTTTTGGTCATTTCTGTTGGTGGAAACCTGACCATTTATGTAAATAAATACTCAAATATCTAAGTGTCAGGATCAGGACTTGAGGGTCTATCTCGTTCCATTCCCTTGATGAGGATAACGGTGCCCCCCAGGCTCAGGTTCACTGGTTCTTCCACAGTCTGATCTATAACAGACTTGTTTATATCATAAAGTTTGGTGCCTTAGAAAATGAGTTACAACTACAATCTTTTAAATGTGCAATAAATGGAAACAATTCCTTTCATAAAGAGCTCTGACTGTAACGTGGATCCTGTAACCTTATTACCAGAAAATGTTACTACAGAGGAATTGCTAAGGGAAGAGGAGCAGCTGTGAGCTTACATATCATTTTTCTACATTACTGTTCATTAAATAAAATAAGGCAATATTATTTCCATTGGTAAACCACAGAGAAAAAACAGGGATAAGTTTTGCTTGGATCTTCACTCGTTTACCTGTTCTCCCACCCAGAGCCCTGGCTGCTGCTTTCCGGAGACGATGAATGCATTGCCTGGTACGAAGTATATACAGAGAAAATACACAAGCTGGCGGGAAGAATGATGGTGTTACTATTGCAGGAATAATCCTTAAATTGTATCTTTGTATTCTGTTGAAGGATGCCTTTGTCTTTTAAGCTATATTTTAGTACCTTTATCTCTCCAGTCACATCTTACAGATGAGATGGCAGAGTTAGCTCCCAGTAGGAACAGGAATTGGAAGGACGACATTCCAAGCAAAGGAGTAAAGCATAGATGGATGGAATCAAGTTTTTTTTCCCATAAGTTTTAATGTTCTGGTGATGCTGAGAGACGTTTGGTTGGGCATAGGCAATATGGAGTCACTCTTCCCAGAGGCATGCAGCAGAACAACAACGGGTAGCAGTCACAAGTTGCAACAGGAAATTATCCTAGCTGCAAAGAAATTGCTTTTCCTATGAAGATAGTTAAGCACTGGAATAGGTTGCCCAAGTTGTGGAATCTCCAGCCTTGGAAGTATTCAAAGCTTGACTGCACAAGATAAAATATTCCCTTACAATCTAAATTATTCTGTGATTCTCTGAATTCAAGGCTGTTTACAACATGGTGCCCAATGTTTTGATGTAGCAAGTGGTCTGCCTCTTCCCCAGTTCTTTTCCTTCCACTAAAATCATTCCTCATCCCTATAACCATTAGATCCCAAATGCCCAGATGGGTAACTACACTTGATTTCCATGGAGGTTGCCCAGCCCCTGTTAAAACTCTCATCCAGCTCCTGTAGGTCAGCAAGACTCTGGTACTCATTATTCCAGTGCAATTGGCTTTGTATAACCTTAATGGACTAAGGACAAGCTCTGAAAGTATTACAGAAATTAGAGATGCTGCTAATGATCTGCAATTTTATAAGTAAAATTAAAAAGTGAAATAGAAATATTATTGTAGCATGCAAGAGATGCATGTGTAAAAAAAGCATGTCTAGGAAAAGTTAAGATTACTTTCTCATATTACACCTATAAAATTTGTATTCCTACTCTGCTGCTAGCAGACCTCAGAAAAAAAAATAAGACAATATTATTCCTAATGGTAAACCAGAGAAAAACATAGCAGTAAATTAAGTAATGCTTTGTGTGATGGCTTCTCTAAAAGCTATGGGGTTACGTGTCCTTGCAGAACACAGCCAAATCAAATATTATTCTTGTTTTCATAGTTTACATTTAGGTGCATCCTGGTAAGTCACCTTCCCAAACAATGCAATTCAGTCCCCTACACCCCCACCCCCCCGTATAATTCTCATTATATTCTCATAAATCTCTGGTGACACTTAAAAGCTTTGCTAGCTAACAACATATGCTGCCACCTGCAGCATATACGGACTTGGCAGGGCTTTCAGAAAAAGTTTTATTTGGGGAGAGGAGTTATTTTCAAGGATTCGGCAACAAAACTATCTGCCTGTATCTCCTCCACAGCCTGGAACTCCACTTTTGACTAGCGTATCTAGTGAAGGGACGCAACAGATAGCTCTTTTCTCATCTTTAAGCCATGTTTTTTTCTGCTGAATCTTTAGATACCACTCTGCAACCATAGAAACAGTTTGACCAATTGGAATGCATGCTGGAATTTTGTGTCGCAAGTAATCACTTTTCCTTATCGTGGAATTAACTTGAAACCAACAGCGTGTGAAGTTAGTTGAGATTCAAGTTGTCTTCCACTTGAAACAAACCTTTGATCAAGACTGCACAAATGCAACGTATCCGTGTCTAGTGCCTGGTGTAGAAAGGACGTAGCATTTGAAAATCCTTTATGACACATTCTTCAACCTGACATTTGAATCTGTTTGTCTACTCTTCTCCTCCCTCATTCGGGAAGCAGAGATGATCTCTTGCAGGGGAAGGCAAAGGAGGTGCTATCATTTCATCAGGGACAAAAGATTATTCTAACAAAGGCCTTTCGTATTGTTAAAAACTAAAAAAAAAAAAAAAGGAAATTGTCACAGAGGTCTGGGTTAAATTCAAGACAGAAAGGAGCAGTAGCACATCCAAAGCCCTGTGTAATTTATATTAATATAATATTCTGCATTTTGACTTTACATTTAGATTTTCATTTTTCATTTTCAGAAGTATCTGGCAGCTAAGAGAGAGGGAGCAGTTCATATTTCTCTAAACTATTATTTTAGGTTGCAGCAAACTCAAGGGGATTTGAGTAGCATGGTTCACACTCAGTTCAAGTTTTTGTTCTTGGATGAGAACTAATTAGGCATTTTTGGCAAAATTAAATGTTATATCTTAGGGCATGATGTTGTAGCAAGGCGTGAATTCTGTAACAAGTTCCACAGCAGCAGAATTACAGAAAACACAAAATTTTGAATATAAAAACCCAGCAAGGGTTTCCCATAGTGCTCTGTCAGTAAAACTGTGGGTTTTCCTTAGGGTGTCTCCAGAACATTACAGTTTCACTACTTTCTGAAGAGTAGAGAATTATTTACGTCATGGAGCCTATATATCACAAACAGGTATTTATGTTATTTGTGGAAAGAACAGACTTGCTTTTAGTATTATCTTCTCAGCTTTTAATCACGGCTATATGTCCATGATAAAATTCAAATAATTTTTATTCAAACTGTACAAAATAGTACATTTCTTTCAAAAGGGTTAAGAAACCATAATTAAATGTCAACCTATTAAGAGACTCACAAGAAAAATGGCTACATTTCTCAAAAAGTCCTACATTGAGAACCTTGCAGTATAAAAAAAGTTTAATATTGAAGTATTGCACGTGCAGAAGTGAGCTGATGGAATTTATCTTCTTTGTTAATTGACGACAACTGTGAATTCATTCCCACACAGGAAATCTTTAACTGGTGACAGCTAATTGAGAAAGGCAGAACACAGTACGAAATTTATTCTCACTTTCTTCCTCTGTGGAGGAGCAAAGCCAATAGAGCGGCATTATTT
The DNA here is from genome assembly GCF_028858705.1 of Grus americana. NCBI lineage: Eukaryota > Metazoa > Chordata > Aves > Gruiformes > Gruidae > Grus > Grus americana. The sequence goes on from NC_072854.1 coordinate 44,174,588, forward strand.
CATCCTACAGACATCTTCAGTACCCTGCTTTGCTTTGATTCATTGCTATTCCATGCACTTACTTTGTATTTATTCCAGTTTCGCTGTAGCTTTAGGTAGACAGTAAATTAGCCTCACTCACTGTACAGTTAATTGCCTATCTATGAAACAGGACTAGAAATTTGACAGATGATACTCATCAACAAAGTAGCAAGGGGAGTGGGAGGAATGGATTTAGGTAAGGATGGGAATGGTAGTAACTAGGATGGGACAAACTTTTTGAGATCAACCAAAGCCAAATAAATAAGTAAATAACTTCCCTATTATTTGGCGAAGCAAGGGATATCTTTGGTGTCTGACCAAAATATTGCAGTCAGTTTGAACTGTTCTTAGAAGTGAATATCATTTCATACCACCATGCCAAAATATTTTATTACAATATAAAAAAATAGGTTTTAAAATACACTTTTCCCAACCCAAATCAAATAACTTGAGGATAACAGATTTCAAAAATTCACGAAGGCATTTTGGTACCTCTGCATGTTCAGCTTTTTGCCCCTAAATTTTGTGGAAGAAAACATACCCAATTTTGATAACTTGTTTCCCCCAGTGGACATGGCTGATAATAGAAGTAAGCTGAATACATGCTGGCTCCAACCAAAGGATAGCCACTGATGCTGACAACAGTAAAGACTCTTTCTCAGTTTTAGATATACCTGTTTTGATTTGTTTTCTGCCACATTAGTGAATTAAAGTGGTTCATAAAGTGGTCTGCCAATTGCCTCAGCTAGCAAAAGGAGAGCTGTAGTGCTGGGAACAGGGGCAGGAGTGGTAAGGAACATGCAAGGCTTCCCTCCCTGAGCAGCAGTGAGCCCTTCCTGCACCCAACGTGCTGTAGCCCCTACTGCTTCCCCACCTCAGCCCCACCAAGAGGGACTCAAGCTCTGCTACGTGTGGTGCTCATGAAGGAATCATAGAATCACAGAATGGTTTGGGTTGGAAAGGACCTCAAAGACCATCTAGTTCCAACCCCCCTGCCATGGGCAGGGACACCCTCCACTAGACCAGGTTGCCCAAAGCCCCATCCAACCTGGCCTTGAACACTTCCAGGGATGGGGCATCCACAACCTCTCTGGGCAACCTGTGCCAGTGCCTCACCACCCTCACAGTGAAGAGTTTTTTCCTTATATCTAATCTAAATCGACCCTCTTTTAGTTCAAAGCCATTAAAGGAAATTCATGCATAAAGGAATTATGTAACTAAAATAAGATCCATAGTTTCCAGCTTTTGAGGGTCGTGGAGACAGCTAAGCTAGACTCGTTCCTAACATTCAATTTTCACTTTACCTTAAGGGGGATGTAAATCCACATCCCCCCTCTAAGAGGAGAGATCTAACCTTCAAGCCTGTGGCATTCTTAGGCTACAGCGCTGTGCTGCAAACATCAGAGACGGAGACAGCAGGCAATCAAGTGTGACGTGTGCAATGTACAACCCCCAACAGACCCGTCCATGCAGCAGCTCAACATGGCTCTGGCTATCCGGCCTCACGGCGCTCTGCCCCTACTTCATACCCAACACGTGGCCGGGCTAGAGTCAAAATGTCGAGTCACAAACAGCACTGTGTCGATTTTCATGGGAACAAAGCCCTGTGCAATTAATAACAGGGCATACTTTAGTTCAGAGAAAATGACTCCACCTTTATCTCTTTTTCCCTCTGCCAACACAGGCAATTATAACCAGCTCTGCACTCTCAGCTGCCCCCAAATTGCCAGCACTGTTGTCCCTTCTGCAGAGCCCCGACCTGTCACATGAACAGAGCTCCCAGCTGTGACTTTATATTCACGCTTCCAGGCAGAACAGCCCTTGGCAGGAGGGAGGCTGCCTTTCACCAGCACCATTTGCAGCTCAGCAGCGGCGAGATCTCTCATTCCCTGGGTGAACCCAGCTCACAGATGTGGCTGCCGCTGGGCAACTATTCCAAAAGTAGGTATTCCTCCAGCCGCACCATCACCTCCCTCATCTTTCTAAAAAGTAGTGGCCTGAGAGCCTCAGTCCTATGAGACACCATACAGTTTCCAGTCCCATGCAAGGAATCCTTACAGGAGATGATTATGGGGTCTGTCCTGTCCCCAGTCGCTTCTCTCCTGGGTAACACAGCAGCACTGTTCCCATCAGGAGGCCAAAACATCTCAAAGACAGAGCTTCAGCAATGGAGGTAATGCACATCCAAAGGGGATCTTGCACAACAGATACAGGAGAACCACCTTGGCAGATTTGTTTTTTTTCTCTCTGTGGCAGCGGACACATCAAACCCCGCTCCACCCCACAAAGGCGCAGGAGCTCCCACAGTGCGCTCCCTCCAGCATGCTACATGAGGTGTGCTGCTGTCACCTAATGCTGCCGTCACCTCATGTAAATCTAAGCCTGTTTCAGACCAAGAAAACTAATATTAAGTTTCTAAGAGAAATTAATCCATGGTTTTGGTGGGGTTTTTTTCAGCAGAAAGCACAGCCCTGATAACAACACAGCAGTACCTAAACTGTGAAAGGTTACAGAATCCATTAGACTCATAGATTGCTGGAAACAGATTTAATAATGACAGGCACACACAGTGTTTTGATTGTTAACAGCATGTCAGTCAGTGTACAGCTTCCACAGTCTCAAATGCCAAAGTCCGTTTGCACCTGCAGCTCACCTGCACTTGCCAGGCCTCCCCTGCTGCCAGCTCAACACTGGTGCCACCTGATGAAGGACCAGAAAACCCCTGGTTAGAAAGGGGCTCCAGAACAGAGCCGTGGAACGTGAAGCTTCATGGTATCTCAAACATGAAACCACGATGTTCATATGAAACAAGGTGAGACAGCCGCCTTTGTAAACTTTCCTGTTTTGATCCTGTTTTATGACTGCTTGAGGTTTGACTCCATTTTTCAATACAGAAATAAGATACTCCATTTTGTAAGTTTAGTACATGCCTCTTGCATATAAACATCATTTTCTTTTCTCCCTGAGTAAAAAGAGGTAGCTTAAAAGACAAGTTCCCTGTGCTGGAAGGCTACAGAAAGATTGGTTTTTGTACTGAAGTTCCCTCTGACAAACCTGCATGGAAAGCAGAGTTAAAACTCCTGCCTCACAACTCCAATCTTGCTGTCTCGGCATCAGACTGCAAGAACCTAGCTACGATTAATACACGGTGAGACAGCACAAGATTAGTTTCACCTATCGCAAAAGAACAGCTTTTGAAGATATATGAAAAGCTACATCCCTTTTGAAAATCTGTCCTATTCATAAGTTCTGCAGAGAAAAACATGTGCTCAGTCCTCTCATCTTTACCTCAGCAGATGTGCTACTCCTAGAAGGCAAGGGAGGTCTGCAGAAATAAACAGGTTGTTGATAGTGAAAGAGCAGAATACAACCAACACTTGTATGTGAACTAGTAAAAAGCAAGAGTGCAGCTGCATAACGTTTTCATAGCAGAGACAACTGGCTGGAGAAGGCTGGGAATAGATTTAATGATAGAACAAGGCTAGAGGAACGGGAGTATGTCCCAGAAAATGTGGGTAAGTGAGCTACTAGACTCCCCCTCAAGAGACATTTTTTGGAAAAATTCAAGCCAGGTATTTCAGTATATGTGCCGGAACTCCCCTGAAGAAATTTAATTTTATGTCTCACCAAGAACGTAACCCTCATTTCCAAACGTGGCTCAGCCTGCCCCGCGTACTCACTCTATCTCAGTACCCAAGGCAGCCCTTGCTTTATTCAGTGACATTTGGAAAATTGGTGTAAAAATGCCACATATAAAGAAGCTTGTTAACTGTGTGTCGTTTACACTAGACATGAAAAAAACTCCCTTACAGGCTCCCAAAGCTTATAGTTGCCACATGTTTTATATTAATTCAGCAAGAACAAAGCAGTTTAAGTGAGGCAGGTTGTTCCCTGCCAAATGTAATGATTCTATATGGTGGCCAAAAACATCTGAGCTAAATTTGGTGCACCACATGCATGGCAATGAAACATGAAAAATTCTCCACGTACGAGTACCACAAAACTGAATTGCAGGTTCCCACAAATTCCCCATAATTACCTCTTCAAAACAGTTGCTTGAAGAGTACCTTTTCCTTAAGCTGATAGCTACGGGAAAGGGATAGAGACAGAAAGGGACACAAATTAACCAATCTAAAAATGCAAAGAAAATACCATTATTCTTCCGATTAGAAATTGCATCAAAACTAGAAACTGGTAAGCAGGCAAGATAACTGATGAGTAAAGAGTCCCCTGAAACTGGAAGAAGGGAAATAAGCACTTCTAGAAAAGATGCAACAGTGAGAATACTCTTGTCCCAGGTACCAACCCCAAAGACCGCAGTATCTTCAAACATGTACTCACTTGAATGCAGCTTAAGCACACACCTGCCAAGGACCTTGTGGCTGGCTGTGGTCAGTAGCCTACACAGGGCAAGATGGTAGCGTTGAGAGTGCTTCATAGGGACAGACTTTCCCACCAGAGCAAAGATCCATGCTCCTGGGTCTTCTTGTGAGCTTTGGGCAAGTGAAACACTCCATGTCTGAAGAGACAGTGAAAGCTAAAAATTCAGATTATGGATAATTTGGATAGATAAAGGTACAGATTTTACATGATCCCATACCATCAGCAATGCCTGCACAATGCTGGTTTGACATTGCCCAGCAGGTGGGGCAGGTGACCATCAGCAGAAGAATCTGCATGCCAACAGTAAACCACATTGCGTCTCATTTTCCTGAAGCGAATGTGCTGTGCCAGAGAAGTTCCCTGCTCCAGAGAAGCCTTCTGGGCCACCAGGAGTTCACCTGCTTCCAGGGAGATGGATCCCTGACCCACCTCTGCTGTGGGACCCACCTGGTTCCCCACCATGGACAATATATTCTGAGGACAAGATCCTGGCTCCAGAGAAACCAGGGATAGCTTTCCAATCATCTCACTGATGGACAGGTATGGCTGGAGCACTGAACACGATGAGCACCAAACATCCCAAAGCACATGCCTGCTGAAGAGCGTAAGCCAGGCAGTAGTATGCCACAATGCCTCCAGGGACTTTCTGCGTGAAACGGGGTACGGCAATGGTGTAGCCACATCTCAAGACAGTTCACAAAGGCAGACAAAAGAAGCCACAATGCATACCAAGTTAATCAAGGAGCATGGTTGAGCTGTTGTCTGGTGCTGATTGTAAAGTGAGTTTTTAATCAACTCCAATACCTAATTAAAGATTCGTTTTTAAAGAAGGAAATCACAGCATCTGCAATAAAAATAACAGTACCTGTACCAAATGCATTCCACAGCTGTTTTCTGAATACTACCTTAAATATTACATTGGGAGGAACAGTACTCAAACAATAAAGTACTTCTGTTACAACATTCTATAAAACAGAGTATTTTGTGGAAAACAAAAAAATCTTAACATGGTACATCACTCAGATGCATTAGTTTCAGAGTGCAGCTCTGTACCCGTGACATTATAGGAAGAATGACAAGCCTATTCCCAATCCATACATCCAAAGACTAACATTTTTGAATTTTTATATAAAGCACTTAGTTGTCATCTTCCACTGATGACACTGTACTGAGTACAGTGTTATGTACTTCAGAAATAAATCCAGCAAAACCCTGAATATACTGTAGCAAACTGTTCTGTAAATACCTTGTTCCATGTGAGAGAGAAGTGGAAAGAATCTTGCTGTGAAATAGCAAAGTTGATGATCTCCTTGGTAAGATATTTACCAGAGTCTGAAATTTAAGACCTGGCAGAAAAGTTCTTAAAATGAAAGTTACATTGTAGGCCTGGTAGTGACATTCATCCTTAATAAATTCAACTTCTTTGGTGATGGGCACTAGGAATGTTGGCACTGCATAAAATTAACATTTTTTTTTAAATAAAGGCAACCATAATGCATTTTTAAATATTAATTCTGATTAGTCCCCACCCCCTCCCCAGCTCATCTGGAAAACATGAACCAGTTTTCACTACAGTATTAATCATCAGTGCAAAACTTCTCACCTACACACACCTGAATAGTTACAGTATCAGGAAGGTTACAATCCAGAGTTACCTCCTCATAGTTTGCAACATCCCCTACTAACAACTGGAAAGGATGCTGTTCATCTTCAATCTGGTACTACGTGGACGACTTACTGTCAATGAACATGACCTGATCTAAGCCCACATTTGGATATGGCAGACAAGGCCTCCATGGGGAAAATGGCTGTTGTAACAGGACAGGCAGACACTGACAGAAGACCTGCTAGCGGGTTCAATTAGTATATAGCGCTGCATTTGTTAGCTACCTATTAATTATAATATGAACCATTATTTCTCCTACCATAGGTGTCAGAGACTGCTGCAGGAGACTGATGCCAGAAGATCATCACTCTTTACAAAGTTACTGACAGACAGTACCAGGGGAGGTATAGATACTTAAGCTAAAGCAGAATAGAGTGGAAGAGGAATTACACATCAGCCATTACTGTTCCAGCATCAGAAAGAGGCCTTTTTGCTATTCATCTTCTTTTTATTTTAAGTCTGACACAGCTCAATTTCCCAAATGATCTTGCGGTTAACGTTCTTTACAAAGTATAAATATTACCTCATTCTTATACAGAAGAAATACAGCTGTTTGCATATACACACACCTGGACAGCAAGTCCTTGAAAGAACAGAGTAACGTGAAACGACAGAGCTAATACACGAAGAACAGTGATTTAGCTGAAGGCCAGGATGTCTCTGCTAAGGCAGGCAGTCAGTTAAGGTACAGTTCTCACTAGAACCTACATGTTTTAATAAAACCCATAACATATGAGTGGGATAATCAGAATCACGTGACATGCTGAACTTAGTTGTTACAGTCTGGTTTACAAACTGTATCCTGTAACTGCTGCATTTAACTGAAGCCATCAGATATAGAATTGCTTGAATACATCTTACTGGTATAAGAAAGCAACCCTGTCGGGTGACACGTTACCAACTCTTTTCAGACACTGAATATACTCAAAAGTAAAATTAAGACACGAGTGAGATCACACAAGGTTTTGGTAATTATTTTTATGTTGGTTTTATAGCTTTTTTGGTTTCTTTAGGAAATTCCTGCACAGCAAAAGGAATGAAGAATTCCAGCAGAGAGTTGACTTCCTTCAGTTCCAGACTGTATTCCACTGCTATTTTCTCTGCAGTCCATATTTGAGGATGAAGTTTATGATTATTAAGAACAGTCAGAGCCTCCACAATGGAAATTTTGCCTTTGGGAACTTTCTGAACATCTAGATCTCCCATGTGTCCTAGTTTTGTAAGTCTCTTTTCCTCCTGTTTACATGGAAGATGTTCACCACCTCCATCTTTTACCTGATTGTGGGAAGGAAAACAAAAAGAGCTCAACAACAGTTCTGTTTACTATGCATACTATAGCAGCCAAGCTGTTTTCCTAAATACAACATTTCTTGTCAGTTTTCCCCATCTTCACAGCATTAAAAAAAATTAAAAACTGCTTAGCCAGCCTTGCTTCTTGATATCACAAAAATTGTCTATTGTTCCACAGCCATGCTACATATGACATCAACCCCCACCCAAAGTCTGAAAAGCTACCATCCATTTAACTCTGTGTTGTACAGACTCGGCAGCCCGTCATACAAGGCAAATTACAGATTTTGGTAGCCAAACGTAAATGTAGATAACCTAGTATTTGGTACTGATTCATGGCACGGGGCAGGGGGGAGGAGGAAATAAATAAAAATCACACTACAAATTGGTATCCTTCTTCTGATACCACCGGAAATCCTTTTCATATAGTCTCTCTCCCTTTCATTTTCAGATTTTAGTTTTGCAACTAAAAGATATCCCTTCTTTTGCTTTGTCTAGAGAACAAGCTTTGCTGGACAAAAAGAAACTATTTTGCAGCATCATGTGGAGTTTAATTCCCACGACTACTGCAGTGCTCAGACAGGTGAAGTCTCTTCTCCCAAGTGCCTTCATGTTTCCAAGTCATTTCCAAACCAGCTCTGCTTTCCCCATATTGCCTTTTATTAAGATTTAACCAGGGATTAGCTCTGCAAAAGAAATACCATGAAAACCTTTCCTAAACTTAAGAAAAAGTATTTTTAAAGTTATCAGAGTCCATGACCACTGATTAGCCCACAGACACTCTGTATTAACTCATAAGCCAAGAAAACTGGTGTGGATGCTACAGTATCCGTAACCGTGTGTCTGTTTCTAAACTACAGAGAATGTCTGATGATACAACCAGTTCTCCATTTCTTCCTTTTACTTTGTGCTAAAACTATGCTCAGATAATAAACAATTTTTCAAATCTTAATAAAATGAACTGTCTCTGGGTATTTGCCACTTCAGGAATTAGAGTTGGTGCTTTTCCGCTGATGATGCACCAAGTATTCAGAATAACATCAGGAAAGGAAGGAAGCTTTTGCATGAAGTTTTCCCCACAAGCCTCAGTGCTGACACATTAATCACACTCTTACCAACAACTGCAAGCAGACACACCACTAGAGCAAGTCTTGTGTGGCAGCAACCTCAGAGTAGGCACGGAATCAAGCACTAAGATGTGTTCTGCTTTTGGCTTTTCCTCAAATCAGTCTTGACAGGATTACAAATGGAGGCGTTTAAAGATATTTAAATTAGACCTTCGGCACTTCAAGATTAGCGTCCTAACCTCTCTTATGAAAATTAAGGATAGAGATTACTTGGAAACTTCAGGGACAAACTGCAGAAAGTTAAGATATTTTTAATCTTGAGTAGAAAGTATTATGAAAGTGGCAAATCAGACTTAGGAATTTTATTGCTAGATGATTATAAAACTCTTATTACTGAATGAAACAGGCAGAATAAAATAGTCCAATAATGCAACAGGTAAAAAGCACAAACCATAACGTAACGAGGTGGAAAAGAGGAGACTGAACCCCAGTCTGCATATTACTGGGGAAAAAAAAAACATATTGCTTTTCCAGTCAAAGATCACAGCCATTAACAATGGCTGATCACGAAACAATCCAGAAGGTTATTTAGAAAAACCCCTAAGACACTTCCTCAGCCGCATAAGGAAAAGTCTCTGCATAGTAAGACATCAATATCAATAGTTAAAGATGTTAAATGTCTTTGTCCTCTATCACATCTGCGCTCCCATAGTAGTCCCAATCTCTTCTAACAACTCTATGAGACATCTCTGGCAATCTCCTACATCTTTGCAAAAGGTTGGCCAACCGTCTTTCTGCCTCTGAAGAAGCAGAAGTGGTAATTTTGGTGAAAAACAAACTAAGAGCAATGTGATGTTAAAAAGAAAGACTGTGTAAGCACTTAGGAGGTTGTATAATCACAATCGGTCACGTTCAAGACCCAGGGTCAAAACCAGTCAGTGCTACTGATACGTAAGAGAGTAATGAAAACATCACTTTTATCTATTAAAAAAGGTAGCCTTTAGGCAATAATAGAACACTTCATAAAGAATTTGTGCTGAGTTTGAAAACCACAAAGCTGATGCTGGTATGCCTCCTACAGAGAAACACACTCACCCGCACAGGTGAATCTCTGGACTCGACATAAACATCTTTTAACAAGGTGAGGAGCCTATCGTCCTTTCTGTGAATTTCTTCTTGTATCTCTGGGTGGTCTAAAGGCAAAGGGAAGAAGGAGGGAAGGAAAAAAAAAAGATAAAAGAAAGATCCGAGTCAAATTGTTTCCTTTTTGTTAAGTTCTGCCAGCTTATTCATTTCCCCGGGGGAACAGCACAGCTCCCCAGATGCACGGCGCTTCTCGGGAAGGTTTCATTTACCCACCGGCTTTAGCGGTAGTAACACCGCCTCACACGGAGGCGCCGCGGTACCCGTTAACGCCAACGGTGGAAAGCACCCGCTTGCGGCGGCCCGCGGAGCAGACCGGCTACTGCCGCCTCTGTGCGGGGACCCACTCCGGCCTGGTCCAAGAGACACGGCCTCAGGACCCCGCCGGCCGCTGCCCCAGCCGCCCCTAGCAACCGTCCCTAGCAACCGCCGCCGCTGCCTACGTCTCCCAGCATGCCCCGCGCGCCCAGCCACCCCGCTCTCAATGTCACCCCGGGGAACGCCACCGCCCCGCGCCCCCAGCACCTCGCCCGCGCAGCCCCCCCACTCCAGCACCCGGTCTCCCACTCCTGTGGCTCCGGTAGCGCCGCGGCTCCGCGCTGAGCCCGCAGACGCCGGGCCCACAGACGCCGCCCCCCGCCGGCAGCCCCCTCGGCGTCGCCTCGCGGCCTGGCGAGGCCGGCACCCACCAGCCAGCTCGTCTTGCCGAGAAGTGGGGTGTCGCGGCGCGGGCGTGGGCTTCTCCTTGCTGATCTCGCGGCGGGCCCGGCTCTCCACGTTGAAAGTCCGGAACACGCGGGCCAGCCGCCCGCCCATCGCCGCCGCCAACACCACCACGGCCGCCACCACCCGCGCCGCGCATGCGCGGACCGGCGGCGCATGCGCACAGGCCTGGCCGCGGGGAAAGGGACCGCGGTGCTGTGCGATAGCGGGCGGCGGCCACTGCAGCGGGGGGGGGGGGGGGAAACAACAACAAACAAAACAACCACCGGGGGAAAAAAAAAAGAAAAAAAAAAACAAAGAAAAGAAGAAGCGAAAAGCACAGACGAGACGAGTCCCTTTTTTATTTCACAGTGCCCGGGCGGTGTTCTCGTTCTCGGCGCTGCCTCGGACGCCAGCCCGCCCCAGGGCGCACCCCGCTCGCCGCGGCGGTGAGGGGCGGCGCTTTGGTCTTGCCGCGGCGGTGAGGGGCGGCGGCTTGGTCTTGCCGCGGCTTTTCTAAACGCCTGCGTGACCGGAGCCCCCGGTGAGCGTCCCTCCGCTCCGGTGGGAGCCAGGGCCGGGCGAGTCCCGTCGGGGAACGGCCTCAAGGCGGCGGGCTGGCCCTGGGTTCCCCGTTCAGCCGTAATTGCCGGCTGTCGGGAGGCCCCCCCCATACGTCATGTCGTAACTGTCGCCTCTTGATTTGTCAGGGAGTTACACGCCGTGGGCTTTGGTGAGGCGACGGAGAGGAGTTCGGGCAGCGGCGCTCTGGGTCGGGCAGGTGCCGGAGGCGCTGCAGTGCTGCGGTTCGGCCCGTCGCAGCACCCAGGGGGCCCGTAGCAAGAACGAGAGGGCCTCTCGGTTTGTAAAACGTTATTCGTGTCTTTCCCCCGCCCCCCCCTTCCACATTTTAGCCTCCAAACGTAGTGTGTCACCGTGTGACATCGCGTGCCCTGCTGACTCCTCCTCTGCAGGAGGTTATCTCACGCTTCTGTTCCAGCAGCCATTAACGAGGATGCCAATGTGAAGCGTCTCACCCTGTTTTTTTCATCTTAACAAGTTGTTACTTGGATAATGGTAACATGGAAGTGTTGAGGGATGTTGTGTCTCTTACTCTCATTAACGTGTATAGCATTTCTTTAGAGGCACCTCATTGGTTTATTCAGTGACAGAAAATTAATTTTATAACCAGATATCATCTAGAACACCTATTCCACATGAAAATCTGGACAACAGTTCCCCAGTACCGTTCAGAATTTGTGAGCTATGCAGCCTTCTCAGGGTGCAGTCCCTCTCTTTCAGCCCAACTGAATAATTTTTGTTCTGACTTGTGCAAAAATTGCTGAACTGCAAGAAAGAGTGGTGAGAAAGTACTTAGTCTGGAGCCACGCAAAATAAGAAAGGTGAAATTGTAGACAGAGGTGAAGTTGTTGAGATGGAATCAGCAGTTTAAACATTCAAGAAGAAAACCATAAGCATGAAAAGATACAATAAAATCCTCTGAGGGGAAGGCAGGCAGAGAAAGCAACACTAAGGACTATTAACTTGTTGCAAGAAGCAATAGAGCCTGATGCTCCCCCACGATTGTGGGGTCAACCAAGACTCATAGTGTGTCTTCCCAAAGGAGGTTATTAGTGGCTCATTAATTCCAGCTGCTATGTGAATTAGCCAATAAGTAATTGCTTAATGTTTTTAAGTTGTCTATGTGCTGTTTGCAGACTCTACTAATGCATGGTAATAATTGCCTGAATGAAGTTACTTGGAATGGGAGTGTTAATGAAGGACAAAGACAAGACCCAGCTTCTTGCTGTGTTCTTTTTTAGAAAGAAAACACGTATTTTCTGCCCTTGCATCCATCTAGTCATGCTTATTACTGTGGGCATGCAAAACTTGGGTTTTCAGAACTTGGTCTTCTACTAGTAGCATTATTTAGTAATAACAATGATGATGTGAGGGTTAGTAACCCTACAGCCTACTTGAATACAGCATAAGGAATGACAGTGTTTTCCTTAGGTGGAAGCCAAAAGATAAGGTGGATGAGGAAAGCCAAATAGATTTACAAACCCAATGGAGACAAGGTAGCATAAGCATGATCTGTGCTGGATCTCTGCTCTCTTGGGGAATCCTGGAGGTGCAGTTTCTCCACTTCTTCTTTTTAAGACTCTCACTGTCTGAAGGAGAAGGATAGAGAAACATGTCTTTAATTTATGTTCTCTGGTAATAAACTTACTGACCCTATCTTATTTTAGGCACTGCATGTGTAGTGATACTAAGAAGAAAAGTGATATTAGTGATAATAGGAGCATGGATGCTGTTAAAGCTGCTGGACTCAGACTGGTTTAAAAATATCAGTAGTCAATTACTTGCTGACTTAACCTATGTTCCTGAGTACAAGATTTGATACTTTTGTAAGTAGTTAGCCTATCCAGTGCAGCTGTAATGGTAAAATTCACATGGATGCCTTTGGTGATAGTAGACCTTCGATGTGTACTTTAGCATTTCTCTGAGACATATTCTTATGAATCTGTTTGTGGATGCAAGCCATTGTGTCAGCTTTGGAAATAAAGATTCTCTCCTTCAAAAGCTAAGAACTGCTGGCATCTGGGATCCAGCTCAGCTCAGACATGACTTCTGTCTCTGTAAAGCCTGAATGTGACTAACACTGCTGTAATATTTACTGACAGCAAAATAAAGTCACCAGAAGGCAGTTAAAAACAGTGATGTCATGCTCTGCCTGTCACTTCCTATCACTGAGGATGGCACAAAGCTGTTCTTTTTATGTATAAGGAAGCATCAGAAGTACAAGATTTTTATTCTGAAGAATCTTTCTTAGACTGTAGCAAGCAGAAGAACTGAGATTAAAAACCCTTTTTAATATAATTTGATGTTTTACCAATGTGACCATGTTGATAATAAATATCAGTAATCAAGAGCTTGGATATTTTTTTCCATATAAATATCTGCAAGTGTGATTATTAAAAAGTGAATGCATAGTTCCTCAAAGCATAAAAACTGTGTGTATTTAGCTTATACGGTGTTACAAATAGGATGCACTTTTCTTGAAACAGGAGCCTGATTTTTCCAGGGAACGTAAAAAGAACAAAAGAAATAATCAGTTCTCAAGTATCTCTTTAACAAAACAGCCCATCAGAAGAACACTGACTATCCAACTGAGTTCATACCAGCAGCCTGTTCTCAAACACATCAGAGAAAAATACTGTCACTTGCGCAATATACATGTGCCGTAGGCTGCCACACTGGATCTCCTTTTAATCCTTTCACACTGCTAAGAGAGAAATTTCTAAAACTACTGTGCACCTGGAAAATAAAAAGTACATTTATGGCCATTCATTGAATCTTTTGTTTCAGTTTTTCATCCCAGTTTTGATTTTATGTTGTGTGTTCTTCAGTTTTCATTCTCAGCTAGTTCTGTAGCTGAATGGAAAATCAAAAATTAATTTTGGTAGTTAACTAGCGTCAAAAGTCTGATTGATCTTTTGAAAATTCCCTTTAGAGATGGGAGAATAGGAATGTCTGCCATTAACTTGTTTTGCTGTGAGGTGCTACTAAGGTTTTTCTGCTGTCTTTACTATTCAGAAAAGTAGGAATCGGAGTAGTAGTCCAGATGGGCAGGTAATCTCAGTGAAATAAGAGGGGGTTTTTAGTAACGGGTGCCCAACTTGAGAATTTTTGAGAGGAGGCAGGTGAGGTTTGCCACGTGATTTATGATTTATAGTCTGGGAATGACCCAGAGGTCGACAGCAGAGGAAGATTAGAAGTGCCCTTATACAACAGCGGCATAGTTTTATGTTTGATTCTGTCACTGACACTGTTTTTCTCTTCTTATATTTTTGTTCATAATTTATGGCAGTCTAAAGGGATACTCTAGCAAATTCATGTATAATTAGGATTCAGGGAATTGAGTCCTCTGTCCTGATTACTGTTTCCCAGTAAATACAATGAGAGCATTGATCCATTTGTTCCTTATCTCATCAGCATTAGGCAGAACCAGAGAACATAGCATTAGCAAGAATTGATTATGAGCCAAGCAAAAATGACTGTCCTGCAACTTTGTAAAGATGAACTCAAGAAAGATGGACATTTAGATCACTGTTGCCTTGCAGTGATTTCTGGTTGTTCTGTTACTTAATTCAGTTTGTTTCAGTGTTATTGGCTTCAACTGATCCATCTTTTGCTGGCTCTGAAGTATCTACAAACACATGGAAGACTTTTGCTTAATTCCAGGCTGTGATCAGTGTTACCGAACACTTGCATCTTTTCAAGGCTAGGTGGCTGCAGTGCTTTATTTAAAGGAGGTTTTGTCAAGTCCTTACGTGGATGAAGTTTATGGAGAATGCAGCAAGCTCATGTGTACAGGTTCACACACCAGCCCAGACAGGTCACTAGCTCCTGGTCAGATAACATTCATTTCAGAGACATTGCATTTAAATCCTTCTGATGATTGACTGTGGCTTGGTATACCTGATGTCATCTTCCTCAGGTTTCCTACCTGATTTTTATATCTCAATGAGCAGGTTACTTTGACTTGGAATTGGAAATGCACGGTAGGAGCCAGCATATTTGAGAATGAGGCAGCCTGGTACTGGAATTAATTAATTATAGCAATTACATGTGCATTTTTATTTTTACTCATAGGGTTCAGTTCCCAATGCTCTTTTCTCAGTGGCAGTACTAGTTGAGAGAACCGACACTGTGATTCTTTCCTGTAGCCCTGGCTTGTTTATCCCTCTTCCACAGCAAGGGTGTAGGAACTCTTCAAGCGAACAACGTCAGCTAGCTGGTCTGATTTAATAAAGAAAAGAAGTCCTGTAATGTTTCTAAGCTGTATCGGTTACTGATGGTTTGCCTGGTCCCACAAAAAGCCACCAAAAACACAAGAAGAGAAACAAAAGGCAGATGACAGGAGAAGTATGAATACCTTGAACTGGTATTGCTGCCAGGTTGGTTGGTTGGTTTGTGAGAGGTTGCACTTTGCACCCAGATTGTTTCACTCCAGCAGTCACAGAAACGACTTGTACTGGCTCCAGTGAGGAAGAGGTGACCCAGCGGTGAGAAGAAGCTGGGTGGAATGGAGAGGCGGCTCATCTTGGGCTTTGCTGACACACCAGAATCACCCAAGCAAACACCATCCCTTTGGCCCTGAAAAAAGTGTGAGTGAACGTTTATCCACTTGAAAGGTAAGAATTGTGTTAGCTGCATATTGATAAATGCAGTGACCACAACCATTTTGCTGGATTAACTACATATAAATTGATGTAACTTTAGACCTTTCTACCTATTCACTGGGGGTCATTGTTATTCAACTTGCTGAGCAAGCCCAGATAATTCCTTATTCTCCAGTAAGGTTTTCCATACCCAGCAGAGACCTCCCATGAAGAATTGCTCTCAAAGAGAACAGTCATTTTATTTAGGTGCTTTGATATCATAAAACTTACTCTGGTGGAGTTTTTTTGGTCGTGGGTTTTGGGGTTGGTTGGTTGGTTGGTTGGGGTTTTTTTGCCTGGTTGGGGTTTTTTTGCCTGAGGCATCCCATCCACATAGTGAGTTGATTTGGCTTCGTAGTATATCAAATAATACTGTCTTCTGTTTGCATTTGTGTCTGTTGTAAATCAGTATCTACAGAACAATTTCAGTGAATACTGATTCTGCTTTTAAAAGTGTTGATTGAATTTCAGGGATTAATTTACTCTCAGAAAAATACAAATAAAGATGTCCAAAGATCAAAGCATTTCTTTGTAAACAGAAGGTTTAGTACAACTTCCACCAGTTCCAGGGAGTTTACCCTGCACTTTACTGTCAGGAGAGGAGACCAAAGTGTAAATTATGTGAGTGAATGACGAGTAAGCCTGACCTAAGGGACCGAGATGACTGATTGGGTGACCTCCCTAACCAAGACGACTAAGACATCTTCTTTCCAGGGCAGCAAAAAAGGGATGCATGAGGAAATCCCTGCTTTCTACAGTATTTGTTATTTGATGATCTGAAACTTTACTTACATTCTGCTTGGCAAATAAAAGTGCACATTCTGACAGCTGAAAAACATGAAGTCTGTGATTTCTGAATTGCAGCACCACCTGAGTGTAGCTTGGAAATATGTATTCTTAGTCTGATTTGTATGAAACATACTGATAAAGATGCTTAACTTATATCTCTCTAATATCTTTTATCACAAAAAAATGAGTGATCCTGAGGTCTGATGTGGGCACAGTGTGTATTAAAGGCACAAGGAGGGAAAGAGGAACTTTTATTTTTAATCTATGATTATTCCACAAAACTGGACAAGCTATAGACCAAAGCAGGCTGTGAACAACTTAGTTGTTCAACTCAGGTCTGATAAGACCTAGGATGATTTTGCCCTAAGAAGGATTACACTCCCTTACCTATTCAAAGATTTCTCTAAAGAAGCTGCCTTAAAGTGGTAAGAGTTCCATTGCAGTGTGTTTGGGATTTTTATTTAGCTTTATCAGTTATTTTGAGATTTTCCAATTTAAATCATGTCATGCTGAAATCTCTTTCATGTCTGACTGAATGCTTCCCTGAAAACAGGGAAGAAGGAATCCAATCAATCCTTCCATACTGGGAGCCTCGATTTAAGATAGTGACCCACTTCCACCTGCATATCGAAGCATACTATGTCCTATTTTATTTATTCTAACACTGCCATCCACAATGCTAAAAGCAACATACAAAAATGGAGTCCCTCTACTTATTGCTCCTAAGAGGGATTTCTCAAACAAATCTTTAAAGAGAATTCTCAGTATGATGTGTAATCTTCGGTAAAGGTCTGATTTAATGTCCAAATTTAGAAATAGTTTTTTTAGTATGAATACTTGTATCTGGCGAATTATATGAAATTCTATTACATTCTTACGATCTAAGGGAGACTGAAAGTTTTTTGGGAAAAGAGAGTTTTATTTTTGTTTTTGTAAGCATAGGCTATAAAAACCAAGAGGACTAAAAATGTTTGGTGTCCTGCAATCTGCCGTACTGCAAAGAATGGCCATGGGAGCACAGCTGCAATTTAGGGAGAGCTGACTCTAGGCAGTATCAGTAGCCATGATTTTACTGCACTGCCACTGCAGTAGCAATCTGATAGTACAGAAGATAGCTAATATTCTGAATCCATTCACCAGCTATCTGCTGGAATAGTCATTGTCTGTTTCTTTCATGAAATATAACAGATAGAAATATATAACCTATATGTGCTGGTATGATGCTATTCTACTGTAATGTAATATTTTTCCCCTCCCCAAAAGATATTTGTATTTTCTCTATATGTTTTTAATTTGTGATCATGCATAAATATTTATACGGGTGTGATGCATTTTGTATACAGAACTTTCTAACTTAGTTCTATTATCTGTGACTTGTATCATGGGATTGAATTTCCATGCTTCTATAAGTAGTTGCAGAACCAGTTTTATTGATTCCATTTACACTTTAATTGCAGCCTTCTACAATTTGCAAATTGTGTATTTGCAAGCACAGTTTACGTGAAAAATTACCTATTGGAAACCAAATTTTGTGCAGAAGAGGGAAGCCAAAGTAGCCTTAGTGAACACTTCTAAAACCATTTTATATATATGAGTAAGATAAGGCTTCAGAAGCTGGAGAAGTTATAGCACAGTTCAATGGCTCAGTGGCTTAATCAGTGTTATACTGGGTAAGTAACATTTGAGCCCCTGTCCTGTACCTGTATTTTTCTAGATCTACAGTGGCTAAAAATCTGCTCTGCACACACAAAATACGTTTTGCAAAGCTTCAAGGAATACCATACCGAGATTACACATCTTTCCTGGCTGTTTCCACAAGCCATTTCTGCCAATTTTGAGTACTCTCCTTTCCAAGAAGCCAACGCATCTACACTGATGGTAGAAGAGGCTTCTATTAGGGGAAACTACCAGACTGCAAAGCAAAGAAAATGCGACCATAGGGTTACTACCTACAACCTTTAAGTAAAAGCCTTGAAGTAAAGCAGAATGTGTAACATTTTATTGCCAAAAGATAAACTACAGAGCATGATTTGAGAAATACATTTTATTAATGTAGCATTTAGTCCAAGAAACAAATGACAAACCATTATCTAACTTTTTTTTCTAAGAGATGCAGTCACCAATGGAGTTAAAATAGTCAACTCTTGATGATTCAAACCCAAACTTTTTTAAAAATTTCTGATTGCGTTCATTTTTTTTCCATATTTTAAATAGTAGCTTTTTAGGGGCTGACCTTAAAACATATCAAACATATAAAGTCCCATTGACTTCAGTAACATTTATGCAGAACAGGATAAATAGGAATGAAAATAACAGGGCAGAATCCGAGGCTCTAGACAAAAATCTACATTTGAAATGGATCAAAAATTCTCAGGCTTGGGGTGTGATCCAGTGAGGGTTAGGGAGGAAATTCCTGAGGGAAGATTTTCATAACTATCTACTGTTATCTACTGCATGCATTTTGTTTGTTGGTTTGTTCTACATCTTACTCTGAAATACCTTGTGGAAGCCATTATTACAGACACTGTTTTAGACAACAGGTATTCATATTCCTGATCAGGGGAAAATAAACTGATTCTCTACTTGCTTCATTTACCATAAAAGATGATGTTTTATTTGATTTAGGAATAAACCGGTATGGATTATTGCAACACATTGCAGAAAAATGGCCTGTTGTAACAGGAGTAATGTCCACTACAAAGGATTTGGTCTACACCTAATGCAGTAGTACCCATTAATGTATGTAAAGAATATCTGGGGTTGGATTAGTTCTCAGAGGAGGATATAGTTAAGACAAATAATGCTGTATTGCTTTAGTTAATTTTGCATTATTCCTAAATAGTATACTTTATGTACAGTAATACAGAAAATTAATTACACACTTAATACAGGTCTTCTGAGTGTTTTCAGTTTCATTTGTAGGTATCACCATTTCCCTGAGGGCTTACATACACAGATTGTGCGGGTAGGTGACGCATTGGAGAAACAAGAAAATGTTTCAGTGATACCAACACATGACTACTAGTATTGGAGTTCAACTGGAAATCATTACTGAAGTTAGAGAGCCATTTTGTGTGTCTCTTCTTTCCACAGCATCAAAAATCTGGGGGCAGCATGTAGGACACAGATGAATTTTGAACAATCACATTTATTAATTATATATAGAGAAAGAGTGTCTAAATTGGTAAGTGGCAGGTTGCTCTGGGGGGCTACTAAAATAGACCATTAAAGAGGTCCTGAGATATTTAAAGAAGTACTACCTCTATGTACTAAAGGTTCATTTTTAGATTGTATAATAAGGATATAATTAAGCTTCAGAGCTCCAGCATTATAACGCAGATGTAATGAGACTCCTTGAAGGCAGAGTTCTTTCTTTATGTAAGATGTCTTTGGGATTAAGATGAAGCTACCACACATTCCTGTATACATAATATAATGCAAAACCAGTGTTCTCAAGCAAGTTCAGGAACTCTGGAGGGATTAACTTTTTGTCTAGAAAATTAATGCTGAAAATAGTCAAGATTTCTTTAGTTCATAAACAGTTTGTCAGGATTACTCATGTTTTTCTAATATGGATTAAGAAATTTAATTCTTCGCAGAAGGCTATAATGCAGAGCGATAACAAATGATAAATTTCACATGCACAAAACTGCTAGAACCTGTTTTGGGTAAGTTTACAAAAATCCCTCTGAGCACTTTTCTGTGGGACCAGGCCTCAGCACCTAACTGCTGCCTTGAGATGAGGTTCTCTGCTCTACCTGTAAGTAGCAAGACTCTCAGCCTGTGGATGACGGAGACTTAAATAACTCCATACACTGAGTTACTCCAGGGGAAATGTCTGAATTACGGCAGCCAAGCTTCTCTTGCCAGAAATACTGCCAGACTATTCTACAGTTGGTGACGTGGCCCAGCTTCACCCTGGCGTAAAATCTCTTATAAGACTGTAGAAAAGATCCCTGCAGGGTATGTCTTTTTGCGGCATGGCGAAATTCACCTCCCACCCTACCGAGAACTGAGATTTTTAGATTTCTGCAAGCTGTTCCTGCACTCTTACCCTTTGTTCAGACATCAGAGGGAGCATGAGAAGTTATTTGTTGTTCTTTAATGTGTTTGGAAAATGTGGGTGATCTTGTAATGGTTGATTGCTATGATGATGCAGTATTTTCTTCTTTTTCTTACGCCCCTGTGGATGTACCATACTCGTCTTTGAGGACAGGGCAGAAAAGCAGAGCTGCAGTCTGTTCACACAGGAGACAGAAGAACATCAGTCTCAGAATCTATTCCCTCTCTCTCTTCCAGTGCTGAAATGTGGTGTACCAGTGATTTCCACTAGCAGACTGCAGCATACTCTGCATGGATATTTTCATAACATGAACTTTTTACAGTTGCAGGTATCTGTAAGAAAGCCAGATATATTTTTCTCTTTTTAATGAACAGATGATGTTGACCATTGTTGGTTTTTTTCTATTGTTTCACAGGTATTTCAGGCTCTTCCATCATTTCATAATAAAGGTTAGAAAATGGAGTGGAAAGTAACACTGCACTTTTAAAAACAGTAGTTACACCTCTTGCTAAAAGTAAATCTTTTTGTTCAGATGTGTTTTCTCTTTATGACGCATAAATGAATAAGGTGGGTTTTTTGTAGTGCAAAGTATAAATTGAAAATAGTGAAAGACTAAAGGGTAGTAAGCAAATGTGTAAGTAAAAGCTATTATAAAAAATACAAAAAAACTATGAAAGTGTGTTCCTTGTTTCCTAATAATAGCTAAACTTTGAAAGCTTTAAACTTTAATACTATTTACAACTTAGCATTTTAATAATGAATTACTTGTGTTTGCCAGAGAGGATCGTAACTTATGTTCTCTTTATTGTTCCTGTAGACTGGGAGTTGAATGGCAACAATATTTTGTTTTAACGCTAGAGTTTTAGCCAGTGTTTCTGATGTTGCAGGTTGTTTCCACTGGGAGAACCAGTTGATGGTTTCAATGACTTTTCCAAAGGAATCTTGCTCATTTGAGTCCTGTTCCTTTCAAGCAACATACATAAACCCCTTTTTTTCTGAACACAGCAGGAAACAGGAGATAGCTTCCATGCTCACTTTCAGGCCCCCAACAGACAACATTCACACACACACACAATCATATGCTTTTGTTGCTTTTATGGACAGGAGGGCCTGTTGTCATCTATAGCCCCTGTTGTCACAAACTAAATGTTTCATTTAATAATTTCCATAAACTGTCTCCCTCCCTGTTGCTTTTTGTCTCTTCCCCTCAGCTCCATCCTTGGAGCTACCCCCCCCAAGACAACTCCTAACCCTCCTGGCTTCAGACCAGATTGTTCAACTTCCACTCCAGGCTTGTCATTCTGGTGAATGATTTCAGCAACAGCTTCTATGGTTTCAGGTGGGAAAAAAAACGGTATTTGACTGTAGCTGGAATGGAAGTAGGTTATCACTCCTACTAACCTTAAATAGGATTTAGACTTTTCCATAAATCAGAGATTTTTCATAAATCAGAGAAAGTTAGATGCAGTCTGCCTTTTAGTGTCTCTTGCGCCATTACGACTTGCTATCTATCTGAGCAGATAATGTGCGTAAGGTGCCTGGTTCCCTGAGTGGAATCCATCATCCTGAAATTACTTTCAAGCATCCTTTTGTGTAGCAATTTAAGACTGCAATCTAATAGTGCATTGTCTCTAAAGGAGAATCCTTCTTCTGCTAGTCACCACCCCTCAACCCCCTTGCAAGAAGGGCTCCTCTGGCTGCATGGTAAGCCAGCTCCACTCACTGCCTGTGCAGAAAAACATTAACTTTTTTTTTTTTAATCAGAGTTTTTTACCTGAAAACACAAAACATCTTATAAATTGGTTATCTATACTACCAAATAAAATAGGTCAAGAAGCATTCTTTGGCCCTCAGGTCAGTTAGCCCACAAAGTCCACATCAATACGAATAAATCTTTATTACCACATTCTGTCCATAGTGTTACATAGTGTCCCACAGCTGACAGTTACTGCAGTCACATCCAGATGATGTTAGTACCCGTGTAAGCACGCCTCTGTTTCAGTACAAGTTTGGCCAGGTTAGCCTAAAAACTGCTGAAGACAGAACAACATAGCTATATGCTGTGATACTACCCTTGCATTTATCACTACTCAGCAAAACGAAGTATGCTGATAAAGTAGCTTTTTTTGCCTCAGGTGTAATTGCAATTTCAGTACCATTTTTTTTTTGTAACAGCTACGCTAAATTATTATAATTGGGGGTTTTTTTTGCAATCCCAAACAAGATATCTATGTCAGCAAAAGATTTTAAATTTAAATCAGGACACAGAATTATTTGCATCCCGGTCAGGTCACATTTTCAATTCTCTTTCAATAACATAAAGGCATGAACCTTAAAAAGCAGAATCACAAGAGTGCAACCTATATTTTCCACTTGGGGTTACTGAGAAGCCATACTGCCTTTCTACTTCTTAGACACTTAGGTGGCTCTGTTAGTACAGTCCTTGCAAATTCTGTGCGTTCAATTTTACAGAACCCTAGAGGTATGAGGGCACTTTTATGCACTTTTGGCATGGTGACAAATACAGGCACAGCTGTGAAATACCAAGAACCATCTATAACAAAGGATTTAGGGGCCTAAATGGGACTTAGGGGGAATGTAGGTAAGTCCAGAATGGTGACCCTGAAAGCCACCACTCAACTGCTGCTCAATATTTAATTCTACTTTTTTTCAGATACCCCTCATTTAAGAAGGTGAATAAGTAGCATAATACATATATCATCCTCAAGTACAATCATAATCCAGAAAGTGGCTGAGGGGTTTCAAGAACTTGGTACCTAAAGTAGAGATGTTATGTTTCCTATTTTACCAATGAAGAGAGGAGGACTTCTAACTGATGTACTAAGGATCTTTCTCTTACTGACTATGTGAAGTGTCTACAATAAACAGACTGAACAATCTCTTACATGTTAGTTCTGGGGACTCAGACGGCCTTCCTCTAGTGTGCACAATGCATCAGAAATGCCAGATTCCTCTTTTTTATGTCTAGGTGACTGTTCGTCATCATGCCATTGTCATTCATCTTTTATGTACCATCCTACTGGGATTTCTGTATCCTCTGATCCCTCTAGAATAAGCCATGTTTAGGTCTTTCACATGTGTGCTCAGAGGGCAGATCCAGAGCCGGAATACTTAAAAAGTTATTTATTCTCTCTCCTGAAAAGAAAGTCTTGAACTGGGGATCTTAAGTAAAGGAAGTGTGCTAGCTCCAGAAAGGGAAGTATTTCCTAAAAGCTCTTGTAGCCAGTGTTTTCTGTTGGAAAACTCTAGGTTAATTTTGTGCAAACTAGATGGGTAGTGAAAGGACTGTGTCTCCAAAACTTTGTCCACTTTTCTTGACTATGTTAGACTAGCTGATGCAAGATGCTGCTTCTCCATTTGCCACTATTTGTTGACTTAAAGAGAATTCATTAGGAGTGTTCTAATTTTGACATTTAAGTGCCATGTGTACATGTGTCTTTGTCCAAAATGAGCTTAACAGACTTCATCTGAAGTCCAGGTAGATGTCAGCTGTCAATCTGTGAAACTATCAAATATTTCATTCAGGCTTGGTTTGTTGTTGTGGTGCTTTTTTTTTTTTTTGTGATAGCATGTCTGATTTTTTGTAGTGATGAAAAGAGGCATATTGTGTTCAGGATGAGTGTGCCTGTTAAAAATCCTTGAATTATGAACTGAACTGTATATAGTGGAAATTCATCTCCAAATACATACATACATACCTATTCCCACACATACCAGATGGAGTAACAATTAGTAACCTAAATCTTATCTCAACAGAAGGCAAGTCTTGTGCCATATGGAGTAAGCAGTCCATCTAGTATTTGGTGTATGGAGCACTGTTTCTTGTCTTTCCTCATGATCCAAACAGCAGAAGGTATTACAGACCACCATGCACGTAGCCTACCCAGTTCAACAAATTGTTGAGGAAGCAAGCATGGACCCTTCAGAGAACCGTGCCTGAATTTCTCATTTGTGGGGCAACTATGTAGAAAGATGTTAGAGTGGCTTTTGCAGTATTCAGATACTTCCATGGCTAGGTAATGACAAGAATGGAAATAAACAAAACATATGTACTGGCAAACTTGGACAAAAGGATATATATTACAACCAGCATGCTCCTTGTTCCTATACTGGCACTTCCATGACATACAAAATAAGCTAATTCACATATATGCGGAACTTGCATTCACTTTCTATCACCAGTTGCCTGATTAAAGATTACATCCTATTAGAAGAACGGATTTCTGTTAGAAAACCAGCTACTCCAGACTTCTGCTCTTCCTTAACTACAGAGTTAAGTATTGGAAAGTCAACCCGTGAGGCTTCAGTCATGCTGTGTTAGGTGGATCTTTGGTCTGACTTAGTACAGCCATGCTTATGCCACCAGTATGATTACAAAAGCTCCTCCCCCACTGATTTAACAGCACCAGTCACCCATGCAGAAATAGTAGGCTTTCAGAAACTAAAGGTTCCAAACTGCACAAGTGCCACTGTGAGTAGACTCATACTCATCTTTTGGTGACTGCATTAACTAGAATATCTTCTGTTTCCAATACACAATATGGGAAAAGCTGGCAAGGTGCAGGGGTCTCACATCAGACACTGAGATGCTTGAATAAGCTGAGACCTTGTATGACTGGTATCTGCAGAACATCATTATTTTGGGAATCTACCTAGCTCTTCCTGTCATGGTTTATGAATTCATGCCCTGACAACATGAAGCCATACAGGACCTTCAATAATGCTCTCTAAAAACCTGAGAGAGCTGTTAGAACACACACTGAGAAGGCTGAAAGGCTGGTAGCATTTGCAGAAACAACTTAAAACTTAGTAAACCCAAAACTGAAAGTGTAGGGTGCGGCAGCCTACAGTAACTAATGTTTGCAAGTGCTTTTGCATGGCGAAAGACTGGAAGTCCATGACCAGTTACGGAATCAACTGTTCTCAAAGTGGTGCCTGGAAAGTGAATAGTCCTTGGTTGAGGAAGACTAAGGACAATGTGCTAGACATGCTCGTATTTCTGTCACATGCTGTGTTTCTAATGTGTACCCACTAGCTCTTCTTATTCTGCTAGTCTTCAGATGGTGTTCTGACTTACAGGGCTTTATGATTACAGAATTAAAAATAATTTTTTTTAAACTCTGTGAGGAAGGGATTGCTGGTGTGCATAGTCATTTTGTTCTTAATGAACATTCTGGACTGTGGCAAATTTTCTGCTGAATTAGATATTCAGCTGCAGGTCATTTGGATACCATTTCAGGCTCCAGAGCTTGCTGGCAGTAAGGTCCTTTGTGTAGCTGCTGTTTCTTTCCTCATGAGAGGGAGCCAGCAGCAAGTGGCTCAAACAAACCTTTATTTTACTCATCATTCAGGCTTTTGAAGGCAGCACGATGAGGTCAGCTCTGCCAGCTTTAAACATGGAAGGGATGAGGACCCTCTAATAGAAAGTCCTGTGGTTCCGCAGACAGACAAAGCTCATTAAGTTACTTATATGAGCTTTCTTCTTCCTCGGTTTCTAACACCTGCATCCTCTCTCTTAACAGAGAGAGAATCGGTTGTCTAATTGTCTCAGAATTAAAAATGCAGCAAATATTCAGTCATTCTTTCAGATCTTCACTATCACCATGTAGTACTTTCCATTATAGGAAGGACCTGAATGTAAGAAAAAGCTGAAGGAAGAGTAATCTGAAGAGGCTGTCATTCCCAAGGTACATGGGTTTTGAAAACAAAGGCATGCAAAGCGCTCTTACACTGAGGCCTACACCTTTGTTAGCAGAGTGGCAGTGTCAAGGCTTGCACCAGGCTCAGTAAAGCATTATATATACAAGCTCATCTATCACAGTGGAAAAAGCACTGCAGGAGTGCATGGTCTCTTTCCCTGACCATTTTCCCCAAGACTCTACCCCTGCTCCTCCTTTGCTAGCCATTCTGTGATCCCCTTCCTCTGCTCATGGAACTCCTCGTACATTGGTGCCTCCAGCCCCTCTTGTAGCAGCCACATGCTAAACAGAGCAACTACATTTTCAGAGTACTGGCAGTAAAATATGCTTGCTTGATGTTAGAAATACACCTCCTACTTCACAGAAATAAAAGCTGTGGATTGTCACATCTAACATGCCAGACTCCTTTGATTTCAACAGTTCAGAAGTGGAGAATGATTTCATTTAAAGCAGCCTCAGGCTGAGCCGTGCTCAACTGTTCTTTGGGAGTAAGGGGGATCTAGAAAAGGAGATGGAGGAATAAAAAAAGAAGTTGACTTTCAGTGGCCAGCAATTTACCTGCCAAGAGTACTATGCGGGTTGCTTAGAGAACTGTTTTGTTAGTTTCTTCTCTAACCTCCACTTCCTTTTTTTCTTTCTGTAATGTTAAGTGCTGCATCCAGAGCTGTATTCAGAACATGCATAGCAGAGGAAGTGTTGCAAGATTCAGAACAGGACCTTACCCACCCTGCTACCCCTCAGGAAGCTTCCGTCCTCCTGTAGGGAATGCCACCTCATCAGACTAAACCTGTTCCAAATGAAAGAACCAGGTCAAAGCAGTGACCTAGACAACTCCAATGTTATAGCTAACACTACTATTTATATATCTACTACTGAGAAGGGAATAGTTACTCCCTTACCTGTTTTAATTCTCTTTTGCCCACTGGGCATCTTTTAAGCAGGTGCTGTCATGCAGTTGCTGTTTGTCAGCTCCACCACCAAGCAGAAAACCCAAGGCCCTTATGGGGTTTTCTTCTAGCTCCAGTTGCAAGGCTAGAGATGGGACTGCAGGTATTATTTCTTTCTCCGTTTTAAATGGACCTTTATTCTGTTTGCTTCCTTTAGAAGCTTGTGGTATTGCCATGTAATCTGGGAAATGCTCAGCTGAGCGAACTGCTCATAACTTCGTGTAGTGTTTGATATTTTCACAGTTTTAATCAAAATAGTGGTGCTTGGTATATTTTCAAATGTAACTAGGATTTGGCTGTGTTTGGCTAATTTTCAGAATGTTGAGATAACGTGCACCTGTGCAGCAGGTTTACTTTCAGCTTTGCAAATCAGGAAGAACACTCTAAGAGGAAATGATGGGTTAAGCGTAGCTGTGTTGTAAAGAGCCTCTGAGAATAGAAGGTTTACAGAATCATTGGTGGCACATTAACAGAGATTCCTATAACTTGTGTTTTTGTGGGAAACTCACCATAAATCACTGTAAGATTCAGAATCTTGCAAATCCATGCTGGGATCTGAAGAAGTTTTCAGTTTGGATAGCTGAGTGATACATGATGCTGACATAGTAGTGACTGGTTATCATTTTAGATATTATCAAAAAACTAGAAGGAAAAAACACTTCCTAGCATGGCTGGAACCACTAGGCACTGTAGTGTTCACAGAGGTGCCAGTGACAGGAATTTTGAATTTACTTTTCCTTTATGGTGTCAGGAGTAAAATAAAATTCTGTATGTTTGAAAACAGTCTCAGTTTTAAGTTCAACCCAGCTGTACCCTGAGGCTGAAACATGGCCATGTTTTGGCAGCAGGGAAGACTGCCATATGTTGCAGTGATAAAGAAATTGCACTGATGCCAATCTCTAAAGTCACACTCATAAAAAATATCTAAGGGAGTATATTTGTAGCAATATAAGCGTTAATATATATATAGAATAAAAGAACCTGACAAGTCTATATTTAAGGATAATTTTTCTGTCTCTTTAACAGTTACACACTTTGTAAATGTCACAAACCACAATTTGCTATTGTTCTTGAGAGAAGTTGTATATACATAATCCATTGCATTTCCCTGTTACACAGAATTGCTTGCTGTCTAGCTCCCAGCTTCCAGTAACCATAGGACAATTCCATTCTTTGAGTAAGTTCTTACTTATTGACTGGCTTTCAGTGAGCACATACTGGAAATCGATACGAAGATTCTTTTTTTAGCAGTCATTCATTCAGGCCTCTACATGAGAGCACAGATGTGGAGACCCTGAACATGGCTGGCAGGAACAGGACATACTCTTTTTAAGGTCAGTATGGGCCGTTGGTTTATAGCTCTCATGGGTGACTTCCAATGCTTTTAAAATCATCAGTTTGTTTTAGTGCCAGCAGTATGTCAAGGATCTCTGAACACAAAAGACTATTTGTATTCTTGATATGCATATAATAAAATATATCATATGTTCTATTCATACAATGTGGTAGTTCCAAACCACATCTACTGCAACTTAATGTGGAACAAAATGTCCAATACAAAATACTGATCTCAATCATAAACCTTCTGTTTTTTATTGTAAACATGGAAGCTGCTGTTTCTCATTGCTGAAGGCGGCCTGCTACTGATCCATAAAGCTAACTATTTCAGCAGTTTTAAATTCACTCCATTTACCAGTATCCTGAGACACATTTGTGAGATTGCTAAGAAGCTGCTGAGAACAGACAGTGGATTCCACCAGCATCTTCCTGTTTTCACTATTTATGTCCTTGAGCTCTTGAAAAAAATTATCCAGAGATGCAATAAATTTGTTTTGAAGTAATTTTACCCCTGACTAACTCCATAGTTTCCAGGTAAACATTTTCTTGCCCAGCAGTGATGGTGGTCTTCAAACTTCCATTTTTTGACAGTATACCAGCGAAGTTCTTCTGTATCTCCTGTGCCAACAGGTCCATCTGGCTTTGCAGTGAGGACACTCATTCACTTGCGTTCTTTGTATATACGAGCCTTGCCATTTCTATTTCTCTGAAATTCTTGCAGTATTTTGCAGCTGAGAAATAACACTGTCTGTTTCTTCCTGTAATTTTTTCAGAGTGAGACAGAGATCTCTTAAGATGTTAATCCCTTTTTATGGCCCTCCATCAAATCAGCCACAGCAGAACATTTCCTCATGTTATTCTGAAGCTGACAGTTCAGTTCCAGGACAACTTCCACCATTAGTGTCAAGATATTTAATGCTTTTCCTAATCCACAGATATGCTCCCCGGTCAACCTCAACAGCTTAGCTTTACTAGCATATGGCAGAGTCTTATTCTGTCATATTTTTTCAGACATATAAGGAAGTTCAGTGGTCAGCAATTTTTTAACAGAGGCAAAAGACAATGATACGACTAATGCAAATATATCAGCTGCTGAACAACTGGTAGATAGGAGGCCACCTATAAAATATGCATAAGATGTCAACATCTGTTGCTGCTTCAGACTGTTCTAACTGAATCTGGTATTTTGTGGAACAGAAGAACATTCATTTCTCCTGCAAATGTATTTGGATGATAGCATTGTGTTGATTGACAGCCTTCTTATGAACCAGTTTTGCATAGATACATCTCTTGTATTAACAGAAGTAACCAAATGGCTAGCTGTGCCATGAAGTTTTTCTTTGGTGTTTTCTAAAACTGAAACCACATATTCTTTCTCAGCCAGAGGAACCTTGGTTTCTTGCAGATCTGCCTGTGCTTCTTTCAGTTCTTTCTCCTTGATGAGCAGATCAGTTTTTGTTGTTAAGGTTTGCTTTTATTAATTGTGAATGGTTTAGTGATTGTTTTCACTTCTTCCATGGCACTGATTATATCAATATACTTCCACAACTTGTTCTTCCTGAACTGTCAGCTTTCCTTTAAGGGCTTCAAGAATTTTCAATGAAAATACAGACTCCATTTTACTCTCGTGCAGCAGCAAGGTCTCCTTTTAGATGCTCAGTCTCTTCAGTATCTTCCTCAATAATAGCTCCTTTTGGCAGCTGCTGGTTAACTTCAGGCTCCATTATGTTCTTTGCTCTGTGAGTATACTTCAGTGTACTCAGTGTTTCCTCAAGATTTATAGATGTGTGAGAAATTGTGATAATTATTGATGTTCTTGGTTGTTCTTCAAGAGAGGCTTGAAGGATTTAAGATTCTCTGTGTCTCCTTCCACAAGAGCAGTAATAACTCCTTCTGCAGTCAGAACAGACTACTTTGTATTTCCAGCTTCACAAGCTCTTTTATCAACTACTCCAAATTGTTTTCACTTCCTGCAAGATCAACCAAGTTTATCTTCTAATTCTAACAAGCTCCTGTCCTTCTGCTCTGGTTTCTTTCATATGGATGGTAACCGAAAACACAGACTAGGATCAACTGGAATATACATTTGTGTAAGTAGCTGCAGTAGTTCTTTTTGCTGCACCCCTTTCCAAGATTTGGTAGGCTTCATTTTTGTTGTGCACAGGTATTTCTTCCAAGCCTTTCACATTTACACCTGTCTTGTTTATGGGGTCATCAAACATCTGCAGTCTTTCTCCAACAGTGGGAACAGGATTCGGAAGATCAAAAAACTCTTCATTATAGATTTCCAGAAGAGAGACTTTAAAAAAAAAAAAAAATCAGTATCACTCTGAGTTTTTCTAATATTCGGCACAATGTATCATACCTGGTAGCAAATCCTCTTCCCAAGTATATTCTTCACTGGGGTTCCCCTTAAATTTAGAAAGTCTTTCCAATACCAGTTTGGCCATAAATGATCACTGTACAGTCGCACCCATAATAACATCATCCAAAATGTGACACCCAACACTCCTGTATGTATCAGCTGTCTGTGACTCCTTCAGTGCAGACCCTAACTTTTGTCCTTGCTTGATCACAGTCTACAAAAGCATAGGCACTTGCTTTACATCCTGAGGCATGAAAAGGCCTGCATCACACCACTTGGATGTTCTTGCCCTTCGCGTTCTTCATGTAGCCGCTTCCCTGGAAGCTCAAGGAAGCCATGCTACACCTCTGGGCCAATCTGACAGGGAAAGAGGCAAAGCATGGACTGTCCCTCAATGCTTTTGCAACCCCTCAAGCTCCAGCCAACCAGCCACTGCTCACATTCTGCTCACCTCAGCCACCAGCACTGTACCTCCTGCAGCTCCGCACTCTGGTTCCTGCCAAGTTTCGAGTTACAGTGGCTCAGAAATGTTTAAGTATAGGGAGACTCTGCTCATCACTTACCTTGTTATGTCCACACTGTGCAGCGCAGCAAGGTGTGGACACGTTTAAGCTAACACTGATCAAAATAGCCCTGCAATAAAAGGTAATGTAGCCATAACAGTTTCGTGTTGCGCATGAGTTAACGGGCCCTGATATGAAGCAGTGGCCCTCTCTTTATGCCTTTGTTTTGAAACAGAGCTGGGCCTCTGCCTAGTATTGCAATGCATCGGCACCAACCTGCTTGAAACTTGACTTGGAGAAGCTTTGCATTACTACACAAAAGGCACCATATACCACATCTGGCGTTGTGCAGTCTCTGAAATGACTTTCCAGTTTTTACTGTCTGCTTTGCAGATGAGGAATTGTGTTTCTACATGCCTTTTGTGAACACCTTAAAGCAGAACAACTCATCTGTTAGTAGGCTTAACTACTCACGCTCTGAAAAATATTTTTGGGGAATTGTCATCTGAAAAAGGCTTGAACTCCTCTGATATGACTTGTATGTAAAATTTAATATGGAGGTATATTGGAGATGGAGGCAGAGATTTCTGGATTCTACTGGTTTTGTATTAACTGTACAGGATCAGAAAACAGGAACTGACTCCTAAGAAAAGACAGTAGCAAGATGCGAACTCTGTTCAAAACTAGAGCTGCTCTAAGCAATTCTGAAAATATTATTTCCTCCTCTATATTAAAGCACTGTCCAGTCTCACTAAATTGTACGAGTGGCTCACTAATCATTAGATTTCTTTTTTAATTCTCATTCATTTAATTCTCATTCATTCTTCACGATTATGGGATCAGTCAGAAGGTGGGGGAAGAAAAGCTCCTACCACCTCACAGTTCCATGAGGAGAGGCTGAAGAAAAGCACTGTTACCGAGCGTCTCTGCAAAGCCGAGTATTGTGTCCCTGCAAAGACAGCATCTGGAAAAATACATGACTGCTGTGTGCAGTTTTATCTCAGAGAGGTATCCCTCTTCACTCTAACAGTAAGGTTTTTAAAAAGCTGCATCAAAATCCTTAATAGGATTATAAAGCACTGATGCTTTAATATCCTAGATCTAGCGCTCAGGCCCTGACCCTGCAGTGGGCCTCCCCTTCTGGAGACCTTTCCCTTTCGAGCCAAATTTCTTGTCCCAAAATCCTCCTTCCTAACTCCCCCCGGCTGACAACCTTCCCGACGCCGCTGTCCCTGTGGAGATCCCGCCTCTCAGGTGCTCTGCCCACAAACTTGGCGCTACTTCAAGGGCTTGGCCAGGCCTTCTCCCTCCAGCCCTCCCGCAGGGCCGCGGCGGGCGGGAAGCCTGTGGCGCTGCCGGCGGCCGCCGCCTCCAGCGGGCACGGTGAACACAGACGCCCCTACAACGCCTCGGGAGTGACTGAGAACCAGCGACAAGGTCCCGCGGCCCAACCCGACTCAGGCCCTGCCCCTCCTCCGGCAGGTGCGGCCCTGCCGCGCCGGGCCGCCGCTGCGCACTGGGCGGGGCGGGGAAGCTCCTCCTGTTGAGGCACCAGAGTCGCACAGCTAGCCCGGCGGGTCTACGACGCGAGAGGTTCTCTTCCCTGCGTTTCGTCCCCCGCTGCCCTCGGAGCGGGGCGGAAGGGCGGCGCTGTCGCCGCCGTGCGCGGTCCCGTCACCTGCCGTGAGGTGAGCTGAGCTGAGCGGCCGGGCCTGAGGCAGCGCACGCCGTTACCTAACCGGGACCGGGCGGCGGGGCGAGGCGGGGGGGAGGGGGGGGCGGCCGGGCCGCGCCGCGCCGCCGCCGGCCGCCCCCCCCCCCCCCCGCCGCCTCGCCCCGCTGTCTCGGCCCCTCAGCACCACTACCGGGCAGGGGGGGTGTGTGTGTGTGTGGCTTTGTTGCCAGGGAGACGGTTCAAACGGCAGCTCCGGCCGTTGGGGCGTCCCTGGGTAACGGCTGGTCGGCGCCTCAGCGGTCCTGCCAGCACTGGGCTCGGTGTTACTCCGGCGTAGGAGGCGGCAAGAGTGGGGAGAAGGACGGAACTGGAGCCCGGAGGCTTGGCTCCGGGGCGCGACGGGTCCTGCTCCCTCCGAGGTTATATGGGGACGTGCTCCAGGTGCTGGGTTTGTGGCGGTTTCTTAAAACATGGCTCTGCTGCTTCGAAACGGAGGCTGAAATGCATCTTCTTACTTAAAGGAGCGATTTTCTTCGTGTAGACTTGAAGCTACTCGTTTGAGTGGCAAAACCAAGCTTTTGCTCCTCTCAAGTGCTTAAATATGCGAGAGTTCCCAGCTGGAAAGGAATTAGGCACCTTGATTGCTGGAAGGTGAAATCTGCAGCCCTAGGAATTTAAAAGGTACTGCTTAGGTGGTTAAATACCTAGCTTAGGATAGGGAAAGATTTGGTTCTCAGCACTAAATTTCCTATTTGGTCAATCTGGAGCAATTCTACCAAAAAAACCCCTGCGATGCTGCAGGTTGCTGATGACTCATCGCTGTGAGTCTCCCAGGGCATATCGATGGAAGGTGAATTCAGCTTGCAGAGCGAAGCTGGCTTGTCTGTATGGTGTCTGGCAGAGTCCGACTGACAGTTGATATACATAACTGTTGCACACAAACACTGGGAAACAGTATACTTGGCACCATATGCTATAATAAAATGTGAAAGAAGTGGAGCTACAGTTTTAAAGTTAGCACGGTGAGATAAACTGCAGTTGTTGAGCTTAAGAAATAGTGGGAATACATTGTTTTTTAAGCTTGCTGTAAATTTGTCTGGTTTTGTAGGGGTAAGAGGATGTCTTACAAATGTTTCAGAAGCAAGTTGAGGTTAATCTTATTTGCGTAAATGTTAATGGCAGCGTTCGTTCAGTCATGAAAAGATCAGGAGTAGACCCACGGGCCGCAATCCTGTTAACTGTGGCACATAGGGTAAAGAATTACTGTAGCCCTGCCAATTCCTGTTGATTCTGGGATCTGTCTGCATGAAGCAGTTGGCAGAGGTAAGGCCTCTGAGGGTTGTTCAACAATTGTTTAGAGTTGTCCAAAACCCAAGTTTACTATTTAACTAGATCCTACTGAAATCTAGAGATGTGCTGAACAAATAATATTCTTACCACAGATGCTTAAAAATCTACCAATATCTAGCTGCTCAGTCAGATCTCTTTGTTCTGCTCAAGTATACAAATGATTAGAGAGAAATTTTTACTTAACTTTGGAAGTATTCTAGAAAAACTTTCATCTTTTGTCTGCTTTTCAGATTGTGAATAATTTGACAGTATCTGTAAAGCATTTTGCAGTTATTATGTATGAAGCACTAAACTAGGTATGGGTACTCTGAGAAACTGGTAGGGAATAATAAGCTCTTGCTTTAGCAGGACACTAAAAATAATGCAGTTGTACCACTTAACACCTCTTAAGCATAAGATCTTTTTTAGGTGCGTACAGTGTTTATAAAAAATATCTTTGTGATTTATTACGAGCAACAAAAGTCCCCGTTTCTTCCTGTACAAGTGTGCAAGGAGAAAATGTGCGTTTGGGCAGCTATTGAGTTCGCAGATTTGGGGAAAATAGTACTTCTTATATTTAAAGGAGGGGAAGGCTCACATCAGGCTTTCTTCAAAAACGATCCAGTTAGATTTACAGGTAGATCTTGCATTCATTCAATTCCAAGCGAGAGCAAGTGCTTTTAGGGAAGGGAATTTTAATATGGAAAATGAGGTCTTGTTTAACACTTTATACATCAGCATGTTACATGAACCACACAGAATATGAGATTAAGTGTTGTCTTTACTGTTAGAAAACCATGTGATGTTCTAAAAGTAAAGATGACTGTGC
Source organism: Grus americana (assembly GCF_028858705.1). Classification (NCBI taxonomy): domain Eukaryota; kingdom Metazoa; phylum Chordata; class Aves; order Gruiformes; family Gruidae; genus Grus; species Grus americana. The sequence goes on from NC_072854.1 coordinate 44,209,643, forward strand.
AGAAATTAAATTTCTGGAGATATTTTTTTGAAAGCAAGTTTGGAAGTGACTGAACTTCAAATTAGCCCTGACAGAAAGTGTAGAATCTTGCCTTGGACAGCAAACTCAAGATTCCCTGGGATCTTCTAGTTGAGCTGCAATCTTATTTGAGTCTATCTTCTCTGTAAGAAGGACATTAACAGCTGTGTTTGAGATGGCAACTCCTATTAAAAAGTCTGTGTATTGCTAAAGGTGTAATTGAATTTGGCTCAGGATTTTAACTTGAACACACAAAGAAATTTGAGTAACGTCAGGGAAGGTGTTTCTGTTTTGTTTTCTTTTCCTCTCTGATCGTTCCCTTTGTATTAAGGGGAGCAATAAATTTCCATTTTACAGTAAGGAGAAGAACGGTTGAAACATCGGTAGCAGATGGAAATTTAGGCTTGCGTGCAAGTACCCACTGAAGAAAAGGCCCAAAGTAAAGTGAGTGGGATTTGACCAGAGAAAATTCAGAGTTCATTTAAAAAAACCCAGACGTTTTTTGTTATCTCCGTTTTTGATTCAGAATGTGTTGCTTCTGACTGAAAAATCAGAAATTGATATAATGTAGCTCCTGACACTGATGATCAACTTCTACAACACAGCAAAAAGGAATGTATTCAATACGAAATTCTTGGCACTGCTGTGGTGGTTTTGATCAATTCTGCTGAATGGAATATGATTGACTTAATGGCCAGGAATGACAGTAATTTGATGCCATGCTAGTATGGGAAAGTGATGATTATAAATTGGACTAGAAATGGGGAATGGATTAAGTGAAAAATGAAATTAATTTAAACACCCAGGCAAGAACACTTGACAGTGTTATCAGGAGAAACTAGCCAAACATAAATGTCATCTGCTATAATTATACTCACCCACAGTAACCACATAGTTGTCTCATTTTAATTCTTTTTAGCGTAAAGAAATTATCCTTCATATTTCTCATCCATCTAGGATTTTCATATGGTACTTGCCAGTGTGTTCTGTGCTCTGAGAACTTCAATTACTCCAGAACTGATTGTGGGGAGGGGGGTGGGGAGCAGGGAGAGGAATCGTGTTCAGATTTTTGTATCTCACCTCTTCGGAGATAGTTAAAGGAACAGTGTCAAAAGGCTGAAAATTACAGAGTTTTTCCTAACATTATTCAATTTTTAGAAACCTGATTTTTAATTTTTTTATATATTTATTCCCCGCAAAAATTACTAACTTGTTGTGGTGGTATATCCCCCCAGTTTCTTGAATTATCTGACAATTATGCGTAGTAGTTAAAGACATAGTATCCTTGACATAGCAATTTCTAAATCTCCACTTTGTGTTCTTAGATGCCTTTTGACCGCTTATGAGATAAAATGAGGTCTGACGTTGCTTCTGTCATTCTATATGCTTACCCTTTTGCAAGAGTATCTGCTTGTAGATGGGATGGTTTTATTTTACAGGCTTTTACTAGATTTCAGAGGGTTTTTTTAAATTTTACTGTCAAATTCCGATTACTGAAAATGAATAAAGAGCAGATACTTTTCACAGTGTTTTTTAAACAGTTTTTTAATTTATTTTTTAAATGTTGGATCACAGGTGGGATTTATCTCTGATTGAATTTTGGTCTTTAAACAGTTAGAACCTTCAGTTTGAGAAGAAGCATACTTTGGAGGGAATTTTTTGAGTGACATTCCTGCTGAGTCTGTGAAGAAATTCCAGGGACCAGAGGCAACTCTGGGAGGTAGCTTCAAGAGAAGAAAATGAAGCAATGATGTTAGAGTTTGGCAATTTAAACTGGGAGGCCAAGAGAGCTTTAAAATTTCTGGTTTGAGGTGTTCTCATGTGGACCAGCCACCCCGAATCTGAATCTGCTTGACCTTTATAGAAAGGGAAATCTAATGTAGGCCAGAAAGGAGCTGCAGTGTGTTCTGGGCAAGTGCTAATCTGTGTCCTAGGCCACAGTCTTTGTGGTTTCCAGCAGGCATGGAGGAACTTTGCGCTATTGACTGCACAGTGACCTGGCCAAGAGTGGGATTGGAAAAATGTTTTGTCAAGGTTTTATCAGATTTGTATTTTAGTTGCACTTTTAACTATGGAAAAATGTGGACATAGCTATGATTTGACACTGAAGTCCTTTGCCAGACTTTCTGTGGACCAGCAATGTTTGGCTTCCTTTCTTGGGAAGAAGTTTTGCACACGCAAAATAGCTGAATTAGAATACCTTTTGTGTTCCACTCTGCCAGTGGACAGCTAAGTCAATCAAAGGGCAGATACCCTGTGGCACCTGGGGTAATACTGATGGGTTTTTGTACACCTACATACATTGCTAACATTCACAATATGTTTCTCCGTTGGCTTGAGAAATGAAAGGGGTCATTTCAAAAAATGACATTCCAATAGTGAATGCCATGCAACTTCCATTCACGCTCGTACCAGTTTGATGCTATTGACTTTGATATCAGCAGTTGGAGACTTCTCTGTGATGAGAAAGCAACAAAAATATGTGAACAGTTATGAGTAAAATAAATCGGAGGGTTCAGGACATCAATAATATTTGAGAATGCATGATTTTTCTCTAAGTTAGGTGACTACTCTGAACAATTATGTAAATTGAGAATGTGTTCTGCCAAAATTTCTGTAGCAATATGCTACAGCAATTTAGAAGAACTTTAATTGTAGAGAATGAACTTTATAAGGGGATAAATATTATAAATATTTTGATTCATCAGTACTTAAAGGTTATGGTTGTTCTGAAGAGTGTCTTTTTCTGCAACCATCTGTCTTTTATTTTTCCTGACAGGAATGATATGTATAGTGGTGGGTTTTGACAGTATAGAAGATGTGATGTTGCAGCCTAATTGACTGTTGTGTTTTTCCTGAATGCTGTGATTACTTAGGGTGTATTTTAAAAATGTGTGTATGTATTTTTTTTCCCCTGGTAGTTTAAACTTTAACATCTTCAATTTTTCTAAGCCCTTGTGCCTCCAGAATAGCCTTTCATTCTACTCTTCAGTAAGAATAGGCTTGAAAAAATTTCTCAGCAACACTAGTTTGGATAACAGGGGGCTTTTGTTTTGAAGACAGTGAATCTAAGAGTGGTTGAGGTCCATTTCTGCAGCATTGAAAAGATGTAATTTCTATCCTGTATGTGTTGGGGTTTTTTTTGTTTTAAAGAAAAACAAAATTGGTTAAGTGAAAACAACATTGCTTAGATTAATAGCAAATCTTGAAGCGGACATGAGCAAGCTTATGGCTTTATTGTGTCTGAAACATTTTCCATCAGGTTTCACTTCAGATTAAATAAAGTAAAAGGGCTACTGCCCTTTGTAAGCTAAACTGGGACTCTGTGTGGCTTATCAAGACAGAGCAGATAAAAAGCTGCAGTTGAAGAAATGTCATCAGGATATATAGAATGTATTCTTTCTAGGTTTATTTTTGGAATTCTCTAAAATTGCTATTAACACTTTTTCCAACAGCTACATTTATAAGAAGAGAGTGGCTTTGAAGGATGTTTTTTCCTGATCTAATACAGATTTTAAAATGATGTCTTTAAAGCAATAATAGTCTGTCAAAAGGTTCTCCCTTTGAGGGGATACATCTCTTGCGTGTTTTTTCTCTTTTCTGTGTTACACTTAGTTTTGAAAGCCCTCTTTCAGTCAATGGCCTCTATTTTAATTGCATAAAACAAAAAAAGGAACTGAGGTGATATTTTCAGAACAGAACTGGACTTGGACTTCAGCAAACTGTGGAGATCAAAATAGAGATCTCAAGAGCTAAAGGCTGAACTGAAGTGAGGGACTTCTTTAGTGGGGATAACAGTACCTGTCTTGTGGGTTCGGTATATTCCTTCGCTGAACTTCCTCTTCTTCCCCCCCCTGCTAAAGGAGAAACCCAGGATAAAGGATAAAAAGAAAACCCTGGCAAACAAACAGGAAGGGAACAGAACTACTTTCTGGCAGGGTCTTAGTGCATCAGGACTGTGGAGTGCATTGGAGAGTGTGCCATACCCCTGCTGCTCTGAGCTTCTCATCCTCAGTGAGGTTACATTAAAATACAATCCGCATCTCTTGTGGTCTGTGGTGACTATTGCATACAAATGCAACTGCTTGTATTTGTTTGTTGGGCTTCCCCCCCCCCCCCCCAATTATTAGAATTGTTAAGTTTCTTTAGGACCTTTTAATCAGGTCCATCATGTTAAATGCTTTATGGAGTCAGATTCCATGCTTTAGATCTTTGGATACAAATGACAGAAGAGACTTACTGAAGATAAGATCAAGTCATGAATAAAACTAGTGTAGTTTATACTTCTCACAGCTGTTCACATTTCCACAGGATTCCAAATCTGGCATAGTGCAACTCTAAACTACCTTAAAGGGAGGAAAGCTGCTAGACAGGCCATTTGAATTTACTGTCTTTGCTAATTAGAGGTAACTCTTGCATTGTGGACTTGCATTGATTTTTAGTGGTGTTGCTGGATAAGTGAAGAGAATTAAGGCTCTAATAGCTGAGCCTTGGCAGTTGTAATTTGTGGCAGTTTAAGACAGAAATACCTCCAGCTTCGCGCTTCCTTTTGGTCATGTAGCAATGCTGGCGGAGTAGAGCATGTGCCTACATCTCAGCCTCATCAGTAGGCACTGTCATGGGATGTCAGTTTGGGTTTGTACCATAATGCCAGTGGGATGGGGGCAACGCGAGTGTTGCCTGTGCTCTGGGGTAATCATTTGTGGAAGAGCACAGGGCATGCAGGGAAAGGGAAGTGGAAGTGTCTTCAATGGCATAGATTGCTTCAATGAATTACACATTACGTTTCTACATTTTATCCTGTCACTGGTCTGTGTTCCATGAATATTAAAGAATGTTGTTGGAAACCTAAGAAATTAATTTTCATAGGCTGCTTCTTTAGTTTCTGGCTTGTTTACTCTTTGGCCCGGGTAGTGAGAGAGATTACTAGGTCATTACCAAGTAGCCCATAGTAAACCAGACCAAGCTCTGAACACTTAAAGGAGGGGGGGGAAGCGGTAGTATAGCTATGGTGATCTAAAGATATGAGAGAGGTGAAGGGTGGGGTTTTGTGGGTTGTTTGGGGTTTTTTTGTTTTGTGTTTTTTCTGAGCCAGTTGATACAGTCTGTGGAAGGAGGAAAAAAGGACAAGGCTTCCGAACAGAAGTGTTTCTTAGACCTGAAGAGGGCACAGAAGTCTAAACACTTGTCTGTTTCTTTTCTAATTCTGTTTCTGATCCAAATTAAAGATCAAAGATTAAAAATTATTTAAGATCATCTTTTTAGGTGTTTTTTTCTTGAAACAGAGGCTTTTCTCCAAATAAGGAAAAGTTGTGTCTCAGGCTAAGGAAGGTGGGGAAAGGTTGAAGAAAATCTTGAGCTGTAAATTCACAATTTTTTATTTGAAGAAAAAAAAAAAGCCCCTCTATCCATTCTCAGTTACGACTCTGTTTATCTGTGTGATACACACATTTGAAAAGTGTCAGAAGAAACAGACTTTATCACAACATTCAAAGGGATTTACCATCCCTTGTGCACCTTGTTGGATAGAAAGATGACAACCAAGTAGAAGTTGTGGATCATTCTCTCCTTGCCTTTCTATCATGGTTTGATACCAGCAGCAATACTGGCTTGAGGTACTCATGAGTCCTCTGCCCTTCCACAGCAGCTTATTGCTCTGGTGTTTTGCTGGCATCACTGTTTGCGGAGGTGTAATGTGGACTGGACCACCAGCATGCCTCTTAAAGCTTTAAGGAAAAAAAAAAAAAAAACAAACCTAACAACCAACAAACCAAAAGCCCCTAAAAATTAAAAAGCAACCCCACAGAAGTCTCTACACGCTCTTCAGCCAGGTCAGGCAAGAGAAGGAAGTACAGAAGCCAGTGTTGCTGCTGAACTTGTACCCATTCTATCTTGAAAGAAGAGCAACCAGTTGCTTTGCGCTGTAGTGAATATAGGCAGACTAGAGAAAGACATGCTGACTATAAGTGCTTAGTTTTCTTTCATATAGTAGGGGGTAAAAGGTGTTAAATTAGTATTTTTATTTACCAGATTCTTTCATTGAATTGGAGTAAGCAAATGTTTTTACTGCAGCTTGCCACAAATAAACAGACGGGTGTTTGGAAATCCTGACCAGCTTTTGTGTAGGAGAGAGCAATCATAACAAACTGGTTCTGTGAGAAACTGAAAACAAATAAAAGATGAGCTGTTATTCATGGCTTACAAAAGCAGAAGAGATTGTGCACAAAAAGAAGCAAGTTATTTTCAAATACTGAAAACCATTGTTTGCAAACCTGGGGCAAATGTCAGTTACATTTCATGATCTCCTGTTTTCAGTCTGTAGAAAATCTCTGGAAACCAAAGGCAATGATTTTAACCAACTCCAGCCTCAGAGAAGGGTGAAAATCATCTCCAACTACTGCATTCAATACTGCTAGAAGTCTTTTGAATCTCCCCAAGGTATTTCCAGTAACATTTCTGAGTGTTACAATCTTGCAGTTAGCTTACAATGTTGCAGTTAGTTAAAGCAAAGAATCCTTTCCCCTAACAAAACTTTTCATTTCATACAAGGAAAGCTCTTCTTTTAGTACTTAAATTTGAGATGATTACCTACTACATTGACGTTATTTTCCTTATTATTTTGTGTTCTTTGCATTTTTCAGTCTAACATTACTGTACAAAGTGATAGGTAGGCAATACTCAGATGAGCAGAGTATTTCCAGCTGTTCAGCTGAGGGATGTATGCATTTATTTGTGGGAGGTTTTTTAGGAGTTGTTAAATGACACCAAATCCCGAGATCAATATTCTGTTTTTACTTCATATTGATACTTAGTTTTTGTGACTGAGTAAGGTCTGAGTATCTTAATAGCTGATAACTCATATTGGCTGTTTTCATGCAACCAGATCTATGCCCCAAAGAAAGCCTATAGCCTTAAAACATAGGGGTAGACTCAGACTAAAAATGGAGCTGATGAAGTGGTAATAAAAATCATACCTGAAGCTGCACCTTTTTGTTAGCTATTCCCTATGTGGAGCAGAAACCTGTCTTCAGCACTCTTGGGATCTGCACAGAGAATCTCATAGTTGTATGGCTCCACTGGAACCAAGTAGGCTGGTAAATTTAAACCATAGATCAAATGCTTTTGTGACTATGATGGTAGGAAAAAGAGATCTAATCTGTCTTACAGGAAGGATAAAACCTTCCATATAAACATACCATGAGGACATACAAGTTGACTGTGCTGTGCAGAAATACCCACTTAGCTCTGAACAAACTAGCAAAACCTATAGGAGCAGTATTGTTAGTACAGTGTTTTGTGTGGGTACCATGTTGAGAAGCTACTTGGATGTCTCTGCAAGCCTCTGCATTGGGCTTGAGGAGGTGAGGTGTTGATCTAGGAATTACAGACTGGTAAATTCCAATCCAGATTCAGAGATTTTATTCTCTATCTGTGGGAAATGGACTTCAAAGTCCACATTTACACAATGGTAAATTGGGGAAATACTTGAGTCCCAGCAGTATTGCTGCATCAGATTTCAAGTCATCTCAGAGGTTTGTATTGCCAGTAGCACTTACTGAAGGAATTTCATAAATAGCTAAGATCAAATAGCTTTAAGTTTTAGTTAGTCTGTAGTTTTTACTTCTTCTCTACTAGAAGTTGGTGGGAAGAGCCTTTGTTTGGTTATCTCAGAATCAGTATAAATATGGGGGTAAAGGCTTGCGTTTTTCAAATATAATGTGAGAGTTGCATGAGATAATGCTGCAAGGCTAGTCATAGCGGTGATGCAACAGTTTCTGTCTGCTCACTGACTGGCAACACTGTCAGATCTAAGAGTTAAAGTGCTGCAAGATAGAGATATTTCAAGTCTATTTTTGCATTACTTATTTATTTCTTAGAGAACAATGTCCTGATTAGGTAGGGGTGACTGTAGTGTTGCCAAGTAAATGAATGAACTTGGCCAAAGCTAGAAGTCAACCTTTTGTTTGGTTATAGTGACTCAGGTCATCTGGATGCAGTCCTGTACTTCTTGGCTGCATTTGGTATGTTACTGTCCAAAGATGAAAAAAACCCTGAGTCTGTGATTACAGTGCTGGATCATGTACAATATGACTACTCAGCTCATTGGCAAGGTGAGGAGCAGTCCGTCCCCTGCAAATCCTCTGATTCAAATCCAGGTTTTTGTGTCTGCCATTTGGTAAAGAGAGAAGTCAAACACCATTTAATTATCCTCTTAGTCCTTGGATCTATCTGCAGTCAGCACCTTTTAGGCCAGTGTGTCTCTGTTCCCAGCTCAAGGCATTGATGAATAGCTTCCATTTGTTAGATCATTCAATGGCTTTTAATTTTAGCATTGCCAACCTCAAGCATTCAAACACTGAAAGTCAGTTCCCAGACATCAGTAATTAAATAAATTCAGACACTTATCATTCGAAGTCATAAGTCTGGTGTTAGATTATATTTTCAATCTTCTCTCAGTAATAAATAATAAAAACTTCATTCTTTGTTTGAACTGAAAGCTTCAGGTGCAGTTAGATGCCAGGAGATACATTTGGTGATAGGGAAGGAAACCACCATGACTGCTTTATTTTGACTTTTCCTTACCTTAAAATGTGTTTATTTTCTGATCACCACTTACCTTTGATTGCAACAAAACTTTTCTCTAGTGACTCTGAGTTAGCATTTTTCTTCCTAAATCAGTCTGTGTCAAATTTTGATTTAGAAGGTTGGTTACTTCTAGTGGTGATGCTGTCCCATTGTTTCCTCTAGAGATGTACTAGCACTGATATATTTAAATTTCATTATTTGCTGTGGACCGAATGTAGAGGTGACATAGGTAGTTTCCATGTGGGTTAGAGGCTGGGAACCTAAACTAATGGAAAAACTAATTGAAGTCAAGGAAAGTCTTAGTGTTATGATAGAGCGTAGAGGCCAGAATAATATAGTAAAATACAGTAATTCCTCCCAAGTGATTCAACTTTATTAAAGCTTATGAAGTGTCTAGCATATTAAAAAAAATCTATATAAAGTAGTATTGTTTTGTTGGTTACATTCAGTTTAATTTGGTCATCATTCCTTTATGAAGTGGATTGTCCCTTTTATGTCAGCAAACATTGCTTTTGCTAATGTAAAAGTTCACAGCAGCTGGAATCAAATGCTTTACACTCAAACAAGAATGATTATTAAGAAGGTAATCTCTGATCATGCTGTTACTAGCAATATTTAATGTGTTTTAAATAATTAAAAATGCTAATGTGAAATCTTGTAGATGAAGTGCACAGTTAAGACAATTAACAACATAAGATCTAGTCAAATGAGTTGTTTGATGTAAATTCTTTTCCACTACCAAAAAAACACCAACCAACATCTAGATGAAAAAAGACTGTGTAATGCAAGTCTAACTCTATGCTCCGAACTGCTGAGAGAATTGTGGGTCTTTCAAATTTAGTCAGAGCTTTGACTTCTCCAAGGGCTTCAGTAACATTTTCAGGGAAGAAAGAACTGTTTTGTCCTTAAATGTGTCGATCCAGAAAAGATTTGGAGGAAGAAATCTCTTCAGGGCTCTCTTGGAGAGTTCTGGTGTTACCATATCCAGGATAATCTTCACAGTTTTCTGGGATACGAGCAGTAACAGTAATAGGCCACTGGTACCCTCTTTGTAAGTTATGGTTTCCTTGGGTTTCGAATTCCTTCTCTGCCTGGCAGTGTGGTTTTGATAGTGTCCACTGTGGCCTCTAGGAATCCTGTCTTGAAGCATACCCACAGGAAGATGCAACCACTGGCTAAGTTGGCTTTACATTCAATACCACTGATTTGGTGCTGAGTGAAGTGCATCTTCTCCAGGGACTGCACCTGTCCCCACTTTGCCCAGCAGTGGCTTGCTTGTTGCCTGACTGCCTTTTCCAGTTCTTCCCATAAAAATCCAAAGGTCTGTTCCACGCTGAAATCCTAGGTATCAGGGAGAAGTTTAAGTTACCTCCCACAGCTGAAGGAGCTCCACTCCTTTTATTGCAAGGTCATCATTAAAATATGAGTGGTTGATTATTTCAAGATTTAAGTTCTTTCTTCACTAGTGGGAATGATTTGCTCTTATGTACCCTTGGAGAAATGCTTGCCAATAGCCAGGCATTTCATAATTTGCCTAGCTACATCTGTAGGATTGATCTAGCATTCATATTTCACTAATTGTTTTCAAATATGCAGCAGCATTTCTACTAGCAAGCTATGAAACATTACAATAAAAAGATTCACAGAAATGTAGACTGTTAAACTGTGAATTTAGTCTAATTCTCATTGAAGACCTTGACCAAATTATTGATGAATTTGAAAATAGGAAGATTTGACCTGGAATAACTCCCACAAAATATACCATATCCTAGTTTTTAATGATACTCACATTTTTAAATTAAGAATATTAGTATTTGCTGTGGCTTTCTCAGACATCATACTTAGCAGAATTCTCTTTTGAGAAGGCTTCTTAGTCTGGCTTAATTCTGAAATATTCTAATTTGTTCCCTTTACTTTTGACTGTTGGCAGCATTGTATTTAAAAGCAAAAATCTTTGTGATTGTTGGGCAGTTATGCAAGGTGCTTTTATTGGTTTGGAGTTCCTTTGAATGATGAACATCTATCAGAGAACTTCTTGAAAATACGCTCACCAAAACTTAAATTACATAAAATAAGTTCTTTGGGTGTTTTGGGTTTTTTTTTTGTTGTTGTTTTTTTTTTTTTTTCCAGGGCTCAATTTACTTACCTAAACATGGATGTCTAGTGCCACTTGAGATACACATTCAGAAAGACTGGATGTTCTGTGTGTCCTATGTCATATCACTCATCTCCCCAGGGAGAGGTCTGGAATGACAGTAAATGTCTGTATATTATCAATTGAATTTAAGTCTTAATTGAGCTTACTTGGAAAAAAATAAAAAAAAATCAGTGCATGCATGTATTGCTTACAAAGTATTTTTGTTTATCAAGTGAAATAATCACTGAACTTCACGTAAATGGCAGTTGCACTAGAATTGCTACTGAGTCTTCTTATCCTTAACAAAACCAAACTTGCATATGACAAAATAATTTTTTTTAGTGTCACAGTATGTTTGCTTTGTATAGGTGTTAATTCTAGCTGGGAGTACAAAGGATTCCTGGGCTGTTGTGATAAATGGAAAGACTGCAACTCATAAATGTGCTGCACCAGGACACTTGAAGAGAAATGTGGAGGCATGTGCATTCACTATGGTTTTGATAAAATTTCCCCTTTTTGCCCCTTCTGTTTCCTTTTAAGAGATAAAATCTCTTCAAGAACAATGGAATCTGGAATAAATAGGACTCTAAGAATGGAGACTCCACAACCTCTCTGGGTGATCTTTTCCAGTGTTCAACCATCCGTACAGTAAAAAGTGTTTTCTTGAGTTCAGATGGAATTTCATATGTGTTAATTTGTGCCAGTTCAGTTATAGAAGAAGCAATGTTTTAAGCCGAATTATGAGTAGCTGTTTGTAGCATTTAATGATTTTAACAAGGTAACTATTGCCCTTACAATTTAAAAAAAAAAAGTTATTTTAGAAACAAGTGCTCCAAGAGCATTTTAAATTATATATAATATTTTATGTTGTCACATATATAGGTGTTGTCTTGGCAAAAGCTGGCCTCCAGTTGTGTACAAGGAATTATGCTTGGCACTGTTTAGCTTTCCCAAATGTAGTGGGTTTCCAGTGATTGGCATTCAATTCACAAACTTCGGGTAGGCATTTAGGACTGCCTCCACAAATCATCTTATGTTTAGTTCTAGGAGTGATATTCACAAACCCTAGAGACTTGCTGAGGTTCCCACTTTAGTGTCTGGGTAGTGGTAGAGGCTTAAAAACAAGGATTCTCAACAAGCCATAAGTTGTTCGTGTGTATATGAAGGGAAGAACAGGATGTCAATTTAACTGATGCAAAAAAATCAGAGGTGTATGTGTTCACAATTCCTCACTCTTCTGGAAGTAAGCACTCAACTCTAGCCATACAAAGCCTTTCATAGGTGCCTTTGTTCGCAGTGCCCTTACGAATTTAAGCAGCAAGTTGTTTCACAAAAGAAGTATTTTACTTCTTTCTTTTGATATTTAGCTTATCCTGTTTTCAATTAAAATAATCTTAGAACTATTGATGCAGCACTTGCCTAATAATGGATCTGAGTTCAGTTGTCCTTGCTGTGATGGGCATTCAAAACTGTTCCTCTCACCTCCTATGAAGAGTAAAATAACTATCAGACTACAGGCAGGACAAGATACGCGTGGGATTATTCTCGATTCTCTCCTGCTGTTGTGGTTTGTTGTCCCACTAAGAATGCGCACTTTGGGTCAGAAGGAGGGTAAGAGTAGTTAACCATAATCCAGTGATGAAGGTGGTGTCCTGGGGACAGGGAGATCCAATTCTGCCCTGGGAGCTGGGACCAGAATATTGAATTGGTATTTTGAAAACAGGGCTCTAATACAAGTTTCATGTACAGGCTGGTGCACAAGCATTAAGAAAACAGGAGATCTGAGTGTACTTTTTCTTGTTTGGTCATCTTAAAAGCTGAGTTTATACAAAATATAGCTGTTCAAGACTCTTCAGTTAGAGTATCTCTGCACTCACTGAGTACCTCTACACATTTCCATTACTGAGATGAGGTTATTGCTGAGAAGTGACAGCAGATGATGCAGTTTCTGGTCTGTCTTTTGACTGCCAAATGTGTTAACAGCTAATGTAGTCAGATCTGACTTGTGAATTTATACAAGTTTTACAAAAAATCCATTGAACCATACAGTCTGTCTTGAAATCTGTAGGTACCCAAAGGATTTTAAGTATTAATTCTGGCATTGTCTCTGAAAAAGAGCAGAGCACATTGAAATTTGATGTTTGCAAACAAGAACTCAAATGTCTCTCTAGTAACCTAATTGATAGATCTTAATTAGAGTGATCTTTTACTTTAGTACAAGGTATTATCTTAAAGTGAGTTTCTTAAAGTATGTTGTCAAAGATGTGACTCACGCTATAAAATGCATCATATGCATCCTCAAAATGAGTCTTTTCAGACTGTATTTCCTGTCATCTCCTCTCCCTAACTGGTATGTGCTTTCTGCTCCGAGAGGAATTTTTGTTTGCTGGATTGACACTGGGTATTAACAACAGTGGTCAATATCAGAACATTTCTTGTTAGCTGGTCTGGAACACAGAATAAGATCTATGTTAGAAATGGAATGTATGTTGAGCAGAGGACAAGAGAAAATAAGAAATTTCCTGTTTCCATAAAATCTGCTAGTATGATAGATGTCTTGTGCAAAGCCCCCCCAAAAAAAAGCTCTGGGTGAATCCCTGGAGGAAGAGAATGCACTAACTCTACCATCAACCTGGACAGGGCATTCAGCTGTTTTTCTGCATAAGAGGTGAGGTGTCCAGATGTTTTCCTTTGTGTTCCCAGCAGATGTGTGAACCACAGCTTCCCCTGGCAGCAGATGGGAACTGTACCATTCCCAGCCATCTTAATGCTTTAGGAGCTCACACATAGCAGGTTGTACTCACAGGGAGTAGGGAGAAGGCCACTGTTAGTTCCCCTAGTAAATCTGACCCTTGATAACCCTTCCCGAGTTAAGAGATCAAGTTTCCTTTTGTTGGTATGGTAAGAGTTTTCTGTCTTGGTTAAATTGGTTTTGCTTCCTTTGTCCAGTTACTACTTTGTACAGCCCTGTGTATATAGCGAAGCTCCTGCACATTTTTGGCTATAGGGTGCAAAAAATCCCTCTGACTTCTTCCATGCTACTTTCCCCATCCCAGATGTGTGTTCTTTTTCTAGCTTAGTTAAGGTTATAGAGGTACCAGTGACTGTGCAAACATGTTACAGGCAGTGAACGAAAGTGGTCTACAGTAATAAAACAGTGTACATGATGGAAATTCTGTTTTTTTCTGAACAATAGATGCTTTTTTGATCTGCAGAAGGCAGTGTAAAACAGGGTGAAGGGCAGGAAGAAACCATCCATCATGGGGATAGCAAGTGAGAGATTGTAGGACGGAAACCAGTGTCCTTCCAGAATGACATAGGCTTAATACTTTGTTAATCTGTATCCACGGTGCTTACAGTGCTTCTGAATGAAACTTTTGGATGGTTTAGTGAAAGCCTGGAATAAAAAGAATATAGCTCAGGTATGCTGAGAGCCCTAAAGAAAGGGGGCTGAAAAAAGTTACCGCTGCAGATAGTGGTAGTGCAAGTTCTAAAGTTCAGATTTTGCATGCCCCAGATCACAGTTTTGTGAGACAGTAACTGTTATGCAGCAAGCAGTATTGAAGATGACATACATACTTCTTCTATCTTGTCTTCCCTCTGATAAGACTTTAAAGCTTACTTCTTGAAGGCAAGCATAGAATTACAACGTATAGGAGCATCTTTACACTTACTGCTGCATGTTTAACTGACAGCATCAGTGTGTTCATGTATGTAACTCTTATCGGATGAGTTTTCTAACAAAATCTGACAGCTGTCTCTTTCTCCTAGAAAGAAAGTCAAGTGTTGGTTGGTCCTGTACATCCTGTCAGATTATGTCTTTCTGAAATATATCAAATTTAAAAAATGTAGTAGTAATAGCTGGGATAGTCTGCTACAAGGTGGAGGAGAAAAACTTTTGGAGGGAAACTGCCACTTACTCTTGGAGAATAATTAATTAACTTTCCATCACAGGAGAGACAGTATGTGATTACTGAGTGGGGCAGATGGAAGGTGGCAGAAGTGATCAATCCTTCTCTGGGGCAGCTGATCATCCTGGAAGGAGAACTTCTACCTGGAAGATGGGTCTGGCAGGAAAGAAGTGCAGCAAGGAATGGTGAACCTTCAGTGCAAGGGACAAGACTGTAAGAGACCACTGAGAGGAGCAGGGCGCAGATGCCTATCAGCTCTATGTGACTGAAAGAGGATATTCCCAAAAAGTGGAGATGACTCTGCAGACTTTACTGCTTAGGGCTTTCTTGATTGCAGTGTGTAACAAAACTTGGAGATGGGCAGTCATCTCCTTTCTCTCCCCTTACTTATACCACCCACAAACAATGGCCTGAAATACATTTGTCTGTAAGTCTTATTTATTCTAGTCATCTAATTAGTTTGGATTTTATCTTTCATATTAGAATTCTTTAATGTTTTAATCATTCTGGCTTTTCTGTATAGAAGTATTTTAATCACTGAGTTTGTTGTAAGGAAAAGGTCTAGATTAGATGGATCTACTTCAAAGCTCTAGCTAACTTCAGGTCCTGTCACCCCTACTTAAACTTGTAAGTCAATTAAAAGTGAATAGTATGAAAAGCTACATGTGAAGATTCCTTTTATACTTAAAGCAGCTTGCAGCTCAACAGTAATACAGGCATTGCTGTAATACAAGAGTTTATGCTGGAATGACATTAGCCAGGCTTATAAAAGTTTTGATATAATCTAAGTGTGGGGAGAGGGCCCTAGGGGAGTGTGTATGTGTCTTCCTAATACTGTTACTTCTTATTGACTTTATTGACTTTTTTAACATAAATATAAGTCATATGACAGGAATTTCAGTTTGCACTTTTTTTTTTTTTTAAAATCAAACATTCATCTGTTAGGAAGTGGTGGAATTAGAAATAGAATCACAGAATGGTTTGGGCTGGAAGGGACCTTAAAGACCATCTAGTTCCAACCCCCCTGCCACGGGCAGGGACACACTCCACTAGACCAGGTTGCCCAAAGCCCCATCCAGCCTGGCTTTAAACACTTCCAGGGATGGGGCCTCCACGACCTTTCTGGGCAACCTGTTCCAGTGCCTCACCACTCTCATAGTAAAGAATTTCTTCCTAACATCTAATCTAAATCAACCCTCTTTCAGTTTAAACCCATTACCCCTTGTTCTACTGCTACGCTCCTTGATGAACAGTGCCTCTCCAGCTTTCCTGTAGTCCCCCTTCAGGTACTGGAAGGCTCCCCGGAGCCTTCTCTTCTCCAGGCTGAACAACGCCAACTCTCTCAGCCTGTCCTCATAGGAGAGGTGCTCCAGCCCTCTGATCAACTTTGTGGCCATACCTATGCCTTTTCTTGTAGTAAGATGATCATAGGCAACTTAAATTTGGGCATTGGAGAACTTAGCTTCTTTCCTTTTCTAGAATTCTTAACTTCATGGGCATGTAACTTTTTAACACTTTTTAAAAGGTAAACTAAAGAAAAAAAATCTGGAAGAGCTGTACTGACAGCAGCATAATTGGAACAATTAGCACTGAGCTCTGCTGCCTGAGTAAACTGTCAGATATTATTCATTATAATTCAGCACAGTCAGCAGAAAGTGAAGGCAAGTGTTCTGCAGGTACTTCTCCACAAAAAAGATGCAAAACTTGGTGATCTTGATTCTAAAATCTAGATGTAATGGGCTATAACAGACACTGAGATTTTTGGTTGCTTTCTTCCAAATCTGATGGTTTTGTGTCATATGCAGGTTTTGGTCCAGGATCTTCCCTACCATTGTCTCTTCATCTTCCTTCTCTGTGCCTTCTCAGTCTTCACTTCTGAACTGAGCATTCAGCATTCTTGCCCTGCATTTACAGTTATTCCCAGCGGACCTCTGCCTTCTCTTTCTGTGATCATGCTGTAGAAAAATCATTACTTTCTCCTTATTTTATCCAGATATGCATCTGATTTTAGTATTGTGCAGTATTCCACTGTTTCCCTTTCCCCTTTGCAAAAGAGGAAAACCAAGAAACAACTGCAGATGTCTCACCTGGTCTTCATCACCAGCTTGCTCCTTATCTTTTATTTCCTCTTTCATCTTCTTTCCCACTTTTCATCTTCCTCTTGGCCTTGTCCAAATCTGTTTGATCATTAAGATGAGTGACTCCCTGCCCAATTTCCTAAAGGTGCCAGAAATTTTTTGATGCCTTCTTCTCTCCGCAGAAAGGTATTTGTAAATATGTTTGTTTTCTTACATTGAAGAGTGGAGGAATGGTTGGTTAGCTAGTTATGTTGCAACAGGCTAGAAGGCAATTCCTGTTCCTCCAGAGCAGAATTACGTATTTTAGTGTTTGATATAAATGGCAGGTTATTATTTTCTGCCCCCCTCCCAAAAAAAAAAAAAAGTTGAGAATCCAGAAGCTCTGTAATAAAGGAAGATTCTGAATGCCTTGTTCTGTTCTTGACTTGACTGGAAATTTTAACTTTGTACGAAGCATATTTTAAATTAGCAGCGTATACGTTAACAAAGGATCTCCAATTACTTACTTGAAATTTTTATTTTTTTTTAATATTCATTAATAACTGGTCCACATGTCTTCCACTCCAGTATCCATGTGTTTATGAAAGACAAAACATAATAAATAGAGAAGAACATATTTATAAAACTGCCTGAGATGGTTCCTATGTTAAGAGTTTGCTAGGACTTTGAATGTTCTTGCACAACACTTCTGTTTGGTGCAGGGATTTAAAAGCCTTGTTTGTGCTAGTAACATTGCATGGCCCATTCCAGGCCAGAGTTTGAAACTCAAAAATCATTATCAGTAGAGTGTTACAACAACCTCTGGCTAGGTCTTGATCTGAGCCATCTACTGCTCTCCCAAAACATTTCCAGGCACGGCATGGGAGTTAGTTGGTGACTTTTGCCAATTAGTCGTTTGGATGTGGCCATGTTATTTTGGAGGCCACAAGAGACCAGATGTGGGCTAGCTGGCTGTATGGGCAATGGAACCAGTACTGGTACTGTTAAATTTGCAAACATTGATGAAAATTTCCCTCCCTTCTGAAGATGCATGTGGGTGAAATTATCTACACTTCCAATGAAGAAGTGTCTAGGGTTTCCTTTGGGCTGTTAATGTCTATGAAAAATTTCATGCTAATTTAATGATGTGAGGTAAAATTGATAGTGATTTTTGTGATCAGTTACTGTGTGACATGAATAAATTGTCAAAATAGAAACATGGAAGCCTGTTACAAACTTGTTGCAATACTCTGATGTTTGGAGACCTGCCAGTTAGTTGTACTCTTATGTACAGGCTTTTTTTTTTTTTGGCTTTTTTTTTTTCCTTTCCCTTCTGATTCCTGGTGTTGAAAGCACCCAGAGAACACACAGCAAGTATTTTATACTATTGCAATTATGCTGGGGGGGCGGAGAGTCCTTGAAATAGTCTGGTCACTGTCGTGGAGGTATAGATTATCTTGAAGTATAGTTCTGCCACCCTGTGGCTAGTGAAGGTCATTCATAGAAGGTGCATGTTTACCTAGCTACTAGTTGCCGCCTTTTTCTTTAAAACTTCATGAATGCTGTTTTGTGGAGAAAGTTGAAGGACTGTTATAGGTCCCATAGAGATATGTAAACTCTCTCTGCTTTTATTGAAACGTATAAATACTCATTCACTGGAAATGCCATTAGTTAATAGATGTCATAATGGTGTGGTGTGTAGGCACATAACTGGTCACGTGGTCACCTCAGTTATGCAAGGCTATCTACTGTCCAGCAATCACTTATGCTTTTCTTAGTCTTGTTATGTGGTTTTAAGCAGAAAGTGTAATTATTAATGCTTCAGACAAGTATAAAATGCATAAGTTCATGTAGATTAATTGCTAAGGTTGTAGACTATCTACAGTGCTGTATATTCCTTTCTGGTGTAAATACTCCATATGAAGATTTGAAGTGGTTTAAAAAAAAAACCAAACACGTATTTTTGACTGTTACTACCCTAGAAAAGAATGATTGCTGTATTCAATAAAAGCACCTTGATGGTTGTGACAGTTAAAAATCGAAGGCTTATCTGAGTGAGGCCCTGATGAAGTTGACAGCATTTTAGAGTACAATTCACTCTTGTGGGTCCATTTCAGTTTTGGCTTCTAGAATTATTAGGAGAAATAATTATGATATCTCTAGTTAAATTTCTGTTGCTTTCCACTATGAAGCATTATGACCTCATTTAGAGAAGCCTTCCACATTTTGCAACAAACAAGTCGAATTTCCCAGAAGAAAAGTGCTTGGGTTTAAAGATCAGGGTGGGGTTTTGTTGTTTTTATCCAATGAAAATGCAAATGAAATTCCAATTGAAAGTTCAATTACAAACTACTTAAGTCACCCTGTCTTTTCTTTTCTTGAGGTCTACAGGAAAAATCTTGAAAGCATACTTTGCTAAAGTAATTGAAGAGTTAGGTTCATGCCAGCAGCAGTATGCTGTAAAACTACAATGCCAGAGAGCTTTCACCCTGTCATAGAATCATAGAATCCTAGAATGGTTTGGGTTGGAAGGGACCTTAAAGATCATCTAGTTCCACCCCCCCTGCCAAGGGCATAGACACCCTCCACTAGACCACGTTGCCCAAAGCCCCATCCAACCTGGCCTTGAACACTTCCAGGGATGGGGCCTCCACAACTTCTCTGGGCAACCTTTATAATGACTGTGAACTCAATGTATGGTTTAGATACTTTGAGAGTGCTTTGAGCGTTTGTTGCTCAAGTTTCAGAAAGATGAGAAAATAAGTTGTAATGTTGTTCTCCCAACTGTTCCTTAACAATGGCACATGGATGATGTGTAAGGAATGGCCACCTCCTTTTGCCAGGTGAATAATTAGTATCATAGCTTGAATGATAGCAACAGTGAGTGGCTCTGAAAAGCTAAGCTGATAGTGTACAGTGGTATGTTATTATAGTTGTATAAAACTGAATTTTTTTCAAATGAAAAATCTTAAACAGTACACACATATCCTGGAAACAAATGTGTTCTTGAAAGTCATCAAACTCCAAATGCATGGTTTCCAGTAGAACTGCAGACTTTTTCCTTTCATGGGTAGCATGCTACTGTGTTGTTTTATATGATTGCATATGGTTTTATCAGTAGAATGCACCAACCTTTTAAGTGGTAGTGTAGGTAGAATATACCTTAAGTTACACAGATGACCATAAACTTGTTGGTTGCATTGTTGTTTGTTTGGTTTTTTAATCTGGATGCCTCTTCAGAAAAAATGTTCTATATACTGATATATTCAGATACATAGAAAATATAAAGCCACAAAGAGGGATATAAAGGCATAAAGATGTGGTTCTGCTTGTACATCCTTTATCCCTGCAGTTTCATTTTATGTTTCTGTGGTTTAAGACCTTAATGATTTGTGAAGTCAGATTGTAATTTGGTAGTGATAGACAATAAATTTCATGATTCTAATTGGCTGGAGCTGATGGCCTGAAGATAGCAATGACCTTTCCAATCTCACAAGAATATAGTTTGTAACTAATCAGAGTGTAACAGTTTGATTTTTCTTACTGTGTTTTTACTTCATTATTGATTTTGCTGAATGTTTTCTTGTGTTGTTTTGACTGACTCCTATTTTTCCAAACAAGTACAGGTTTTCAATTTCTTATTCCTTTTGTATTGTAATTTTCATTAAATCTAAGATTTTTTTTTTTTCTTTTGGTACTATGAATGCTTTCTCTTGAAAGTCACTATATTGAGGCACTAAATTAGATGAGAAACTCATGGTCGAGCTGAGTTATGGTTTCAGTGACAACATTGGGCAGTGGCAGGGTTTTCCTCACAGTTGTGATGTTCTTGAACGTTTTTGTATGGAATAAGAAAAACCTTTCAATTCTTGAGGGTCTTAAGGAAAAAGGGAAAAAGTACTGTTTCCCAGGCAAGTGGGAGAAATATGTTAATATACTCAGAAGAGCAAGTTTGCAATCAAACTTTTTTTTTTTTAGCTTTTTCCAAGTGTTCCCTTTTTGACAAATCAATTTGGCAAAGCTCTGATAAAAAATAGAAGATAATGCTGTCCTTTATTTTTTGTGAATAGTAAGCTCATGTAGTCTTGTTTCTGAAGAGACTCTTATTCTGAGATAAGGTGAAGTACAGCTCAAAAGAATGATTTATTCTTACTTACTAAAACCAGAGTACTTAAAAGACAAAACCAGAGCTCCTATGAATAAAGATCTAAACTAGGACAGAAAATTGCCATGGGTAAATCTTAATGGTCTTATTCTGCGTCCATGACAGCATCCTTCAGTATGTGCTATGAAGTCATTCTGGAAGGAAATGGATGTAGTGAACTTCTGATTTTTAACTGTTGCATTTTCTTTTTAAATAAAGACCAAATTTAAATCAGATATTTGAAGTTGTCAAAGAGAAAACAGCATTTCACAAAGTCCAAATGCTTTATCTTCATGACATATCTAGTTGGTTCAAAACAGGAGAGAGTAATATTATGCTTATGATCCCTTTGGTTTATTTTACACCTGGTGTATGTTATTTCTTCTAACTTAAAGTGAAGTATGGTTTTAAGTGAAATTGTTTTTCACTAAGATACACACTTTGAAAAGGACTGACATGAGGGAAGGAAGATAACTAATTGAAGATTACTATTTGAAATGCAAAATCTCTTTTGAAGTCATTATATATTGAGTCTTGTTAATTAATTTTTGTGTATGTGAATTTCTATAAGTTTCTATCTAATCTAGTTTGGCATACTGCAAATTTAATAAGAGTAATGTTGATTGACCATTTTCTAATATAACCTAAGATTCAGAATTAGGGAATATTAATAAATATATCTAAATGAAGTATTGCTGACTGGAAAGATACATTATCTGTACTCATAGAAAAAAATCAAGTTTAGTGGGAAGTTTTACAAATCAGTGGTTACTGACAAGTGAGACAACGTCTATTTAGGAAGATAACTAAAAGTTGCTTATGTGAAATAAGATAAAAATCTTTACTTAAATCCTTAGGGTTTGGCTAGCTGGTTTGAATTAGTGTTAAAATTGATTATTTAAAATAGTTTTTTTTGATAGGCAGTATTGTTCTAGATAATGTAGAAATAGATAAATGAGTGGCTTTCCAAATTCAAAGTAAAAAATTAAAGGAGAGATTAGAGGGCTTTTCACACACTAGAGGAGTTTGTAGGCAAAGCAATATTTAACTAATGCAATGTCATTCTATGAAGTTTAGTGGTAAATAGAATATCAGCAACCTTATTTGTGATTAACTGGATGAAAGCCTAAAGTGGTACTAGTGTAAAGGACTCCACAGTTCCCAAACTTTCTCCCTGCATTCTGTATTAGGATATGAAGAACATAGGTCTTCCCAGAAAGGCAAGCCAGTCTTTCTGCCACTCTGTGAGTGAGTCTGAAAAAGCAGGGGCAGTTGTGGAGAGTGAAGCAGTAGCAGTTTCATTCTACTTGAAGACATCCCCAAGGGTTCTCTGCAGCCTGCTCTTCTACCTCACTCCAAATGTGGATCGTCAAAGGAGCAGGGATGTTGCATCTGGTTGCAATGAAGATTTATGTATGATAGCTGCGTGGATCTTGGTGAGCTGTTTGAAAGATATTTGACTCAAATTTTGTGTTGCAGCCTTTCACAGTTATGCTTTTTATTTAGGAGGGGAAAAAGGCATCAGTTGCTGTGTAATTTTCTGACCTGTCATTTAAAGGAGTTCAGATACTGGACATGAGGATCTCTTCTGTTTGCAAAAACACCTTTCGGTATCTCTTGAATATTGTATTAAGCTGAACTCTGTGAAGTGGTAGCTGCCTGTGTTTCACTTCTTCGATTTTTCTCAAATTACAGTTTGTCAGTCTTGCCAAATTTCTGGGAAGGGCAGCGTCTCACTTCTCCCACAGCAGCACAGTTACCTAGAACTGTGGAGGCAGCTGAGAGAGTTGCAGGTGGATGGAAAGAGCAGCCCAGCCCAGGTGGAAGAGGATCCTCCTCTGTAAACTGCTAAGGCCGATGACCAATGATTAAGTAATCTGTACATTGAAATGGAGCTTTCTGACTTCTAGATAGGCAACAGACCCCTTGCTTTCTTCTAAACCCATACTGGGGCTCAGGGGATGGGAGAGGAGTGAGCATCTTGTTGGGAGGGGGATAATGTAGTAACTGCTGCCTAAGGTGTAATTGCCTTAGTAAAGAAGAGAGAACTTGTTTCTTGTCAAGCACTATTTTATTTTTGTAATAACACATTTAAAATCAGGATTTTCAAATCACTTCAATTCTGACTTGTTAACAAAAATAACATTATGTCATCATGTTCTGTGAGTTCACATTGAGGTTGATTGTAACTCAGTTCTTATTTAGATAGAGCAGATATGAAAATTATTGATGAACCTGCCAAAGTGATAAATTATGTAGAAAAGCTGCATGTTTTCAGGCATCATGAAAGACTAGTTTCCATTATGAATATATATTTTTACTAGTTTTGCAAGACCAAGCAAGTATGGTTAGAGGGGGAAAATGTTTCTTAGGCACCACATCCAAAATACAGAACCTGTTTATGCACAGAATTAGTGCTGGGATGATCTGGATTTAAGTCCTTCTGTAAAATTGGATATGTGAGCTGGAAAAAAAAGCTTATTACTTGGGGAGAAAAATAATGAATTTTGTGGCATTCAAGTTATTTTTAGTAGTAAACTAGAATGAATATGAGTTTTGTTTGATTTCCATACCTGCTCTCTCTTAATCTAATGCATATTCTGTTGGCATGTAGTTTCAAGAATTAATCAGAAATACTTTCTTTCCTGCAATTCATTTATAAATAATACAAGGAAAAACCCCCCAAAATTATGAGAAAAGGTGTAACTGAAATTCTCTCAATGCCTCAGACACATTTTTGTATAAATTTTGAAGGTGGTATTGGTTCCTCAAGATTAAACTAACTTAAATGAATGAGACCATTTTCTGAAAAAGAACACGTGCATTCTGCCAATAGATACTTTCTGGAAATACTGCTTTCTCTAGTATTTCCAAAACAAAGGAAGAAATACTGCTTGCTTAAATACTATTTTAAAAAAAATAATCTTTGAACAAATAATTCTTGAACTACACTTCTAATTTAGATTAGAGAAGAAGCATAGCCTAACCATATGTGATGGGTGCAGCAGAGTGGCATACTGCTCCAAAATGTCCTGAGAGTTAAAAAACCCTACTTTTTACTCTGCTGCATCATAAGACCAAGACAAAAAATGAATACAAAGACTGACATTTTGTGAGTCTGCCATAGAATGAAAACTGTTTTGATATATTAGTTGGAGATAATAATTTGTGTGGACAGTATGATTTCTTTTGAATTGCTTTTCTTTGAAATCCCTAGATACACTGTGTTTTCATAGAAAATGACTGGTCTCCCCCCATTCCCCACGAAATTATTGTTATATTCTTTCCGTGCTAACTGGATCATTATTAGGTTCTTTTTATTTGCAAATTCTTAATTTTTGCACAATTCTAGGATATGAACAAACTAATGAAGCAATAAGAAAATAAAAGTTAGTTGTAAAATATAATAGGAACATCACTGTAAACCTGTGAAAAGTTAATGTCTCAAATAATATGCAAAAAAATGTTTCATGGCAAATTTAGCATGTATCTCAAACGTAAGATCTAGTGAGCGTTTTCTGTTTGGCCTATATTTTTCCTGTTAATCTCCAGCATAATGGAGTATTTCACTGGAACAGAAGGATTTAGGTGGAATTAAAGTTTTCCATTTAAACCAAAAGTCTTATCCTTACCTTTATAAACTAATCTTTTAAACCGATTTAATTACTTGAAGTAGTTAAATAGAAAGACAATAGTATGTCTTAAATGTTCTAACACAAAGAATTTCCTTCTGTACCGATGAAAGTTAGTTTACATAAAGAAAATGGATCCAGCTATCTGAAACAGAAAAAGTCTCTTGGTACAAAGGATTTTGGAACGGTCCCGGCACAGCACATCCATGCCACAAGTGGAAGTGTCTTTTTTTTTTTTCTTTAAGATTAAATACATCAGAATCTCCAATTATTAAAATTTTTGAGCTACATTAAGTAATTCTATTTTGCTAAACAAAATCAGTGCAGTACTGATTAAATTACGTAGATTTTAAAATAAAAAGTGAGGCCTGCTGTGCTGGCAATTGGGAGGAAAAAGAACATATGGCAAAATTTAGTAAAGATCCATTTGTCTGGGCAAAACATTGAGCTTGGTATGGGACTGAGTTTTGTTAATTCTTTGAAGCATATGCCTTAGTTATTTTAGAAGGAATACTTTTCCCTCCAGGTCTTGGCCCTTCTCTTGTTTGCTTATACTGCTGTGTGGGGTTTTTTCTTGTGGTCCAGAGAGTTTGGATCTCTTGAAAAGGTCAGAGGAAGCTTGAATTTCTTCCCTACTAGTCTCTGGCTGTTGTCGGATTTCCTAGCTGCAGCTAGCAATATCAGGACTGTTAGACATTTCTTAGCTTAAAAACTTGGCAGATTTGAGAAGATGAGGAAGAAAAATTGATTAAAGTTTCTTACTCATGTTTATAAAAATGTGAATTGTGCTCTACTAGTTTCAGGGGAGCTAATTGTAAGAATGCTTGTTTCTACAGACCTCAAAGATCACCTAGCTCCAACCCCTCTGCCGTAGGCAGGGACACCCTCCACTAGACCAGGTTGCCCAAAGCCCCATCCAACCTGGCCTTGAACACTTCCAGGGATGGGGCATCCACAACCTCTCTGGGCAACCTGTGCCAGTGCCTCACCACCCTGATAGTGAAGAATTTCTTCCTTATATCTAATGTAAATCTACCCTCCTTCAGCTTAAGGCCATGACCCCTTGTCCTATCACTACACTCCCTGATAAACAGTCCCTCTCCAGTTTTCTTGGAGACCCCCTCTAGGTACTGAAAGGCTGCTATACGGTGTCACCAGAGCATTTTCTTCTCCAGGCTGAACAAGCCTGACTCTCTCAGCTGGTCTTCATAGGAGAGGTGCTCCAGCCCTCTGATCATCTTCATGGCCCTCCTCTGGACTCTTGGGGGCCCCAGAGCTGGATGCAGTACTCCATGTGGGGTCTCACAAGAGTGGAGTAGAGGTGGAGAATCACCTCCCTCAACCCGCTGTTCATGGTTCTTGTGATGCAGCCCAGGATATGGTTGGCTTTCTGGGCTGTAAGCACACACTGCCGGCTCATGTTGAGCTTTTCATCAACCAACACCCCCCGGTCCTTCTCCTCAGGGCTGCTTTCAATCCATTCTCCGCCCAGCCTGTAGCTGTGCCTGGGATTGTGCTGACCCACATGCAGGACCTTGTGCTTGGCCTTGTTGAACTTCATGCGATTCGTACAGGCCCACCTCTCAAGCCTGTCAGGGTCCCTCTGGATGGCATCTCTTCCTTCTAGTGCGTTGACTGCAGCACACAGCTTGGTGTCGTCAGCAAACTTGCTGAGGGTGCACTCGATCCGACTGTTCATATTGCCGGCAAAGATGTTAAACAGCATCAATCCCAATACTGACCCCTGAGGAATGCCACTCATCGCTGATCTTCATTTGGACATTGAGCCGTTGACCACAACTCTTTGTAATGCTTTGGCATTTATATAGATATTGTAGTGGTGTAATAATTATGAATATTAGTTCTGTATTAGCAGTTCTGGTGTAGGACTTAGGCTATTTAAGGACCTAGTTAAACCTTTTGTGTATACCAATCAAGTTAACCATTGAGCCTCTTCTTTTGGTACTGATGAATACAAAGTTTGAACTTAGAAGCCTCTTCTGACCACTGAAATGTTGCATAGCTCGCATATGGGTGTGTACAACAGCAGGTACATTGATCAGGAAATGTGTTTTTTCATTAGTTGACAGCACCTGGACCACTAACAATATGCTGTGGTTTTCTGTGTCTTGAAGGATAAAGTGGATTGTCTTAATATAACTAGAAACTGAGTTGATGGCGAGAGTGAAATGTTCTGAAACTATTATTGGGAAGCACTGCATAACAGTTTGCTGAGCATCCAAGTTGAATCATCAGCATAAGTTCTCAATGACCTACCTCCTTGCTCAACACTGTAGCCTTTTAGGGAAAAGGGAGAAA
Organism: Grus americana; assembly: GCF_028858705.1. Lineage (NCBI taxonomy): Eukaryota > Metazoa > Chordata > Aves > Gruiformes > Gruidae > Grus > Grus americana. The sequence continues at coordinate 44,236,447 of NC_072854.1, forward strand.
AATATGAAAGCATTTCCATTCTTCAAATTTTGCTGAATTGTAATACTTCATTGTCATATATGGTTTAAATAAGCAGCCAAAGTGTGTACCTTTCTTTTGATTATTTTTATTTTTTTTCCTTTATACCTCATAAATAAAGTTAAAATGTCATGTGTTGGCTGTGCTGGCTGTTACACCGGTTAATAATTTGCCATACAACCCTGTTTTCAATAATTTATTTCTTTGGACTTCAGCTGTTCAGGATGTAGTTTTCTATGCCAGGTGCCTGTCCCAGATTGAAGTTTTAGAAGTTACTGTTCTTGAGAATGAGGTGGAGGAAAACTACTTTTCACCTGGCTAAACACCTAATAGTATCTGAATTGAGTGGCTGTTACTCTTTCTGCGGTTTGTAGTAAGGACTTGAAATCTACAAGGAGTTCTCAAGAGTGTTCCTTATATTCAAGATAATCCAGCTAAACAAAGTTTTCAGCCTCCCACATTCCAAACTCTTGGATGGTTCTATTTGATCCTTCCACTGCTGTGGTGCAGGTGACAGCACTGCAGAAAGGTAAATAGATGTCATTGGGCCTCTCTGGCAAGTAGGAACTGTAGTTTTGTCCGGAGAATGAAGAATTGTGATTCAGGAGAATAAGAAAAGGATTAATAGTCCTTTCTTGCAGGTTGCTTGTTTGTCTGTTATCTGGGGAATGACTGAGGGCTTAAATCTGCCTTCATATATCCATTGCAGAGTCTCCCTGAAATTAGCGTAGTGGTTTTCAAAGTAAAAACTACCAGTCAGTGTAAGATTAAGTGGCAAAATTAAGAACAAATTAATGTAAGTGAAGAACTGGATTATTTGTACTTTTGTTTGTTTAATTAGGAACACTACTAAAGGATATTTGTGGTGTTTCAGTATTGATCTAAGTGGAAGCCTCTGATAGCACTTGGAATAGGGCATTATTTTAATTGGAAAGCAGAAGAAAACCCTTGTATTGAAGATGACCGCTTTTACAGGGGCACACTGGCAGCCAGCAGAGATGGACATGTTCTGTCACCTTATTCAGGCACTGAGAGGTCAGTGTGAGATCTGTAATGGTTTGACAATTTTGAGGAATAATTATCTGTTACAACATCCTATATCCTTTTTGTTACAAAAGCAACGTTCAGTAGTCATTAAGCAGCATAGGTTAATGTATATGGTCACTTTAATATTTTGCCTTTTTTTTAAAGCTATAGAGTTTCTAAATCAGATCATACTGCTTGTATGTACTGTACTGTTTGTATTTGCTATGTTTGTTTATATCCAGGTTGACAGTGGTAATTGGTCATAGCACCGATTAGTCATTCATAATGTTGCTCTGGGAGAAGTGGGAGCTGCCTTTTGGAGCATACAGTGAACCTATCCCCTCTCCCCCACCAAATTGTGTCTTTATGATAAATTAATACAGTCAAAGAATGAGTTTAGGTGTATGGCAAACCTCTTAGATCCTAGACAGGCCTGTGAGATTACACTGTGAGAGATGTAAGATTTTTATAGCTGTATGTTATTCTAAGAAGTAAGCGAACACCAACAGATGGTTCTGGCCTGCTCTTCAAATTGAGGGATTTTGGGGAAAATATTTCTCTCCTCACCACTCTTCCACTCTTTTTGAAATAATATGTGTTCCTGAATTTGCAGAAAGGAGACATGTCTCAAGGCAGTTGATGCAGGAAATTCAGATGGGAGGGTATGAATTTCTAGAAAAGACTAGAGGAAAGGCCAATTTCAGAGTGTACTCAATCTACCCAATAAAATTTCACATGCACCTATTCTGTATGGTAGTCTTTCTGAAATAAAAGAATTGAAGAAAGTCACCTTTGAATTACACATCCTGAAAGTATTGATCTTTAAGACTGAGGCTGTGTGTGGTTTGAATTTTAATGTTCCTTTTTCTCTTTCTAGCTGGAATGCTTGGTGCTATCCCTACAGGATTATAAGCTTTGATATTCAGAAGAACAAAACTGAAAGATGCCATCTGAGAGGTGCTTGAGGTATAGTACTTGGTAGCATGTAGGAAGTCATTCACATTTAGGATGATGTTTACCAAAGCATCAGTTAACAGTAGAAAAGTGAAACTAATTTTTTTGCCAATTAGGTAGGCATTCACATTATTAAATATGTATCCATGTTATAATCTGCAAAATACTACTTTCTTGTTGCTACTTATTTCTAGCAAAGAGAAGCAATGTCTGGGATTGATTTGGGACCCACAGTCTCTTTGTATGTTATCTCATTTATGCCTTTGTCTATACTTGCAATTTTTGATTGTGGAAGCAACTGACATTTTACATTTGTGCATCTGAATTGATAGCTGGTGATCATTTTTGGTGTGTGTAGTGTTCCACTATTCAAGACATATATTAGTTTTCCAGTTCTTTGAAATGGCTTCAAGGCATTCTCTCCAGACTCATCTTCCTGCCTTCGAGAATGTCCCATTCTGTCTCTTTCTCTCTTACAGAGTCTTAATCATCTTTATGTACTTGCCAGTCTAGCTTTTCTCATTTATTTGTATTGCCCATTGTCTCATCAGAGAATTTGATATTTAGAATTTAATTAGTTTCTGGGAGCACTTTCCAGCAGAACACTCAGTAGAATTTATTAATCTAGTTGCTTTTCCTCAGAACCTTGCACTAGTCTGATATGCTGGTAGTTGTTCTGTTTTACACAATAGTTAACACTTGTGGGCTGATCTGGGAGCTCAGAGGTGTACTTCTTATTGCGGGGACATCATATCATTCCAGTTCTGTTCCCTTTTCCCTGCTATGCTTCTGTGGCAGAAGAGAATCAGGAATCCTTGCATTTTATAGCTGTTGAGTATATCAATGGACTGTATCGCTACAAAGTGGCCATATTATGTTTAATGAATCAGTGCTTTTTCATTCATAAATTCCAGTTAAATTGTCTTGCATGTGTATACATTCTTCATATGTTGTTATCGCAAGGGTTACAGGCAATTGATTTTTCACTTTTGTCATTGAATTGATAAACAAGATTATGATAGAGCTCAATTTAAAACTACAGATGCCTGATTTTATGTGCGCGCACACACACACACAAATATATATATATAAAAAAATTTTCCTACAAAAATTACCCTTTTGCCTTGTACCTCTGATCTGTTTTCTGTTGAGTGAAACACACACAAGAAGAGGACTTCTTTTCCACAAGAAAAGGAGTTTCACCTCTGGATGATGGTGAAAAAAGCAAGAGGAATGAAGGTCTTGGTTCACAGCATTGGGAGAGAGGATAGTAGTAAAAACAGAAATAAAGAGAAACCATCTCTAGGCTTATTATACTTGCACAGATTATATTCCAATTTTTTAACATTCTCGTTTCCCTTAGGAAAAAATGACAACAACAACAAAAACAAAACAAACAAACAAAAAAGCCCTAATTCTCCCCCCCCCCCCCCAACCCTGAAGCCCCAGTGTTCTTCCAGGTTCTTAAGGGGAAACAAGGGTGAGCAGACTGTATGCTGCAGTTCTCCAGGAATCAGTAACAAAAGTGATGGTTAACCTTTGACTTCAGATTCTTTATTGCTGTTGATGAAGGCTGGAGAAAAAATACAGTTTTATAAGTTTATTTTTAATACAGCAAGTTGAAGCTGTAGCATTGCCTGCCAAAAGCAATACATCTTGGTTTGATTTAGTCATTTTGCTATAGAAATTACAGAAGGGAAATAATTGTTAGAAATTATTCCCTTGTATTTTAACAAGTTACATTTCTTGATAATTGTCATTTAGACTATCAGTGGGGTTCCACAGACAGAAGAGCTGAAGGAAGAGGAATCATTTCAATGAATTATTTTAAAATGTATGTAGGGTATGTCCCTGTGTGAAACCTGAACTATTAGAGAGTGAGTGAAACTCAGATACAGGTTATTCCCATGTAATTTCACTTTGGCCATCATTCTTCTAGAAGTAATGTCTTAGTTCTTGTCTGTTAAAAGATTAGATTACAGCCAACAGTCTGCAAAGCAGGTCTGCATTAGTTTACTGTAGATGCCCAAGGTGCAGGAGTGGGATAGGCAGTACGGAGAGTGTGCGTTGATGGGAAAGGAGAGTATAGCAGCCACACAGCTGCTGCACAGCATGTGTATGGAGTGAATCACATGATTGTAGTAGAAAGATGATAACTTATTTACCCTTTAATTAAAAAAAAAAAATATACCTTCACTTTGATTTACTCAGGAATGACTCTCTGTAAACTCACCTTCTATAAAGACCTAGATTCTTGGGCAATATAAATTGATATAGTCTCACAGATTTCAAATAAACTGCATTGTTTTGTGCCAAAGAAGATTTGCAGATGTGTTTGATTTGTTTCTGTTTGCATCAACAATTATGTTGTCTCTTCCTTCTGCTGTAGAAAAGGAAGCTGAAATCAGACAGTCCTAGGCTGGATGACATGGAAATCTTGTATTCATACAAGGATATATTCAGAGGTGTGAAAGGCCTTAGCATTTCAAAAACAAGCAAATATTCCCCCCCCCCCCCCCAAAACAAACAAACCCCACAAAACTTCATAAATATGAATGACCTGAAATGGTCTGAAAACATTCAGTAATGCAGTATCAGACTTAAACAGGCCACCTGAGACCATGAGTCTTTATTCTTTTTAGTATGACTAGTTAAATACATATATACATGCTCCTTTCCACTAATGCATTGGTTTGAGCTACTTAAATTTTTCTATTGCACCATTGACCTAGGCCGTTTATTCTTCTCACTTAATTCTAAAATGATTCTGAATTAGTCCTGTGAGTCCAACTGACTTGCAGTGCAGCAAATGAAAATCAGAACACTTGAGGTTTTAAAATTTGAGTATGTAATCAGGTTTCATAATACTTTGTTATACTGAGCTTTTCTTGTGATGTCTATACCATATAAAGATTTTTGCCTGACAGGGTTCATGACTTTTTTTTTCTTTCCATTAATTATCAAACAATCTTGTCTTAGAAAAAGTTCTGCATTTCTGACAGAATCTCCTTGTTTCCTACCTTTTTTTGACAAAATCTTTCCCCTTTCCCCTCTCAGCGTTCAGGAAATGCTGACAGGTCAGAGGCTTTGTCAGTCCAGCTCCCATAATGATGCTGTCCTGGCAGCCTTGAACCAACAAAGAAGTGATGGCATACTTTGCGATATCACCCTTATTGCTGAAGAGCAGAAATTCCATGCACATAAAGCAGTCCTGGCAGCCTGCAGTGACTACTTCCGAGTAAGTTCAAAGATTTTTGTCTTTTCATATAATAATATTAAAAATAACATTGGGCGGGTGACGACGGACAGGGATGATTATAGATATTATACTGAACCAGGCTTTAAATTTGAGTCTACAGAAAATTCAGGATTATTCCATATTCAGTAGAGTATATAACTATAAATATCCACATGCATGTCATAGGAAAGAAATGTTAAGAATGTAATTAAGTTTTATATGATTATTTATGAGGAGTCTTCCTTCCCTCTGCCCCAATAGAGATAGGCAGTATATGTCTTTCTATGAATCTTATGCCCCAGTAAAGTCAGAAAGTGGAAGATATTCTGTAGAACCCAGACATTTGAGACAGCTGTGATTAGAGCATAGAAGGATGGGAAGAGGGAATTTAAATATTAATAAATGCAATTTAAGTCAGCTTGAGAGTGGATTTTTGTAGGGATGTAAATGGTTACTCTCAAAGAGGAGGCCATAGCAATTTTTAAAGCATAATAAAACTTTATTTTTCAGAAACAAGTGTTTCTGAAATGTAAAGATTAAAATATTTGCAGGATAATCTAATTCAGATACTCAGCATGGAAAATTGAACCCAGGTGCTAAAATTGGAGTAAGGGAAAAATTGAGTTTTCTAATAGGAAGAACATACTTCATATGAAGCAATTCTACTAGCCTTCATTATATTGTACCTGTTCGAAACATTGGACTGTCTGTAACTTTTCAGTTGACTGGTGGTTTTAAGTGTGTCATCCTGTTGTTATTCAGAGACTAATGCTGAAATTAAATTAAAGGTCTGTTTTCTCTAACAAAGTAAGTTTGTTTAATATTTTGCCTACATGGTAATTGTAGTGCTAAGAACTTCTTTATGGTGACCTTTTTGATTTGTTACAATAGTAACACAGTGTATGACAGCTGTTTTATATCCTTAATTACCTGAGCAGTATTTTTATCTTCCTGTCAACTCTGTGTCTGTCTTTTGGTTAGAACTGAGATTTAATTTATTCTGTGTATTTATGAAATATGGTTAACCTTGATGTTACTTTCACTATGATGATGTTGAGCCAATTGATTATTCATTTTTTTGAGCTTGTTTGCATGCTTGTGTGTTCTGCTACCACAGACTTTGTACTGCCATAGCTGCTAACATTGCTTTGTCATAGTGCCCTGGCCTGCTGTAACACAGATTGCTTACCACTTTTTTTTTTTCCCTTTTACTCCAGTGCACAGAGAGGGATTTTTGAGCTGTCTAGCTCTAGCAAGTACTATATATACTTGTTGATGACAGATATACTACAGGGCTGCTGTTCTGGTTTGATTAAAATATTTTAATAAGGGTGCTGTATCATTCCTCCATACCTGTGACATAGATTCCTTTCAGTGCTCATTGTACCCAGGACATAGAAAGATCGTAGAGTGGGCAGCTGTACTCAGTGTTCAAGCAGTGTGGTAGGAACAGCTTCTACCTTGGTCATTTATTGATTGACCTTGAGACTTAGAGCGCTGTGACTCACCCTCTTATTTCCAATTGAGTTACTTGGTATTTGCTGGACAATTATTGAAAATTAAAATCTTAGTGCCCTATGGAAAAGGAAAAAAAACCCAAGTTCTACAATAGATCAAATTCCTAATTGCTACATAAATATTTTCTATTAAAAAAAAAATACTGAGAGGATGATCTATGCAGCATTTAGTAAATTGATCTGCCTCAAAATTGTCATAATTTGGTAGGACGTATTATTTAGGCTTTAGGTATCAGCTATAAATATGGAACTTGTGCTTTCTGAAATCAGCAAAAGAGTTTCTGTTATTAATGGACAAAAAGCTTTGTTAGAAAATTGTGAAATGAGATTTATGTTCTGTAGGAAGATGGCAAAAAAGTTACCATATACTATCTTCCTGACTTGAATAACTTAGAAAAAGCAAGAGTTGATTAAAAAGTAATAATGTTTTGTATTTAAACTGAGATTATTAATGTTTTTGTATCTAGGGGGATTTTGCCTAATTTGAGCTACCCAAATATTCATTTTCTAAGATTTAGGAGAATGACGCCAAGCTTCATTCAGAGTCAGTGAAGAGAAATGGGCATTTCCAGAGTATGATAAAGGGGGACAGAAGATTTATTTAGAATTAAATGATTCACCATCTGGAAGTGCCAGATCTCTCCCCACTGGTCATAAAGACTAGACTCACATGCTTCAAACTTAGCTGTTAATATTACATAAGATGATTTCTACCTTTAGTTTTTCCTAGATTTTTTTCTTGGAGGAATTCTTGGAAGAACTGTGCAGATTTTCTGACCCTGAAGTCATTGCCATGAGAAACTCACATTTCACTAACTTTTGTGGGATTTTTTTTTTTCCATATAAGTGCAGGACTGCAGTGGACAGGATTCTGGGAACATCAGATGTTGGAGTTGCCTTGAATAGAGCTGAGATGACAACACTATACATCAGTGTGACACAAAGAACTTGCCTACCCTAGTTTCTGGTTTCTATGGCTTGTAGATTTGATTAATACACCAACCTACCTTCAACTGTATCTGGAGAGGCTGACATCTGATCCTTATAATCTCACAGATTACTCAAGAAATATGTTCAGTTCTACACAGGGCTCTATCAGAATGAATCACCATGATTTTTTTGCTGTTGATTTTTCTCTTTTTCGCCACTCTTGTAAAACAGCTTGTACAAGAGACTGGATACTTGCTTTCTACAGAGCTCTCTTACAGTTTTCTGTGTTCTGTGTCTGCTTTGATTTAGATGGACCTGTTTCTGAAATTGTAGTGTTTTGATGAGAATAACAAGTCAGATGAGCAGCATTTTTTTTTTCAAATTGCCACTTATTTCTTTCTCTTACTGCAAAGAAAAGTTTGTTAATGCTGTAGAAAGATAACTACATGTGTGTCATGTTATAGACTGAGGGAATCAGAGCCATTGTATGTGGAAGAGTGGAGAAGTTTAAACAGAAGTTGCCTTATCAATTTTTCTTTGAGGTTATAGCCTGGAGTAAAATCTTCATCTGCTTTTCTAAGACAAGCCAGAGACCTGAGCTTCAGCAAGATACTAAAGGCCAGCCTTCTGGGGTAGCAGCCTTGCATCCCTTCTTCCAGTTGGTATAGTTAGTCTTGTATTTCTAGCTGTGCTGAAACATTGGAATTTAAATACAAAGCAATTTGTTTTCTATTCTGAAGGACCTCTTCTTTCAAAATGAGCTAAGGAATATATTAGTCAGCTCCATACCATAAAAGACTCATATAAAGAATAGTAAACATATGTATTTTTATGAATTCTTTTTAAAGTAACAAACAGCATTTTAGGCAAAGTTTTCTGTATGACATGCTGTAATTTGCTATTTGTCTTAGTCTATTGCAGTGAGGCAAGGCAGCTGATTTAGTGAGTATGTGTGCGTTGTGATAGCTCTAGCAAGCTAAGTGATTTCCAATTAAAAGATTCTTTTTCTTTTTTCCCCTTGGGGAGCAAACTGAAATGGAATGTTACTGCATGACTTCATTAGTAGGCATTTACAGTGTTGGCAGGTGATTATATAACCTCAAGATTTTCCTGTACAAAATGCATCATTTTTCCAGTCAGAACAACTCCTTTCTTCTTCCTTATTTTTCATTTGAGTGGGTTCATAGTCACAGGACTCTGATCTTTCTCAAAAAGCTGCAGATTTCCCATGTAATCTGGATGTATGGAATTATATCAATTAACTAGAATAGATTTTAAAATGTCAATATTAATCAAATTTTTTCCACAATGAGCACGTTAAATTCTTAAAAGAATCTTCTCTGAAATGGACTAGTAGATGTTAATTTTGCATACAGACTTTGTACTTATAACTGTCACAGTTGATTGTTAAGCAGTTTATTTTCAGGGTTTTTCTGTGCTGTCTTTCCTCCCTGTCAACAGATAATTTCTTCGTGTGTAGACAACATTGCTGATCATTTGTATTTTGCAATATATTGCATTGTTTCTTGATAAGATTAGAGAATTTTTATAAACAAATCCCTGAGGTATGAAAGACTGTATGATGCAAAGAGCTTCTGAGTACTTCTTATATGAATCATAAAGAGGAAAAGGCTCTCCCTAGTGTGTCTCAGGGATAGATCTAACGACCTAGTTCTGAGGAATCAGGATTACCTGCTGCTTTTGCAGTATGTTGTAATTTTGTTTTTTCGGTAATTTACTATTGTATGTGTACCAAACAAGTGGTATTTTCCTTGCTATTGTATTCTGGAAGTGATGCCAGTTAGAAATTGTCTTTCCAGATTACATTTAAAAATGTTAGCTCTTTCCATTGGACCGAATCAACTCCATTCTTCTAATAGCATCTAGTCATTACTGAGACTTGTGTCAAAAGAGGCTCTTACCCTCTCTTTTAGCTTCCTGTGTAGGTTGAGAAATACTTTGTCTTCTTATATGTCTAAACTTTTCCTGGGATCATTTTAATTTCATTTTCTCAGTTGGAAATTATGATATATTTGAGAAACTAAACTATTTCATCTGAGTTAATTGCCTAACACAGCTTTGGTAGATTTCAGTCACATAGATTCATTGTATCATCTAACATTGTTTCTAAACTAATGCCTTTTTTTTTTTTTTTTTTTTTTCATTTTTCCCAAGCATATAGAATCATTGCTTTTGTTAAATGTTGTATATACTTTTTTTTTTAATAATTAGTGTGGGTTTTTCAACTCAAATCATTCAAAGTATATCCTTTATAAGGATATTACCTGCTTGTAACAATTACCTAGCTGGTAACTTGAAGCGAATTCCCATATGCCTGTTCTGCACCCAAAAGCAGTGTTTCAATGAATTTGAAATATGAAGTTCTAAGTTTGACCAATCTTTATGAACAAGATAACAAACAGAAGGAAATGCAATTAACAACAGATTCTGCTTCAATAGATGGAACAGGTTGACTCTGTTGTTCAGTTGCATCTCCTCCTTGTAAGTAGAATTCACAAATTGAGATCAATGTTTGGAATGGATTTTGATTTTGCTGACTTCTGAGCAACTCAGGCAAGTGAGGCAGTGCCAAATGAACTCTTTGTAAATATAAAGGCAACAGAAGTCTACTGTGGAGGAAAAGCCTCCAAATGAACATAACTGATTATTGTAAATCAATATTATTGTCCTGGTTCTGGCTAGGATAGAGTTAATTTTCACAAGGAGCTGGCGGGGGGCTATTCCATACCATGTGACATCATGCTCACCATAATAGGGGGCTAGTCGGGGAGGAGTGGGTTCCGCGTGGCTCCTGATGGGCTGAGTGGCTGGTCAGTCCATGGGATCGGTAAATTGCTTTCTGTTATCATCCATTGTGAACATTCCGTTATCAGTACTGTTGTTGTTGATTGTTTCCCTCTCCCTTGCCGTCCCAGTAAACTGTCCTTATCCCAACCCATGAGGCTTTGCCTTTGTTTTTCAGTTCTCCTCCTCATCCCGGCGGGGGAGGGGTGAGCAAGCAGCCGCTTGGTGCTCAGCTGCAGGTTGAGGCTAAACCATGTCAGTTATCCTAATTAATACTACTGAAACATTTGTTTATATTTTTTTCATTATGTAATACATATAGTTGATCACTACTAGAATATGTGAATAACCCACAGTTGTCCCTTGTTGGACTCCTTGGTACAAGAGAAACATGGACGTACTGGACAGAGTCCAGCAAAGGACCATGAAGATGACAAAGGGACTGGAACCTCTGTCCTGTGAGGAAAGGCTGAGAGATGGAACTGTCCAGCCTGGAGCAGAGAAGGTTCAGGGGGATCTTATCAATGTATATAAATACCTGAAGGGAGGGTGCATAGAGGAACCTACGAGCCAGGCTCTTTTCAGTGGTGCCCAGCGACAGGACCAGAGACAAATGGGCACAAACTGAGACACAGGAGGCTTCCTCTGATTGTCAGGAAGCACTTTTTTCCCTTGTGAGAGTAACTGAGCACTGGTACAGGTTGCCCAGGGAGGCTGTGGAGTCTCCATCCATGGAGATATTCAGAAGCGATCTAGACGTGGCCGTGGGCAGCTGGCTGTGCTTGAGCAGGGGATTGGACAAAATGACTTCCAGGGGTCCCTTCCAACCTCAACCATTCTATGATTCATAAACAGTAAAGACAGTATTCCTAGAACATTTTAGTAAAACTGAAGTTCTGCATTTTTGCTAAGATACTAAAAATGTAGGTCTAACTGATATGGTATGGATGTGATCTGTAGCTGAAATGACCATGTTTCCCATTTCCTCATCCATATTCTCTTTGTGAAACATACCCTTTTGGGATTGACCAGGAACTCGAGAAGTGCAAAAAATCTGGTAGATTCTGAGCCATTCTATTTTTCATGATCTCCATGTACCTATCTAGTACAGACTTATTTGGGACAGTACAGGCTGAAATCCAACATTCCTTTTAAGTGTAGTAGGTAATACTATAGGAGTAGTATGTGTTGCATCCAAACTATGGAGACTATCGTAACGGGTTTGGGAAAAATCTGTGTCCTGCTTGTAAGGATTCAGGAAAGAGGGCCAAGAAAAGGAAGCCTATTTGTGAACCTGACTCTTAGTACAAAAATCCTCCTCTAGCGCTCAAGTTAGAAAGCTAGTCTGTTAGTCGTTCAGAAGCAGTCATGCCTATACATATGTGGCTTGGGGCTAGAGGACCATAGGTGGAACTCCTATTCATTTGGAAATCTGGTACATCTTATGATACACTAACAGATCAACTACAGGATGTAGAGGAGTCAGATGAACATCCCAGAGGTGGCAAACCATGCACCCTGTTACGATTCCTTGCATCCTTGCCTTCTTATCTTTGTCCTTACTGATAGTAATTTATACGAAAATTGAAACAATTGCCATGAAATATCAAGCAAACTTTCTGCTGCCATCATGATTTATGCACAACTAGCTATACCACAGCTATCTGGCATCTCTCATTTACTTAGACATTCTTGCCATCTTGTTACTCTTAAAGTTCTTCCTCACAGTCTGAGAAGCCTCAAGACTTTTGGCCAATTAATTTCTTGTCTTTGCCATACTAATTCATATTGTCCTGTGCCATTCTCCATTATCAATGCCCTAACTCAGAAGCAGTTCCCAATCACCCTATGAAACTTCAGAACAGGATATAATATTCTCACTGTCACACCAGCAGTTTTCTTGTCTAAGAACTTTGATAAAGATGTCTCTTTTAAATATGCTTAATATTGAGATAAAACTATTCCCCCACACACGCACTTCTTAACTCTTTTTTTAATCTCTCTTGAGTTTTTTAATGCATTCTTCCTATGTCAGAATACTAACTGCAAACTTGGAAAGGAATATAGTCTTAGTAGTGGTTCCAGGCTTGTGGTTATTGATCTCGTAATGTTCACTACCATACAGTGATGCTGTAAGAAATCTAGGGACTATTTCAGCATGCTGTCTGTTTAGCACTGTATTTTAATTTTTCTATATATGAAGTCAGCCAAATGTGGCACAATACACGTGGTTCTGAGTGATGCCACCAATGCAGAAGATATTTGAAGATTCATAGTAGTGTCTGGTGTGAATGTGTTACTTACACACCGCCTGCTGAGAAATGAGAACTCAGTGCTGCTTGCTTCTCAGAAAAAAAAAAATAAATGCCTGAAGTAAGAGGAAGCCTGGAAAAAAAAAGTGGGTTTGTTTTTTTTTTTAAAGTTGTACTCCTGGCATAATATAAAGATTTAAATACAAATTAGAGTTTAGTTACTAAGGACTCTGTAATCCAGTTACAGTTGAATGTCAAGAAAACGGCACATTCCTTCACTTCTTAAAATATAGTTTGATATAGGTATTGTCAATAGTTTTACAAAGCTTAATCAAACCTTTGGAAGTAATGTAGCATGGCCAGGTGTGAGGTGGTTTGTTGTGTAATGTTTATCTGAACAAACTGTTTCTTCTGAAGTATACACAAAAATGGTTGGCAAAAGTTTTAAAGCTTTCTAATTAATATTTATATTTTAATATTCTTTCAAAGTGGGCAAAGTCAGGGAGTGTATCTGGGTTATTTTACTTTGTTCATCCTTATCTTTGCAATCAATCATTTTTTTTATTCTGTGAGGCTCTGAAGCAATTTTCCTTTGCTGCAGATAGAATTCCCACAGCTCAGCAATGTGGGTGCTACCAAAAACATTTACAAGACTCTTCTCTTTTCTGAATTCTGTTTTCAAATTTCCAACAGTTGTTATGCTGTCAGAGTAAATACGTTTCTCTTGCAATTCTTGTGGTATGTAAATGAATTAATTGCAATTCTGCCACTGCTGGATGGTAGACAATATGGTGTCTTATTCTCTGAGTTATCCTCTTGATTATTTTTTCTTTTTCTTTTTTGAAGTCCCTATATGGTAAGTGCACCATAAGTAAGTATGGCAGAATCAACTCTGCAGTTAGTGAGATAGGCCTTAGGATACTGAGGCTCATTGTCTCTAATTAAATTAGTGTTATAACAACATGTGGTGTTTGGTTACAATTCAATTGATGCATTTCTCAGTTTAAAAGCTGGACAGAAAGGAGTCATTGCAGCCCTATTGCTGTAATTGCCAATTTTCTTTACCATCTTTTCTTGCTCCAGACTACCTCAGTTAAATTTTGCAGTGCTGCTACAGCAAATATTTTGAAGCTGGGCTGGGCTCAGCTGTGGTTTCTCTATTGCTAAGTGTCTGTCCATGGAAAGCCAATTTATTGGGGCAGGCCTGTGGTAGAAAGGTGTTTCATACCTATTTTCTTCTCAGTCCCTATAGTCTGGTGAAGAAGTCTTATATTTTAGAACTTTGTTGGATGAGGTAGACACTCTTCTATATTTTGCGATCTCCATCAGTATCTTCCTACACAACCTCAGGAGAAATTAAAGCTATTATTCTGTGGGTGTAGTGAAGCTGAAAACACCTTCTACTCCAACCACCTCAGTGAGTTATTAGGGCAGCGTGTCACTTTTAGTTTCAGTGAGTAGGACCCACATACTATTTTAATAACATGAGAAGTATCCAAAGAAAGAGGCAAGACTGCTGAAGAGCTAAAAACATGATCCATATGGTGCACTTGTACATATAGCTGGTGTAAGGATGTTTTAACACTATTGAAACAGCTGGGGTGGTTTTTTTTTTTTGGATGCTCCCTTAGGCTTTCTTCCCTTCCACTTCCTTTGTATAAGGAGAAGCCCATCACAATGCACACGCTTTTGCCTCTTGTGTTGCATGTCATGCTTGCTGGAAGTTTTAGAGGAAATACCTTTCTTTAAACAAATTCTTCAATTGCTTCATTGTCACCAGTGCCATTTTTTTTACACCCTGTTAACAACTTCATTTTCATGGACTGAAATGTGATACTGGCTAGCCAAATTCATGTCACTATAGGCCTTCATCTAGTAAAAGGTTGGATTTAAGCAGTGAAACCTCTACATTTGGCTGTCCCAAACAGCTTTGTAAAATGCTGCTGGTTGCTTATCTTTGGTAGAAGTTAATCTAAGTCAATCTGTTTTCAAACTTAGGCATCTAAAACCTCTTTAAGTCCCAATCTGCTCTTACGGCTCGTGACAAATTAAACTGCTGCTTGATCTACTACTCAATAGGTAATGCCCTTAATGGCATTGGGTGAGAACATAAGAATGGGCACGCTGTGTTGGATCATTGGCTCATTACTTTAGCAGTAGCTGTTACTGATACCCAGAGAAAAAGAGTAAATCCTGGCTAAGTGTATGTGATATGTCCCTGAAAACTACCCAGCTGCTCGCAGCTCAAAGGCATTTCCTGAGCATCGTGTGATTCCTGTCTATTCAGCAATCCTAAACAGGTCTCTCATCCAAGCTTTTATCATCTTTACCATTGAGCCTGTGTAAGATTTCTCATCCACTGTGTTCTCTAACAAGGTGGCCCACTGCCTGTTGTGTGAAGAACTACTCTTTGTTCTGAATCTGATTTCCACCAGTTTCACTTGATTCTTTCTAGTTCTTCTATCGGAAAAGACAACAAACCATCAGTTCCTAGGTATTCTTTTCATGGTACTCAGTCATCAAATGGAAGCTGTTCCATATGCTTGATGATGCTTTTTGCCTTTCTGTGAACCTTTTACAGCTCTAGTACATCTTTTGTGAGACAAGGGTAAGAGAATTGCATGCAGCAGTAGGCAAAGCATGGATTTCTGCATGGGCGTAGGGTTGATTTCTGTTTTCTTCTCACAATTTCTAAGCTTTGATTACTTTTTTTTTTTTTTACTATTGCTGAGCACTGGGATGACTTTTTCATGAAACTCTCATATGCTAATTTTATAGCTGACAATTTAGAAACCAACCACTTGTCTCATACAATCCTTTTACAGTTTATCAGATTTTGCCCATGTCCTTACTACCTTGAATAACTCGATCTCAGCAGATTTTCTAGCTGCATAGCTCTTGCCCTTTTTCAGATCTCTGGGTATGTTAAACAGCCCAGACTGAGGTGCTCCACTGGAATCATCACACCCTATGAAAACTGGCCTGTTCTTTCTTGTTCAGTGGTTTATGTCTTCAGTCACTTACTTATCCAAGCAAAGATCTCTTCTCTTTGCTCTCTTGCCTAGTTTGCCTTCAAGGCCTTTGAAGGCCTTCATCAAAAGCTTTTTGGGACTTGACTTTGTGGAAAAGTAGTGGTTAGAGCCCAGCGTAACATACTCTTCGCTGGTAGGCTGCAGCTATTCTTTTATATGTATCAAAACAATTTTACATTTGTGTGTGCAAAAATCAAATTATGATTTCCTTAGACATGTGGAGCATTCTTAGCTACTGACAAAATAAGAACCTGGCCTTCCAAGGTCATAGGGGTACCAGCTATACAAGTAGGCAACAAATGTCCACAAAGACCATTTGAAATCACAATTACTGAATATTAGGCCACCTTATGAAATGTCCACCTGCATTTTCAGAAGTTCTCGTACCTGGCACTTAAAGACTTACCTTGCCAGAGTTAGATTTCAGCTGAGAAGAGGTAGGTGTCAAGCATATAGAATTTTTGGAGATAATTAATTTGATGTCTTTGTGGTCTGTTAGTGTGGAGGGGGGTGTTTTGTTGGAGATGAAGGAAGAGCCAAAGGATAAATGAGCATAGTCAAATGTAGACCACTAAGAATAAAATAAAGACATGATTTTGTAGAGACATTTGTTCCAGAGGAGGCAGCTGATGGAGGCTGAGCTCAGCTGATGATGAAAGCTACTGTGACAAATGACTGCAATATTAACACAAGCTTGGTTAGTCAAGTCATTCTTCTTTTATTTAGCAAATTGTAAATGCTTAATTACTTTTGTAGGTTTTATCAGTAAAAGGATGTGGAAAATTAAAGAAAAATGGTCAGTGAGCTGTTTGTATTCTTTGGTCTTTGACTAAAATAATTTAATAAATATGTTAGTGGGAATTAAGGGTACTTTTTTAGCAAAATTATGCTATAATTTTAATGGAAAGCAGGATTTATAATCATAATAGAAAATAGGATTGTTCTAAAAGATATGAAAAGTATCTAGTTCAAACCCACATAAAATGGGCCAGATATGAAAGGTATCTAGTACAAACCTGCATAAAATGAACCATTTCAAATTTCAACATTAGGCCTCTCACATAACAAGTATGCTTTTGCAGTTACGCTGCAGAATAGAAGATAATTGTCGTAGTTTACTATTGGTTGGAACATTTGGATGTCGGTGTCTAGTGACGTTTACATCACATTATAAATGGCTTCTCTTAAGAAGCTAATTGTAATAATAACTAAGATTATGTTACTCTGGTTCTGGTAGATTAAGCCTTGCTGTACAACTATTTAGTTATTGCCTATATGCACTGAGGTGGGAAGCTTGTCTTACTGATACTGCATGAAGTATGGTTTTAAAAATAAGCCCCTTAAATGTTTCAAAGTTTTTAATTATGTTGTTTTCTGCAGAAAGAAATCACAAGAAGCTTTGCCTCCTTGAATGAAATGTGTTGTGGTAGTTAAAGTGCTAGTTCAAGAGCTAACTGACTTTTATTCCAGTTTTATTTTAGGCTTGCTTTTGATATCACTTGCTAAAATCATCAAAGGACACGAACAATAGGCTTATGCATTCACTGGAAAGCATTAAACCAATTTAAGCCAAAATTTGCAAATGTGACTCATACTTTTCTGTGCTTGACTGGAGATGCTGGAAAAAAATCTGGTGTTAGTTATGCTGCTCCCTTTATACTCCAAAAGGCAGGCCTGCTTAAGAGTGACTGTTGTTAGGACAGACTGTACATTACTGCAGACTTATGCAGTGCTTTGCATGGCACTGTCCTTACAATTCAGTTTTCTTGCTTTGCCACAATGAAAACAATAATTTTGGTATTCAGGACCACCTGTGATGACTCATTTATTCTGAAATATTGGAATTAATAAGGTTACTGTAGCTGTAGTAGTTCACTGTTAATTTTTTTTTTATTCTGATACGGAGTTGCACATGAAAACTGTAGAATTATTTTGTTTCTATAACACAACTTAGGTTACTTTTGAATATAGGTCTTTTTAGTCATGATGCAGCAATTTACTAGGAGTAGTATGCTACAATCTGTCTTTTTTTCTTGTGTCTTAACTTATGTTTGTGCATCTAAGCAGAAGTTTGGTGAAGACATGTTACATTGACTGTTAAACTCAGACTATCAAAACATGAATTAGGTTTGATGCAGATTCAGCCAAGAAAGTAATTTATTAGCAACAAACCCTTACAGTCAGTTTGACTGGGAGTGAAGACCCTGTGCCTTGTTACAACCAAGAAAATAACTTTGTTCTTGTTGGGTTACTTCCCAAAAAAATGTGTACTATACAAACAGAAAAAAAATCACACCCTTAGCTCCTCTAAACAGTAGGGTAGCTCTTTACTTATTTCTAAAAATACTAAGAAAGTGATATATTTTTGTATTCATGGTGCAATGCAACAAGTGCAGTGCATGGATCATTGAGTTGGTAAGCTCTTAGGGGCTGTGTAAACAGGTATCACCGTCTGACACTGAAATACTAAAAGAAACACCAAAGGTTCAGTGGATTTGCTTTGCTAAAAGTAGTATGTGAGACTTCAGTACCGTACATAAAATTGTATATTTTGCTGCTCAGTTTTTCTTTTATTTCTACTCATTTCTTTAACTATATATTCCCTTAAACTATGAGTGATAGCTGACCTTTTCATTTTACAGGATTCATTTTAGTTGCATGGCAAATGCTTGAAAAACAATATTTAGGTAGATTTCATTGAGCAGATGAATTACTGCAGGCTCAGTTATCAGTGATTGACGTTATGTGACATTTTCTCTGGGAATTTATATAGAACTTTTTCAGAAGAATCATGTAACGAGCCTCTTAATCATATTTCATGCAGTTGGTATTGATGGATATGTTTTTCAGTGTGCGAAAGACTCTAGAGGACATGGCTGATGATTGATTTAGGATAGACAGGCTTGAATTGGGAGGAAAAGAAAGGAAAATACAGTATGCTAATTATAAGAAGAACAAGCCGCATTTTTACATGCAGTAAGGAAACATTCACATATTAAATTCATTATTTGGATAAGTATATGTTACATATCTAGAATATAATCGATGTTTGATGTGGACATTGTCATCTGTCAAAGTAGTATTTTGACTCCTGTTAATACATCCTGAATATTATTTTTTTTGTTGTGGTAGGTGAAAACAGCAAGGAAGAAATAATATTGCTTATGTAATGAAGGATTAGACCATGGAAGTTAAGAACACCTAAAGGTTAATTCAGAAGTAGTAGTACAACAAAAGGTATTAAATAGATTATGATTTATTTATTTAATATTACTGTTACGTGAACAGTGAGGCACTATTTTTAGTACAAACTGCAAAGAAGAATGATTTGGTGTAAAAGAGTTTATAGTCTAAATAGATAAGATAGGACTGGATACTTACAAGTTTGAGTGACCTGTATACAGATAGACTTAGGTCCCAAATCAGAGGAATGCATGACTGAGCTGTTCCATTGATGCCAGTAAGATTTCTCACAGGCTTAAAGTTAGACACGCAATAAAAAAAACTCTTGAGGTATCACATCATAACTGAATTCCCTGAACAGCGTAGGAAATTGATCAACGATCTCTGAAGTGATAGTTTACTTTGTTCATAGGTTTTCTGAGCTATGAGATGAGAGGTACGATCAATTTCTTGTAAAGAAAAATGTGAAACAGGTGAATATAGAAGTGCATATACTGTGGGAAGTGAATTTGAATAAAACACTGCACTTAATGAAGATGTGGAACGTGGAGGCAGAAATTTGAGATGACAATTCTGCTCTTCTAAAACAGTAAAACAATGCTAGATAGTGTTATTTAACTTAAAAATTCAGTGCAAGAAGATAAATAGCTAAGGAAAACCTTGACGATTACATTGATCACTTCTTTACCAGTTAGCTTGCTAAATAGACAGACTAGAGGTTCACTCACTCTCAGAATTGTTGTGGGGGGGTGTTGTTTGTTTGTTTGTTTGTTTTCCAGCTATAAGTATATATAAAGTTTTTTGTTTTCTTCAGACATGTTTCTGGATCGGGTGGAAAAGAGTTAGTTAGCATGAAGACCAAACAAGTTGTTTGGTGGATTTTGATTTTTTTCCTATAGAGCTCAGCCTCAGTAATAAGAGGCTGGCTGGGATGGCATACTTAGGGTTTCATTTATGGCAAGACTGATAAGAATTTTTTCCCTGTAACGTTTGACCAGTGTGCTTACAATATTGTTGATTGTTTGTAGGAAAAGTAGGAGTCAGTTTTTAACACAGAGCTCTATTCTGAGTTAGAAGTGAGAAAGCTCATGTGCATTGAGCTTATCTCACTGTTAGTTCATCTTGACTTCCTGGGTGTTCATCTTTTTGAGTGTGGTGCAATGAAAGGAACTACAAGAATGCTAGTTTGCTCTGTGCCAACTTTCCACTCTATCTGGCGGTGATTGTGAGGAAGAGCAGCAAATGCTTATGCGTTTTGCAGTAGAGAATGCGTCAGATTTCTGGACAGCCATGCAAGAGCAACAGCTGAAGGTAAAGGCAGGCTCTTGCACATCAGTTGCAAAAGCTTTCAACTGCCAGTTAGAGTCAAGGATGAAAGATGACAGGGTAAGCTGAGTGGGAGATGGATCAAGTTGAGATATCTGCAAAACAAGCTTGGCCTTGCTGAAACCCTATGAACATCATGTGAACGCAGCTTTTAATGGAGGTGACTCTAAAGTACCCCAGGACGTTATTATCGTGCTTGCTGATCTGCTGCTAAGTCTACGATTGAACAAGAACTTGTGTAGTTCAGAGCTATGCATTGGTGGGAAGGTCCAAGTGTTCATTTTGTATTGTAGTGGACTTGGAACTAGGGCTGCTGGTAGTTATCAAAACAATGTTTGAGAAAACGGAATTTGGAAATGTTGCTCTTTGGGTTACTGTAGATTGCTGTAGCAAGCTCAGCTTACTTTCTGGTTTTCAAAAGCTTAGATTTATTTTGAAAGTTGCATTTAGAGTTAAATCAAAGAAAAATGGATAATGATGAATGTCTCTTCACATTCTTACTGAGGGAACTCTGAGATATTTTAGAGGTAATTGCTATGCACTGGAACCATGTACATTATTCCTAGAAGAGCCAGAGTATTTTTTGAAGGCAGTAATAGTAATTTACTCACCTCCCATTTGGAACATATCAGAAAAATCAGCTAGAGGCTGAAGTAGCTGAAGTAAGGGATGAGCATAAGACTCAAGATAGGCAAACTTGAAGGCATTTTGTGTGGATTTGGCCTCTTATAATTAGCAATCTGTTTTAAAGACCCACTCACCGAAGGCTTTTAAACTAGAAAAGACTTTATGTGAGTTCAGAGAAGTGAAAGAAAACTGTTTCTTATATATAGTAGTTTGTCAGAGGAAACCAACTTACAGGTGCATTTCTCAGTTTATTATTGCTATAATTGTAGCTTTCATTCCAGAAATACTCATCTTCAGAAGTTCTTCTCCTGAAATTAATATACTAAAAGGAAACTAAAAGGAAACAATTTACTCTTATCTCTTCAGCTTTCATTCTTCAGTTCACTCAATCCATTACTCTTAGGATTAAAGTTTTCACCTATTTTAGGCATCTAGGCTAAGCTAAGTGTTGAGGTTTCCTCTGCAGTTAGAGTAGAAAAGATATTTCAATCCACTATGTTCTGTAAATTGGTATGTAAACATGCCTATTTCTTTCTATTCATTACCCAGAAAACACTTCCACTTACTTTTGTTATACAGCTACCTAACTCCAGATACTGTTATCATGGGCCCTGATGACAATTTCCTTTCTTCTCAGGTTTCCAAGTATTTTACCCATTTCCCTTCTATCCAGTATTTACCCAATATATCATATTATTGCTCATTTAATGACTTCATTAATATCCTTTAAACATCTCAAATGTTTTACAGGTTTTATGCAGATTTAAATTAGACACCAGTGGTTTTAGCTGTCTCTCAAATATATTCCTGTAATTGATTTGAAATTATGTCAGTGTTCAAATATTTTTATTTTTGTTTTAACTCCCAGCAGAAAGCTTATAAAAGCTCAATAATAGTTCCAGTTTGTTTCCCCAGGTCATAGCAGTAAGTTACTTATTATTTGGGTCACTGTGTTTTTTTTTTTAACAGCATAACCATTTGTTCTTTTTATATTCATTTACCTGTATCCTGAGGCTGTGTATGTTTTATGATTCTATTTCTTGCCTTTAAAAGGCCACTAAGTTGTGTGGAATTCACTGAAAGAGTTTACTTGGGTAAATTATCATACAACTTGTTTAAGTTGTTTTGTGATGATTTACTGCTTGCTATGCCTGACATGGCTGTAACATTGTGTACAAATGAGGACAGGCTCATGGATATGGATCATCTGAGTAAGTAAGAAAATTACTCAAAGGGAAGGAGCAATTTTGTACCTTGCCGTTGTGACAGTGAGTGATTTGTATTTTGGGGATTTTGAATATCATCCTGTGGTTCTGTGACCCCAGTGTCTGTTGTTAAAGTTGTATGTTGTGAAGGAGTCTGTACCTATTGCTGCAGTGCTGCCTGAGTGGTAAACTCAATGTATGTAGACTTTTTTTTTTGTCTCATTTATACTTATTTTAACAGTAATACATTATTCTGATTTAGTAGTGTGTTTACACCCATCTTGCATTTTGCTTTTGAAGGCTATGCAGCAGCAAAAGCTGAGCACGGAGAGTTAAACCCAATGACAGTGCTAAGCATCTCAGGCAATTCTGCCTAGTTCCAACGGAGCTGATCACATCTCAGCCTAGTCAGCCTGGTGTGTGCCATGCAGTTATGAGCTCTTGTCTTTTGTGTTCTACGTTTGCAGAAGAAACCATTTTGGAAAGGTGCCTTTGGCTCTGAGGGCAAAGTAGTGAAACTACATGCAAGTGGTGGGCAGTGTATTAAATGCTCACCCACTTGCCATGTTACTTTGAAGTCAAATTTTCAAGAGTCTGAGAGTAGTCTTATGGTTTGATTATTTTTATCCAAGGATTGTGTGCTTTGTTTTCTTTTTCCTTTGGGAATAGTTCTCTAGCTCTGATTCTGTTTCAGGTGAAGATTAAGAAGAATGGAGTGTTGATTCCTCCCTTCCTCCTCTTTTTACAGCTAAGAAAGTGTTTGCTTGCCCCACAAACATGAGGCCATCCTAATTTTTACCTTCTTAAACAAGTGTGAGCTCAGGTGGAATTCCACAAATGGAATATATCCATTTGTGACAGGATGTTGAACCCTGAATTTTGGAACAGTTGTTGCAGAATGGCAAGTGGATCGTGTTTACTTTTCTTTTGGGGAATTGGTTTACTTAATTAAAATCTTGACTAAACCAGCAGAATTTAAACAATCACTTTATTTCCCACGATGTTGGTTCACTGACTGATTGGATTGCAGAACAAGAGCTGGATATTTAAAGGTACTGGAAGAAAAGATCAGTTCTCTCACCAGTGGGCTTTATTATAAAAGGGATCTTTGTTTAACACGTTGGCAACTTGTACTGCCCACTCTCATGAAGATCTTGGAGAAGAAATGAGGCATTTTCAAAGATTTTATTTTGTCCAAGCAGAAGTATTTTAAAATAAAGTATGAAATATTAGCATTGTTGAAGGAAATTAATAACTAAAAATAATTAACGCTTCATATTAGCCAAATTTGGTAACTCTTCTGCTAAGTTTGACTTTGAATTGTACACTTGTCCAAATGTTTTATTTTTCATTGTTTTTGTCTGTCACTTGTACCTCCACCTGAGATGTTTATCTTACTGGCTTGTTTTTAATGTACCCCAGAGAAAAATAAAGTAGGCTACTAGCCTTCCATTAAAAGCATGACTGATGGATCTGTTTAAGCTCAGAAAACCTCAGTGCGTTTTCAGAGATGCATCTGAAATCAGAGTTTGACAGCCCCACTGGAGC
Organism: Grus americana; assembly: GCF_028858705.1. Classification (NCBI taxonomy): domain Eukaryota; kingdom Metazoa; phylum Chordata; class Aves; order Gruiformes; family Gruidae; genus Grus; species Grus americana. Next base: position 44,260,108 of record NC_072854.1, read on the forward strand.
TCATTCTCCAGGTATTGCTGAAGTCTCAAGCCACAATTTAATGATCCATATGTTTCTACAGTTAAAACTGTAATATTCAAGTACAGCAGTGCAAATTAAAGACTGATCTTGAGCTCAATTTCTGCCTATGATTGAACAGATTTTTTTCATGTTGGATTAAGCCTTTAAACTATCAGTCTGAGAAGGAAATTTGCCTGCTGGTGAAGGCAGTGTGGATCACTGAGCAGTACTACGTTTGTCTGGGTGGGAGATTACTTTCCTGAAGGCTAATCCAGTTCAGCTGAATGTCAGCTGTCTGAGAACCATTGCAGACCTTATCTTTCGATTACATGCTTTGGCCTTGCCCCCTGAAAAACAAATGTAGTTCATAATCAGTATCAAAAACTTCCACAGAATACTCAGAGGATAGTATGAGAGAAGATGATCTCCATATAGCAGATGGCATGCAAAGCCGTAGTCCTATGGTTTACTGGCAGCTGCAGTTCTGACTGTGCCTGTATTAGTAAATAAGATGCATAAGGGCTTGTTTTCTGGCCTTAAAAGCAACTGGCACAGCATGGCTTGTGTGCATATGGCTAAACCTTCTCCCCTCTGCAACCAGGTTGGCTTTATCCATGCTGTCTATTTGGAACAGCCATGGCTTGAGTAATCCCCTGAACCATAGTCAGGGCATTGCCTGGGAGAGTGGTAGTTGGCAGGGTGTCCAAGCTCTGCTGGAAGCTGTGTTCATTACACGCTGTGGGTAATTACAGACCGTGACTGAGTTAGCGGCCTGATCCTGCTGAGTTTTCTAAGGTAGGTGTAGTAATAAACCCTGTGTAACAACCATGTTGGAATCTCTGTGATACAATAGAATAGTCTCCTAAAGGTAAACTTAGTCTACAAAGAAAACCTCTCCCAGTTCTTGAGAGAAGTGATTCATGGTCTACAGATGAGTCAATTAAGTGTTTCTTTGTATCTGTAAGTTTAACCCATTGTTTGGGAGGGACATCCAGCCCTTGATCAGAATAGAAACTTTATTAGCAGCCATACTGTTTTTTTCATAGTACCTGTGTACAGGTAGGTAGTGTACAGACAGTTGCTGTAGCACAGTCAGAGAACGCAGAGCGTGCAAGATCTTGTATCACTGAGCGTTTCCAGCCTTTCTGCAGGCACTCTGTGACAGAACTGAGTGTACAGAACATGTGCAAATCTACCTCTGTAAGAGCTATGTAGGCAGGTGTTGCTTTGAGACTTTACTCTCTCTATTCAGGAATTGATGTGAGGAAAGGAATATTATCCAAAAAGCTTATTTAGTAGTCAGTTTCTGAGAAGAAAAGCTTGTCTCTTCCAGACACAAACTGCAGGTCTGCTTTTGTAAGGAGCAGGTGGCTGATGGGTACTTTGCAGCTCCTGCAAGCCCTGAAGCCTCACAATAGCTGTTAGAACTCATTTGATACATCTGAACGACAATGAAATGTCCCACTCTGATAACATTTTTAATGGAATTAGAAAAAGCGTCTGACCTTGTTTAGAAATTTTTTTTTCTATCTTGGTATATTTCATGACTGTGTCTTACTACATTTGTTTGATAAACCTTTTAAACTTTTTGACACTTATTTTCCATTGCCAGTTTGGAAGAAGCCCTGATATCACTTTATTGAAATAGAAGTTGCAAAAGTACAAGGAGTGACCATGTGATAAATGTTACTTTTGCTAATACTGGATGATTTCCAGGCAACAGATTTATGTCAAATTGTGGCCTTTTAATGATGAAAATGCTAACACTTTCAGAAGAAACTACTTATTTGCAGGAAACACTCAGTTCTTGAAAGAAGCCACCTGAGTCTAGGTGAATGCTATGTGCTAAACTGTTAGAGGGAGTAGGGCTTGGTTTTTTTCTTTAAACTCAGTAGTGCTTGGTGGACAGGTTGCACATACGAAAACCAGAGTGCTTGTTGACTGCCTTAGCTTCTGCAGGTGTCAGCCAGAGTAGAGACAGAAGAAACAGAGGGTGTATTTGTGAGAAGTGCTCCTTTACTGGAGTTCTCCAAGGTGAAGTTTGGTAGCCTCTGTAGAGGCATTAACAATTTGGCACAAAACCTACTGGGGCTAAGTTTAAACTCTTTAGCAATGACAGATGGTAGAACTGTTCAGTTTATTTGTTCGCAGTTTACTGTCTAAAGACTGAGTGGTGTATTTTGTTAAAAAATGTGTGGGAGAGTGACAAAGATAAATGTTGCTTTTCTGGAAAACCATTGGACTGGAGAATGGGACTGATAAGAGGCAAGGGGCGCTAAGTAGGAATACTGCAGCGGGAGTGCAGTCTGGGAGGGAAGAGTGAGGGGCAAAGACTGGAGTCTAAGTTTTACAGGAGTGGGAAGAAAAAAGATTCCTACAAGGATCCAAAGTCTGAATAGGGTTGCTTCAGTCCAGGGAGGCACTGAACACTGATGATCTGGAAAGTAAGACTGTATGAAAGGAGCAGTTGCTCTCCTCAATGTTAACTGAAGGTGCCCTGTCCCTGAAGATTAGGTTTTATCATCTGAGAAACTGGGGCACAATAACAAGTAAGGGGAGGTTGTAAGTTTAGGTGACTGCATCTCCATCCTTGCTCCTTATTCAATGACTCTTCACATTCCAGTCTGAGGTGCTTATTTGGAAAGGATTGTTTATAAAAGTGTGTTAACTGTCCCTTCTTCTCATACAAGTAACTGTGTATGGCTTATTGTTCCTTCCTGTATGTAATGATACTATACATAAGCACCACTAGAAAGAATGATTATGTAGAATTTTTTTTCCAGAGCCTAGTTCTTTATATTTTTTTTATTGAGTGATACCTTATTGTCTGACTGTTCCATTGATTGCACCTCCTGGATCATGGGGGGTTTATTCTGCCCTCTGTCCCTGTCTTCCAGCTCAAGAATTTCTTTCTAATATCTAATCTAAACCTGCCTTCCTTCAGCTTAAGGCCGTGACCCCTTGTCCCTTCACTACATGCCCTTGTAAACAGTCCCTCTCCAGCTTTCTTGGAGGCCCCCTTCAGGCACTGCAAGGCTGCTATACGGCCTCCCCAGAGCCTTCTCTTCTCCAGGCTGAACAACCCCAACTCTCTCAGCTGGTCTTCATCGGAAAGGTGCTCCTGCCCTCTGATCATCTTTGTGACCCTCCTCTGGACTCGCTCCAACAGCTCCATGTCTTTCTTGTACTGGGGACCCTGGAGCTGGATGCAGTACTCCAGGCAAGGTTGCACAAGAGTGGAGTAGAGGGGGAGAAACATCTCCCTCGACTTGCTGGATTTAGAGTGGTTTGGGTTGGAAGGGACCTCGAAGATCATCTAGTTCCAACCCCCCTGCCATGAGCAGGGACACCTTCCACTAGACCAGGTTGCCTAAAGCCTCATCTAACCTGGCCTTGAACACTTCCAGGGATGGGGCCTCCACAACCTCTCTGGGCAACCTGTTCCCAGTACCACACTGTTTTTGATGCAGCCCAGGACAGGGTTGGCTTTCTGGGCTCTAAGCGCACATCGCTGGCTCATGCTGAGCTTCTCATCAACCAACACCCCCAAGTCCTTCTCCTCAGGGCTGCTCTCAATCCATTCCTTGCCCAGCCTATAGTTGTGCTTGGGATTGTGCTGACCCATGTGCAGGACCTTGCACTTGGCCTTGTTGAACTTCAGGCAGTTTGCATAGGCCCACCTGTCAAGGTCCCTCTGGATGGCATCCCTTCTCTCCAGCAAGTCGACTGCACCACACAGCTTGGTGCTGTCGGCAAACTTGCTGAGGGTGCACTCGCTCCCACTGTCCATGTCGCCGACAAAGATGTTGAACAGTGCCGGTCCCAATGCCAACCCCTGAGGAACACCATTCCTCACTGGTCTCCAGTGGTCAGTTTTTACAGAATAAGTTTTTTATTTATTGATAAAAGGACTCAGTTGCAAGGTTGATTGCTATGGGGTTATTATTGAGAACTTGGTATAGATTTCATTCTAACGTGCAAGTCTGTTGCTATTTAGAATTCTTATCTGAGGAAAAATAAAGGTTAGTGAAGGTGGAAAAATAATTTCTATTCTTCCTGGACCTTCACTGGGGTTGCTTTAATGGTTAATAACACTTCTTTTCTTTCCATAGGCAATGTTCAGTCTCTGCATGGTTGAAAGTGAAGCTGATGAGGTGAATTTGCATGGTGTCACAAGCCTCGGTTTAAAACAAGCCCTGGACTTTGCATATACTGGACAGGTACTGTACAGTTCTTCAAATTAAGAGACACAAATGAAAGCAAACTGCAATACAAACTGAAGATGACCTTTACAAAGGTACTAGAAATTATTTTTCTTGTGCACTGCCCTGTACAAGGTCTTTTGATTTAATAGATCTTACTTTGGATATACTGTTGGGTTTTTTCTCTGTAGAGGGATTGTCTAATAAAAACACTGGTTATGTGCATTGTTACCAGGTAGTGAACCATGTAGGACTTGTATGCCCCTTTTATGGTAGCCTGGCTATTCATAAGAACTTAATGTGTGTTCCTTCTGCATGCTAAATAAAAGTAAAGAAAGGAAAAATACCCTGGGTGTTTTCCTAATAATGATGACAAATTATATAATTGAGGTGAAAAGTAGTCTACTCTCTGGACAGATGCAGTCCAAGCATCTTTGTAAATGCTTATAGGTACTCTACATCTTTATTGTAGCACTTTTTATGATAGCAGATTATGTATCACATTATGTTACTTCAGAAAACACAGAGTGATGCTGCTCTTCCTGTTCCCCTCCCCCACTAAAAAAAAAAAAAAAATAAAAAAATCTGCCATATCTGTACACTGCATGCTTGGGCAGTGTTGCTATATGACTTCATCTCAGTTCAGAGTTCATGGATAGTGAGCTCAGAACTTCTTAACATCCAGTTATTTTTGGACTGTAAAATTAGAGATAACCAAAGTATTTCTGGAAATATTGCTAGAACAATTGAATTTATTGATGTATATTTGCTTATTAGTTAATTTTGAAAAGGAAAGCTTAAATCCATATTACATTATTCTGGAAGAGTTGTTGGATTGTACAGATTTAAGGCATCTGTTTCCATACTGTGGACTGAGTATATGGCCTTAATTTCTTCAAAGGGAATTAAACAGAAATAAGGAAAGAATTTTTTAACCTGTTTTAAAGAAGCTATTTTTGTCATCAGCCCACACAACAGTTATACTTTAGCATTGGCCTTAGAGATTAGCACTTGAAATTTCTGTGTTTCTGCTATTATGGAAAACATAACTTATTCAAAGATTTCTTTCATATAAATAAGAGACAGAGATGCCATGCTATATTACTGAATTGGCTGAAGATCTCAGTACATGGCTTGTCATCGGTATGCTTTTTGTTCTTTCAGTTGAAAGTTTCGGTAAACAAAATCAAGTGTTTTCTGTGATGTGGAGCAGTTGTTTGAGACTATAGGTTGTTTATTCTGAAAATAGAACTCTTGATGCTAAACAGAAGTATCCTAAAGATACTTTCCAAAGCCAATTTTGAAAAGATAGGTTGTAATTGATTTCTGTCTGACCCATCCTGTCTGCTGTGAATAAAGGTACACTCCACTATCTTTCAGCAAAATTCAAAGTCTAATAAACCTATGTAAAATATGTTGAGAACCCTGCAAGGATGGATTTGTGGGTTTTTTTTGTAAGCCAACAATCCACCCCACCTAGCTTCCAGAATAGTATTCTTAGCTCCCTAGTAAATTATATGTGCCTTCTATCCCTAATCCTCTAGAGGCTTCTGAGTCTTTCATTTTCAGATATAATCTACTTTGAATAAATGAGTGGGCTTCTTGAGTTAAATATAGGTATGCATGTATGTGCAGTTGCTCATGTATATAAGTGATAGTAGGGCAAAATTTGCACTCTGTTGTGTCTATCAGATACACCAAGTCCTACTTCAAAGCACAGAGAAATGTGAAGGATTCTCTAGGAGTTTTCTTATAAAGATGCCTTTGAAGCATAACTCAGTGATAGGTGGGTCTGATAATTAGCAGTGTTGAATTTTCCCTTTTGTCCTTGAAATTCTCTTCTGGCACTGGGTTTACATGTATTGAGCATTCCTTATGTACTGACTCAAGCTGATACAATCTGGGTGAATGTTTCAAGGTAGTGAGTGGGAGTAATCCACAAAGACTATTAATAAATAACTGGATTACTGCATGCTTACATCAGAGAGAGTTCTGAAAAGAGAGTTGTCTTTAGTTTGCATCTGTGAACTCTTTCTGATTTTATAAAACAAACAAACAAAATATTTCTTGTAACCCAAAACTAATTAATGCCAATTACAGCCTTATATTGCTCTGAAAATGTAGGTATCAATACATGATCTGATGTGTCTCTTAAAAGTGAAAGCCATGAACGTTTTTATAAATGTGTTTGCCCAAAATGTTAGTCCAAAAATATACTGTGTCTTTAGGTAACACTGTGGAACTGACAACAATTTTAGGGACAGTTCTAAGGTATCTATGTCTAAACAGATAAATATTTAATTTCAGCTTTGTTCTCTTTATTTTTTAATTATTTTGCTAACCTTGCATTCAATCTGAAGTGTAGTAACTCAAATGTAACTTTCTGTGTAATATAATATATTGGAGACATCTGGTGGAAACATTTAATATTGCATGATGGCAATATTGGATGCTTGCAGGTTTTGAAAGTTATCAAAATTAAGAAATTTAATTTTTAGCATGACGTTGCAATCTGAAACTGTCATCCTTGCTTTTTTTTTTTAATTTGAAATATCCTTCTGGACTTAAAATATCAATTTTGTCTTCTTGTCTACTTGTGCAGATGGTGCCTTATCATAATTAGTGCTGGAAATATTTGGCTTTTAAGGGAAAATTGATTGTTCAACAGAAGAAAAGTTTGTAGTGAACTTAAATATAAATATCATCATTCCAAATGAATTAGTCCATTACTATGGTCCCTAATCATAACAAAGAAATAAGTGTTGGTATAGAAATAAATAAAAATTAACAGAAAGAATAGCAGCAGAATTTGGTTTTGCTCTTATTCTCAGTAATCCTCTAATAATGAAGTCTTTTGCAAAAGAAGTCTTAAATACCTTCCCTCTTGGCCTTAAGCGCTTTACCATGTACTCCCCATATTCAGAATTCAGACATACAACACTCTTCGTGTTGTAGTTGATGTATCCTTTCTTCATAAAAGGGCTTTAAGGTCATTCTCTCCTTGACTTCACAGCTGGCAGCAGTAAGGCCAGGCCAGAATCTCAATAACCAGATTACTCACCCTTCCTCCTCACAGGGGTGTTTTCCAAATGTCAGATGTGCATTGGAAGGGAGGTGGATGAAGTATAATCAATGCAGGAACTATTTATTTTAGATATTAATATAGAGAAACAGTTCTTGGTGCAGTTTGGACCTCATAATTCCTTCTAACTAAGAGTCTTAACCACTGGGTTAGAAAGTCATGGGCACTGTTGCCTGCTCTTTTTCACTTTTTTTGTTTCTTTTTAACTATTCTGTTAGTAAGAGAAATAATCTCATTTGGATGAATGGGATAACTCCTAAATAGCCCAGTGTAGTTGGGTCACTCATCATTACAAGAAAAGATGCTTTTGATCAGAAGAAAACGTGGAGAAGAGAAGGCTCTGGGGAGGCCATATAGCAACCTTGCAGTACCTAAAGGGGGCCTCCAAGAAAGCTGGAGAGGGACTGTTTATCAGGGAGTGTAGTGATAGGACAAGGGGTCATGGCCTTAAGCTGAAGGAGGGTAGATTTAGATTAGATATAAGGAAGAAATTCCTTCCTGTGAGGGTGGTGAGGCACTGGCACAGGTTGCCCAGAGAGGTTGTGGATGCCCCATCCCTGGAAGTGTTCAAGGCCAGGTTGGATGGGGCTTTGGGCAACCTGGTCTGGTGGAGGGTGTCCCTGCCCATGGCAGGGCATTTGGAACTAGGTGACCTTCAAGACCCTTTCCAACCCAAACCATTCTATGATTTTATGAAAACCTTTGGGCATTTGAAAAGTTTAAGTGCTGAAAATAGGTTCTTATAAGTGCTATGGGAATGAATAAGTGATTTGAACTGAAATTTTGAGGCTCCTTATTTTAAATGAGGCTCTTACATTCCTCCTCAAATTTAGGTCCAGCAAACTACATCAGTTATGTTGATCTCATATACATATCTAAAATATAAATGATACCATAATTTGAATCTGCTGACAGGCACTGCAGTATAATTTCAAGAAAGAATTGTGCAAGAACAATGGATTTAATTTGCAGTAGATGATAATTCAACAAAAATACAAATACACAGTTGGAGTCCCACGTATACTGAAATGCTTCGCTGACTTGGATCTTTCTTCTTTGTAATTATGTTCTATCGTATGTCTTTACTCTGTGGTAATAGAAGTACTTTGCATTTAGATAGAATTTTGTTTGAGGATCTCAAAACACATTACAAAAGCAAGTAATCGCTGTCCTTACTTTGTTGCATCATAGACAGGAAATTATTTTGGAAGAAAATAACTTTCCAAAGAATGTACAGCAAACCAGCAGCTTTAATAGGGCTTAATACAAAGTTCTCCTGACCATGTCCTGTTTTCATAAGTGGCTGGTGTCTCTTTTCTTTTTCTAAACCATAATAATTTGTTTCTGTATTAATAGAAATTAAGTTGTCGTCTTAAAGTTATGAAATTATTCTAAATCACCAAAGCTGAAAAGAAAGAATCAGTGAGGCAGCCCTATTATAAGAGATGTTTTAAGTTCAGCTCTTTCTCCAAAAGTTAATTTTGGGTTAAGTTGTCCTGTCGTATCTTCTTAGCCCATGATTAACACAGCCTTACACCCTGCCTATAGAAAGACTGTTGAAATGTTTCCTTTTCTTGAAAGTCAGATATGAAGTTGCATTTATAATGATTCGAAAATAGGCTTTAAACTTTTTCTGTTTCTTAGCATATTTAACAGATTTACTTACAAAATGCTAACATAGCGGCAGTCTTTATTAAAGGTGATATGAGTATATTATTCTAGTTACAAATCTAGAACTTCATGGTATTTTCAGATATATTATTTCATCTGCTTGGGTTGCTCTCAATATTACTTTAATGCATTATCAGTGTGAATCCTATTTAACTACTGCCTTTATTTACTAACTTTGTCTTGTATTCAGTTAGTTTAAAAATATATCATCCTGTAATAGGTATTATCACTTTACCAAACAGGCTTCATGAACTTATAGGAGTGATGGTGATTTCTCAAAGTCATGCACACAAACCTATTGTTAGTTAAAGTATTATCTTACAGCTCCTTTGTGAAATTGTGGGTTTTGTTAGGGTTGTTTTGGTTAAATGCTTCAGCTTAGTAATTTTTTTTAACCAAAAATATGAGTGAAAGGCCTTCTCAGGTAGTAAAGAAATAATAGAAATAAATATTTGTAAGTGCAACTATTTCTCCTGATAATTGCTTTGATTTCTTTATAGAATCTTGGTTTTCATCTCTCATCAACCCCCCCCTCCCACTTGTTTGATGATGACAGTTTTTCTAGTGATCAACCAGTATTTCATCTGCTATTGTCAGTTAAGACCGGGGGCAGACAGCTCTCAATATCTTAGCACCTCTTATTCTGTTAAACCTTTCTAGCCCACTTGCAGATGAGGTATATTGCAAAGCTGTACTGTGATGGTTGATTTTCTTGGGTAAGCAACCTCCTGCATCCTGTGCGTGGCAGTTCCACTGGTTGCCTTTTGATTAAAATGAATCGTAGGGTTTGGTTAAACTGCCTGGTGTCCCTAACAAAAATGACTTCAACTATTCTCGTTTTTTTTTCTCCCAGGGACAACATGCCAAGGTCCTGGAAAACTGATTACGGCAGGACTATGCCTTATTGTAAATACTTAACATCATTTTTCAATTTAACTTGGCAATTTCAAAGCCAAAAATACAAATTTGATACTTAGTTTTGGACACTTCCTTTTTTACTCCTATCAGGAGGATAATCTTGTTTCTGTGCCTAGCACTAGGTTACAGCTCCTATGTGTTAGGGTCACAGTTCAGCTACAGATTGCCCAGAAGGCTTAGAATAATACAGAGTTTAATCAACTCAGGTTATGCAGTTTATTGCAGAGAAAATTAAATGTTTCGTGTTGTTTGCTCTTGATAGGTATCAAGCAATGGACAAGACAGCTTTTATAAAGCTGAAAGTAACCAAAGTAATGAAACATCTTCCCAAAAAATCATGAATTTGCTTGGAGTCTTACTTATAATAATGGTTTTTACTTACTTATAGTAATGGTACTTACTTCATAATGGTGTATGAAGCTGCATCAGGGGAAGTTCGGATTTAACATTAGGAAAAGGTTCTTCAGTGAGAGGGTGGTCAGTCACTGGAACAGGCTCCCTAGGGAAGTGGTCATGGCATGAAGCCTGTCAGAGTTCAAGGAGTGTCTGGACAACACTCAGTCATATGGTTTAGGTTTAGGTTGTCCTGTGAGGAGCTGGGAGTTGGGACTCGATTATCCTTATGGATCCCTTCCAACTGGAGATATGATTTATATGTTGTGCATTTAGCACAAATTTTCATTTAGTTTTCTGCAAAAAAAAAAATGTGGCATTTATCAGAAAAATGCTGGTCATGATTCCTTCTGGCATTGGCTACTGTGACATCTGGGTTTTGTAACGAGTACTATAAAAAATTACATGCCTGGGCTTTGGGCAGTTGCCTGCAGGGGACTAGAACATTCTTCCCCCACTTGTACTTTTTTGAAGCAGTACTTCTCAACGTGCAAGGAGCTCAGGATTCAGCTGAAGCACGAATGAACAGGGAGACAGGCAGAAGTGCTAACTAGTTGCGAGTGAAATGCAGTCTAAATTGCTCTAAAAGAAAAGTTACTTCTTTTGATTGCTCTGAAGCACACAGAATGGTCTCCAGAGGGGAAAAACAAGTGGTACTTTTGTTAGATGCCTGTCTTTTTTGAAATGCTGATCACTACAAGTGGAGTCAAGAAGGAATTTTCTTTTGCATCAGACTGGCAAGAATCTCAGGATTATTTTTTTTCCTGTTTTCTGTGTTAAATTCCATATGGTTTACTTTCTAGATTTTCCTGACATGACATTACATATTTCTCTACTATTGTAGCATAATTCTGGTTTATTTTAATGTGTATTGTGCCACCACCTCACTTATTCCATGGCTTCACAAACAGCTGTATGGAGATGAAAAGGAAATACAAGGGTATAAATTAATAGCTGAAATGAAGGTGATAGAAGCGCATCCTCAATCTCTCCATCTTTGGGCACACAGTTTAGCCTCCTTGGGCCTAAAGTAGCTTTAGTTTAGTGTCTTTAAAAGTGCCTGGATGAAATATGATGGCCTGCAATATACAGGGAATAGATTGGATTATGTAGCTATTCTTTCTACATATAAACCTCATGAGACTCCATAGAGGTGATGGTTAATCTGGACCTTACCTTCTCCCTTAGGCTTTAAGTTCCTTTGTTAGGAAGGACAGTTTAAGGAGTTTCTTCCTCACTCTCTTTTGTCCATTACTGCCCTCTTTGATACAACCATACAGGTTTTTTTGTTGGCCTGTACTGGTTTGTTGGTTGTAGGGGACAGGAGGCATTAAAAGAGTAGGAGAATGTTCTCGGTCTGGGCAGTGTGGAGGTGAGGCATGAGTAGTTGTCCTTGAGAAAGGATGATGGTTCATATACTGCTTGTAGCCCTAGAACTCATAGCTGCTAGTTGCTCTGCGTTGCCAAGAAGTCTCCCAAAGAAAACCATTTGAAGAGAGGGGCAAGATGTGTGATCCCAGTTAATCTTGTTCAAGGTTACTCAGAGCCCTAAGATGTACTGGGTTGGAGAGGATGCAGGGTCAGTTGGGAAAGGAAGAGGGAAATCTTGGGGAAAGAGGGAATGAATCCCAGTTTTAGACTGCTGCCCAAAGGGTAGATGTACAGGGAGGTGTTCAGGGCCTTCTGTATCTGTAACCATGGGGCTGATTATAGAATTCCTTTTTCTGCTTCAGAACAGTGTTTCAGAAGCTCAGGTTTAATTTAAGAAAGTTCCTATATCTTGCATTTGCAGAGCAGCTTTCCTCAGTATATCAAGAAAGCATCAATGGATACATTTCCATATAGATTTAAATTGTATGTCTAAGAAATGTGGATCTAAGAAATTATGTAATCTGCCTTTCTGGATCTTGCGAACTCAGCATTCTCTTGCAAAGAAACACCAAATTTTTTGCATCCTTTCTATCCCATGGCCTATGGCTCTGACTGCAAGAGGGGGTGAGCTGGATTTAGTGCATACTCTCTGAAGAGTTTGTGGGATGATGGAGTGTAGAATGGCTGCATTAAGAACAGGATTCCTGTTGGAAAACATAGTCATTGTGGGGTAGGAGAAGAAGAACTTGACAAAGGAGATCAGTTTGAAAACAAATAGTGCGTCAGACCTAGTGGCTTGAAAAAGTAAGTTGCTCAGGCTAGCTGCAAAATCTGCCTGTTGCATACAGGGAGAAGGTGGTTAAGCTGCTTTTCTTGGGTAGCATCACAGGCCAGAGAAAAGTTGAGAACATAATGAAAATTAACCCTCAGAAATAAGGGTTGAATAGAGGATTCATTGTAAGATGCAGCCAGGTGCAATACCTGAATTGTTTCTAATTAATCTTAATATAAACAAGCACAGATATCAGCGTTGAGATGTGTCATACAAAGGCACATCCTTCACTGGTGAAGATTGCACAGTTTGTCTTTAGTTGATGGTTCCAAATTACTCCCAAGTTTCTACCCTGATAATTATGCCTTGTAATCCTTGGATTGAGGATGGAGTGGGGAAAATGATTAAGCTTCTCTTTAGTTTTCACACTAATATTTTGTGATGAATTTTGAAGGTGTGAATCCGAAGTAGGTCTTAGTTTCCCTCTCCTTAATTTTCAATAAGCATCACTCTGAAGACCTCGGAGCTATTGTTTCCAGAGTTAGACAGAGAGGAGAGTCAGTCACTATATTTGTGGTGTGCATACGGTGGTATTCATGTGCATTTACAGCTAAGGTTCAGCTGGATGGCGTCTATAGCATATAAACAGCTATGTTGGTAATTTATAAAAATCAAGTAATTGTATTAATGTATAGAAGCTAAGAGGCATGGAATAATTGTGAATTACCCTAGTTTCAGCAGAAGGGTAGTAGAAGGAAGGCTTGCAATATTTTCTTCCTTCTTTACTTATTATTGTCTTTTTCTTGTGGGTTTCCCCAACATACGGTTTGCTGATGGTGAACATTTAGCATAGATGAATTAGTATTTTTGCCTATATCCAAATGAGTATTGAATAAGAATTCAGATAGTTCCATTTAAGGAAAGTCTTGGGAAGAGACAAAATAGACTTTCCCCAGTTACCTTGGGAAACACAAAGGTAAATATGTTATCTCAGCAGAATAAATCTTGCATGGTATAGGAAAGCTGTAAGAAATGGAAAAACACGTAAGAAATATGTCTACCACCTTGAAATAAACCTTTGCTGCTGACTTTGTAACCTCTACATAGTAACCGGTCACCCTCCTTGCCTCTTGTCCCACTTCTCATCTCATAATGCTACTAGTATTATTTGTAAATGGATTGCTGTAGCTTTAAAATACATTAATATTATCACAGTTAAATATAGTTTGTCTATGCCTACAAGGTAGTAATCTGCTTAGCATTCTGGTTCTCTTCATATTGTATCTTTAACAATGCTAAGCTGGTGGCTGGCGCTTAGAAAGTAATATGACATCAGATAATAACTTCCTCAGTGTAAATGATGCCTGAATAAGAAACACTGCAAGGTGTAAACCAGCTTGTTTTGTCAATCTGACCTTGAGTTCTCACTTGATAATATTAGGCAGGGCTGCTCTTTTTTTCTTTTTTCTTTTTTTTTTTTTTTAAATATACCTTTTGGAGATATTTTTGTAACTGAAATCCTTTCTAGCTTTATGTTGAACTAACTCTTGTCATGCACAGCAACCTCATTAGCACCAGCCACAAACCTGGATAGTGCTGGGCCTGATTCTTACTTACATTAAGATCCTTATATGCCTTTCTGGCTAGATAAAGAACTTTTATACAGTATGTAAATTACATATATGTTGACTTAAAACCTAGTATGACTATATATAGGGATTTGCACAAGCTTTAAGCGTGTTGTACACTGACAGAACTCAATGTAAATGAGTTCTTGATATAAACAAGAATCAATCCCCTTCTCTCCTGTTCCTAATAGAGCCATTATGATGGACATAATTTGTGGTTTTGCTTGAAGAAATGCATATATGGTTTTTTTTCATTTCCCTCAAAAACATTTTAACTGCAAAAGATGCAGTGAGTGTCTGTCTTTTTGTTTGCCATCCTCCTTATTCCGCTGCATTTGAGACATATAAATGATGCTGTGAGATAAAACTAAATTGTGTGGGCAGAAGAAAAAGGATCTGAAAAAAGCTTTACTTCCCTGTGGAGCAGTGAGAGACTGACCTCATGTGGTGTGAAACCAAAGTTGGCAGGGGAAATACAACAAGGGTAAAACTCTGAATAAACTGAGTATATTTGAAAAAACAATTTTTCTCATGCATTTCTGATTTTTGTTGGATGCTGCATCACTTATATGTAAATAATATTAGTTTGGATAGTTTGTAATGTGATTGCTGATAAGAAGTTGACCAGTGTCTGTATTCCCAAAGACTTTTTTGTGTCCTAAAAGAGATGCTCTAACAAGCTGACCCCAAGACAGCAGGCTAGGAGCTGAGGCCCAATTATCCTGGCTGCTGCCTGTGCATGATTTTAATTGAAATAAGTAGGAGTTTCATGTGAGCGAGTGACAGGATAGTCAGTATTGGTTTCTAAGCCCTTTCTGGCACTTCCCCAGCAGCAGGCTCAGTCTGTGCCTTCACAGCTGCCTTCTGTAAAATGAAGACAGTGATTAGGAAAATTATGAAGTAGTAGCATGCAGAATGGGAAGGGTGTTCCTAACCTGTATATTTTTTTACAAGTATGAATAATATTAATACTGGAGACTTCTGAGTCAATTCTGTTGGCCTTGACTCATCAGTATATATGGAAGCATCCAGGTATATGGATAACAGCAAGAGGTTCTATTATTTTGAAGTCTTCTTTTTAAATAAATAACTTGCATTTAGTTTTAGAGGATTGAGGGGGTTATGTGGCTTATGGATTCTCACAGGAATATCTGTTTAAAAATCCTTTGGGCAATTCAGGTGAACTTTAAAAACTCCGTCCCCATCCTGCAAAGATTTCTCTATATGCTTAATTGTCTCCTTTCCGTTATTTATGTTAAGTGTCTGAAATAACAAGGGCCTGTAGTATTTTCTACAAGTGCTCTGAGTTCTACATGACAAACCTTTCACTTTCTTCTTTACAGATCCTCTTGGAACCAGGGGTGATACAGGATGTCCTAGCGGCTGGGAGTCATTTGCAGCTGCTGGAGCTTCTCAGTTTATGTTCTCACTATCTCATTCAGGTGAGGCTTCTCTGCCTGATGGTCTGCTATTCCTGTTTGGTAAACTTTTGTTAGGAGAGTATTAGTACAATACCCAGTGTAACTTAAAGTGCAATAAACTGGATTTCAGGAGACCTGAATTTTGAGTGTAATTTGGGTATCAGTTTGTGGTAGGTGCTTTCTCCTCCCAGCCATTTTTTCCATTTCAGTCCTGAAAACAAGGATGGTCCACTGATTAGAATCAGCATATGTGAGTTTGATTTCCTCCTTCATGAGAGAATTTGCTTTCTTCTGCCTCAATTTACCAAATATTAAATATTTCCCTGTTGCGATCATGAGTATTGTGAAGCATTCAGATGCGTAAGTGTTCACAACAGAATATTGATGCATATTCCGGGGCACTGCTACCTCTCACTGAAGGAGTAGGGCTTATTACAGTGGCACCTTATTCTTAACTGGCCCTGTGCCCATAATGCTGATAATATTATCAGCATTAGAGCTGTCATTATCAAGCAAAAAATCTGAATCCAGTAAAATAATTTTTTGTGCTTGGCTTTTATAGGAGATGACTCATGATGGTAGCAAGTACATAGCTTTGAGGTGTATCTATGAAAAGCCTTATTAAAAAAAATGATAATAGCAATTCTACAGAACTGTTTCCTTTTCTTTGTAGTTTTTCAGTATTGTTTCTGAAATAGGGTGCATTGGCTGTATCTGTGCGATAGTTGGGCATGGAAGTGCATGTCAGCACAGCCCTCTCCATATGCACTTGCCTTCCAACAGCATAACTGCCTTTGAACAGTCTGAGTGTGCTTGGCAGCACACTGGGCTACTGAATACCGTAGGCATGCAGGATCTCACGTTAAGATCCTCAGAACATACTTGAAGGTTCTGTGTCTTATGGAGAAGGAATCTGTTCTTTGAGTGTTAGCCTTAGGGAAGCCTTCAAAATGTATTTTCAGACAATAAGGTTATTAATTTGTGCATTATAAATTGATTAGAAATTTAAAGGAGCTGGTAGAGTACAGCAATTTGTGTCAGTTTCTTTTCAGGAATGTAAGAAGACATTTAATTTTTCTGAGAAAATAGATATGGAATGTAATGGGAAAGATGGTTGATTTGAGAAATAAGAAATGCGAGATGCCAAATAAGCCACAAAACCATTTGGCCTACCAGTTGTTAGGCAGGCGTGGGAAGGGGTTACTGTGATGAGAAAGAAGATACAAGTCTAACGTTGGTAGTCATACAGTGTATTTAATGCCCCCCTAACAAGTCAGTCAGTGTGAGCATGTCTTTGCTGCTTACATGCTCTGCCTTTGTCAGAAATTGAACCAAAGATCCCATTGCAGCAAACAAACTGGGGGAAATATTAAAGAGTAGGGAAGAAGCTGGGTATTGTAGTACTGGTGAAGTAGGGACACGAGAGGACTGTAGGAAAGGAGCAGGTACGTGCCCACTGTAAGTCCTTGTACTGGCTTCTTCCATGACCTGTGGTGAGTAGCCTCTGGTATTTGTAGCTTTCTCCCTCAGCACCATCTTAATACTTTCAGTCCTGAGGTCACTGCAGTGGAAAGACAACTGTAGAATTATCAGTGCTTTGGATCTCATCCTTGATGTACAAGCATAGTCAAGTATGTAGGAACAGACTGCTAATAAATTAAAAATAAACCCCAAAACAACAAACAAAAACCCAAAACGGAACAAAAAAAATCAACCCCCAAAAAGCCCAACCCTGGAGTGAGCAAACATTGCTGCCAAATTACACTGTAATTAGCAGACCAGTAAAAATTCTCTGGAGGTGATGATCAATATGTGGTTACTCAAATGATGTGAAAGAGCTCTGTTGTACTCTGAGTAGCGTGCCAAGGTAGGGTAAATGGAGCTGCACTAGTGTAAAAATGAAGAGGAAGTGGGGACTCAGTGTCCAGGTTTACAATGATGGAGGTAGGGAATGAAGGGTGGGGAATAAGGGGGACAATATGCGTTGAGAGACAGAGAGCAGTGGTAGTTCCATGAAGTATTTTTGAATCAGGGTCTCATTGTAAGGTTTTGAATCTGCATGGACATCTGTGGGATGACTGTAGCTTACATCATGTCAGGCTCTAAACTGTATTTTACTCTTTTTACGGTATTTTTTTTTTACCAGGTTGACCTCAACAAGGCATATCTGTAGACAGATTTGTAGTCTGAATAGATCACAGTAAGAGTTTCTGTCTTGTTTGTTCTGTAGAGTTGCAGTCTGTGCAAGTAATCAACCTTGAGTAGTTGTGTAAGCCTTTTTAGCAGAAGTCAACAAGGTACTGTGCCTAAAGGCTGTGATATCTTTCAGGGTCCAAATTAATTATATCAAATATCTGATTGTGTTCTACATACTATTGGGTGATTTTTTTAAAATGTCTCTTGGTTTATTTTAGTACTGTCTAAAAATAAAGTAGTTGAAGTCTTCCTTAAAGCCACTGATCCTTGCTGCAGTTCGTAACTGGGTTGTCTTGTCACCCCACATGCTATGATACAGATGCTGGGAAGAGAATAATGCTTGCCCTTTCTTTTCTTTCTGATGAGTTCAAGTGCTGCAGAGGTCTTCATTTCTTGTACTAGTGAATTTCTTTCTTGCTGTTAGGAGCTGTTCACATATCATGAACTTAGCTTAGTTAGCATAAATTCAGGAAATATAGTATGTGAGATCTAGCTGTCGTTATTGTTGTGTAATGATGACACAGTTTTAACTTGTTAGGATTTTCTTTGTTTGGATTGGACCAGACTTTTCCTGTATAAGAGTGCTGCTCTTATTGTTAAAACTTGTTCCAGCTCTTCTCTTTCTCTAGATGTTCCAGCTTGTCGGTTTTTTTGACCTCAAGACAGTGTCATCTCTTCTTGATACTTTTTTTCTGGGGCCTGTAATTATTCCATGGATTTCAGTAAGAATTTTTTTTTTGCTACAAATGCAATTGGAGTGGCCCATACACATATCTGTTCCAAGGCATGTTTGTAGTCTGTGAGGTTCCAAAGAAGACTGTACTGATCTAATTCATTGAAGATGATCTGCAGTGCGCTGGGGCAGATTCATTTCCAGCCAGCGCTGACTTTTGTATTTACTGATCTTTAAGGAATTTCCTCCTAGTTGTCTCAGAGTAAACAAACAAGATGTTACTTTGACTGTAAGACAGATCCTCTTTCTTCCAGACCAACCAGCTTAGAGCACTTCAGTTTGTTGGTAAATCTCAAAAAGATTTCT